>NC_136969.1:12990907-13205907 GCF_032717465.1 Coenobita brevimanus
CAAATCGCCTCCACGTCACCCTGTCCCTCGCCATTTCACTGCCCTGCTCCCAACTCACACACCCCTCTCTCATATACCTCTCCACCCCATCCCTCCATCTCATCCTCGGCCTCCCCCTCCCTCTCCCCCCTTCCACCTCACTCACATACACTCTCTTCGTCAGTCTTTCACCCTCCATCCTCTCCACATGGCCAAACCACCTCAGTGTATGAGAGTATTCGCTATTAGTAAATATGGCGCTAATACAAATCAATGCCGAAAATCTAGTTTGGAATAACATTACGAGTATGCATACTTGTGTTAAAATAAATTATATATGAAAATATTGTTACAAGGGCAACTGTTGTACTAAACAAACTACTGCCTATAAAGCTAGTGGCGTAGCGAGACTAAATGCAGCTTAAGGCCAGATATCCTGGTTTCACCCCATCACTGCACGGGACAGCCCTGCAGAGGCGATTGCTTGACTGTGGTTCATGGCTCTGCTTGGCCAGACAGACCAGGGTTACACAACAACAACAACAACAACAACAGCTATACATCAAGAGATGGGAACTGAAGTCTCGTTCTTAGAATGACTAGGACTGATTTGTATGTGACCGCCATAAATCAAAACCCTGTCAGTTCCTTCCAATGAAACGTAAACACACAAATATCTATTCCATTGAGATGCCTGGACACACTGTTTGAAATAATAGGGCACTGTGCATTGGAAGAAGACATGCTAAGACATTCCAAAGAATAAAGTCGTATACAAGAAAGACATATTACTAGTTAACAGTTCCACTGCAGAGTGGGTGGGAGGATGGGGCAAGGCTGGTGCCTCGTTTCAGTCATAATGGGGGAGAGATGGAAGCAGAGAATTCAGATGAACAGTGATGTGTGTGTGTGTGGAGAGAGAGAGAGAGAGAGAGAGAGAGAGAGAGAGAGAGAGAGAGAGAGAGAGAGAGACCGACGGTTATGTAGTTATGTATGGGAAGCATCATGTAGGGTACTTCATCATAAAACATATCATTTCCATTATTCCTTAGACTCCACCAATCGTCTTCATCTGATTTTGAGTATGAATATGAGTTTTAACTGTTCTGGTATTTCTTAAATGTCTGAATATCTTGACTGCATACAAATTATTTTTAGCTGCTTGGATTTTCTTTGAAGCGGTAGAACAGGTCACAGATACTGAGCTAAGATGGTTAGCTGAAATAATGTCCGTGTCTAGGGAGTAAGACATGTGATAACTCACTAGCTCGCCTAATCACACTAATTCATAGCCGAACTTCTTATATTCTGTTATGTGCATTTCTGTTATTAGTACTGTACTATATTTTTTAAGGCACGCGAATATAAACATAATTTCATCATTTAATCAGCAGTAAGATTGACTGATACCTACGAATAAGAAAGTAAAATTCTCATTTCATTTAACAGTCGGTGAGCGAATGACACTGCTTTGATACAAGCTAAATTCTGGTTGCTCGTGGGAGGTTCGAAACTGTAACCTGTCGTCTGGGAAGGAGGGGCCGAGACTAGCGCCTTCCACATTGGGTGTAGTACGAATTTCTGAACGGAGCTGTACAACCTCCCACTCACAGTCGGCTGATGCTGTTGGGGGTCTCCACTTCCTCATAAGTACTCCTGACTTTATATAATAACAAGTAGAAGCACCAGCTGACTCTTCCTCACTGCAAGCAGAGTTAGCTAGACCTTTCAACTCAGGGTCAGCAACCTGCAACTCAACCAACTCTTGACGAGACAAATTATCAACACTATGGGGTACTGCCTCATCTGGTGAGTGGTCCAAATTAGCAAGAAAAGTGTCAGCTAGGATAACATCATCATCATCATTATCCTCTAAGTCACCAGTAACTTTAGACTTAGCCCTAGTGACAGCACATGCAGGGAACACATCAGGGACATCACAATCCCGGGTGGCAGCCACTGGCTCACTAGACAACTGAGGAGCTGGACACACTTGACTTCCACCAATATCATTTCCAAGTAAGAAAGTTACACCTGACATTGGGAGTGTCTCAACCAACCCAACCATAACAGAACCATTAACAAAACCAGACTCTAAATTCACTCTGCACAGAGGGACAGATAAGTAATTATTCCCTACACCTTGTAAGATTACAGTTTCATCAGAGGAATTAACATTAGAGCCTAGAACACTGGTCAGCATAATGGATTGGCAAGCACCTGTATCACGATATATTTGAACTGATTTCCTGTCATTACTGTCCAGAGGACTGACAAAACCTTCAGACAGGAAATTAGCACATGAACTCTTGAGAGTGTCACCCACGTTACTGCTCAAAAGAGGAGCTCCATCATGAGAATTTAATTTACCCCTCAAAGCAGGTTCAGTTAATTCAGTTAAAGAATTCTGGGAACTCTCAAGGGTGGACACTAGACCAATTGACTGAATATTTAAAGACTCCTTTTTGTTCAAATCATGCTGTCTCCTGAAACATTTCTCCGTAGTATGACCAAGCTTACTACAATATGTACATTTACTTTTCTGAAATCTAGAGGTGAAGCTGGTATTTACTTCCTGAGAAACCTCATCTTTATTCTCTTTCCTGTTACCTGTACTCTGAGTAGAGGCAACGTACTTACTCTCAGCTTTCCCTTTTTCTTTAGAATATCTCTTGTGAGTGAGAACATATTCATCAGCTAAAACTGCAGCATCAGACAAATTATCTATTCTTTTCTCATCAAGATATAGGCTTACATCTTTATTAATACACCTTTTGAAGTCCTCCAGCAAAATCATCTGCTCAAATTTGTCAAAATCAGAATTTACATTCTTAGAATTTAACCACTGCTCTAACAGATCTTCTTTGATTTTTGCATACTCAACATGGGATTGCTTATCTTGCTTATAAGTTGTCCTAAATTTTACTCTATAGGCTTCAGAATCAAGCTCTTAACTACATCATAATTATCAGATTGATCCTGAGGCAAAGATGCATAAGTTACTTGAGCTTTACCGGTGAGAACAGTTTGAAGGAGTACTGGCCAATACTCCTTGGGCCAATTAAAACCTGTAGCTACCCTCTCAAACAACTGAAAATACTTTGTTAAATCAGATTCATTAAAAGGAGGGACAAGTTTAACATTTTTAGCCACATCAAAATCATCAGAGCTAGATGATCCAGTTCCACCTTGTTTCATGCGATACTCATGGTCTGCCTGAATCCTAGCTAGATCAATTTGTGCCTGAGCCTGTGCCTGTGCCTCCTGAATGCGAGCATTTGCCTGAAATTCAGCCTCCTGAATACGAGCCTGAGACTCCGCCTCCTTAGCCTGAGACTCAGCCTCCTTAGCACGAGCCTGAAACTCAGCTTCCTTAACACGAGCCTCCTGCAGAGCTAGCTGTAACTTAGCTATTTCAATCTGCGTTTGCTCATTTGGAGGAGTTACATTAAACAAGCTTTTATTAATCATGCCAACAATTTGATCTTTAGAATGATGAGAGTGAACTGCAATTCCCAATTGTTGAGCAACAAGCTTAAGTTCATTCTTTGTTCTGTTTTCTACATCACACAGTGTTTGCACATTTGACAAAAAATCTTTGGCTTCATCAAGTGTAGTAATAGTAGACATCATGAATAAATCACAGTCGAAAAATATCAAGCAATATCCTTATGATAATATCCTGAATATCCTGATAAGAGGTCGCCAAATTTATGTTACGGAACAGAGAAAGATAATGTACACTTTAAGTGAGAATACTAAAAATCACTACTGTCCCGTAAAGTTCCAGGTTCAAAACAAAAGAGTTAGGTAAAATTACAAGTTAAAGTTTAATGCTCAAACTAACAACAAAACATTCAGGACTCATAAGGATAATGTAATGGCAAAAAACAGGTTAAATATATGGTTAACTGCAAGAGCCTCTATTAACACGAAATTACCATGAGTAAATTTATCTAAGTCAGCCCTGATAAAATGAGAATACCAGATAATACTCAGTGAATGCAAGATAAATTATTACAGATACAAAATATTATTAATAAGGGCTGACACCCAAAACACATGAATCACAAAAACCTTACTACGCCCAAGAATCAACACCCCACGCTACACAGTACAAGAAAAAATGCAATAACAGTTATACTCAAATTACACAGCTGCTAGATGGTTGGAGACTTCCTGAGCACTCACAATAATAACAACTGTACAGGGGAGGACAGAGATGTGAACAAAATGAGGAGTAGATCTAAGTGGCGATTAATGTAGAGACTGAGCTCATTATATAGGGGCCGGCAGAGCTTGATACAACTTGTAAGAAGGACGCGCAAATGAAGCCATGGGGACAAAGAGTTGACAATCCTGCTCTGAACAACAGAAAGAACGACTTACTTTACTATAAGGGTAGAAGGGGGGAGTGAGGTAGAACACGCTCGTGATCAAACATGCAGCATACTGTACGTTAAAATTACACAAAGGATGATGAAATCATAGGCTATGTAACAGTACACTGACTGCAAGTACAGGTACACTGACTCAAATAACTGTTAGTTTAATTTTTGTCCCCTTGTCTTACGCTCAAGAGTATAATTATATTTCTATCAATGAATATCCAGTACAAGAACTTAGGCAGATCACCCTCAAGTAAATACAAACGATTACGGCAGAACAAAACAGAATTCTCAGGTATTCCAAACGTAAAAGACAGAACAGGTTTGGCTACAATGAGTCTGGCCTCTAATGGCTACTGTGCTATAACCAGTGCCAAGAGCACAGATTATGGCGTATTAATTTCTGGATCAAGGTACAAATCTTATCGACACTGAACTGAAATATTCTATAACGTAATGAACAACAGAAGCATTTTTATTTTTTTTTCATTTATCATTAATAGACTACTATTCATCCAATAATTAGTTTCTTATACCCCACTCGACATATCAAAATCAATTATATATTTACCATAAAACAGACCAAAAGGTTAAATGCCGTGAGCCACAAGAGACGCAGGAGGAGGAAAGATCTTAGCTCCTATACTATCTATCTATCTATTGCCAGACGCCTCAATCCCGTTTGGGGTGGCCACAAACAAATCGCCTCCAAGTCGCCCTGTCCCCCGCCATTTCACTGCCCTGCTCCCAACTCACACCCCCCCTCTCTCATATACCTCTCCACCCCATCCCTCCATCTCATCCTCGGCCTCCCCCTCCCTCTTCCCCCCTCCACCTCACTCACATACACTCTCTTCGTCAGTCTTTCACCCTCCATCCTCTCCACACACTATACACACTCTGGAATAACCTCCCTGTATCACCCCAAAGGAATAGCCTCTTTTATCATATAATAGATATGAAGAGCTTCCACGAGCCCTTGTGTAACAACTGAGATAACTATTTTCTTCTGGCTTAAGTGTGGTCCCTTGTCCACTAAATTTTAACTGGTGCTGAAGATCAACTGTAAACTTTCTGGGTAATCTGCCTTGCCCCCGCCAAGCAAGACTAAACTGTGATAAAGCGTCCAACAGTCGATAGGTAATTGGTAAAAACTATCAGAGCACCAGCCGACCTCACAAAAACTGGGTCTTGTAGGCATGAAGACAAGAGCCAGATAGCCTGATAAGATCTTGTGTGCTGATGTGATCATGCTGATAAGGATAAGTGTATATTTCTCCCTTATGAATAATCCCTCGCAACCAAACCAAACGATAATGTATCTTATGATCTTTGGTACAAATAATGTGATCATGATGATGGTGGGATGATTTCCGATAATGGAAGAGAAATGAGAACAGAGGCTGGATCACTATCTGGCCTGGTTTATTACTTAACGATAAAACACAGTGCCTTATAGCGGCTAACGCCATCTGGATTCCCGAGAGGAACTCTGTAAAAAAGTTCACATAATAGGACTTTGGAGAGTATGACTGAACTACAGTCAAACATATATACAGAATGTTTCTTTTGTAAACAAAGTGAACGATAATATTATTCATTTACTTAACCCGTGGAGTATGAACTACAAATCCAGCTGTGTTTATAGGGCGGGGATCATATGAACCACATCAAAACTACACACTGGTAAGGCTACTTGGGTGGGTAATTACCTACTCCATGGATTAAATAATTCCGTTGATAGTGAGTACCCGTTTCTTATCTTTCTCAAAATGAATTAGGAGGATTATCTTTTAACCCCCTCCAGAACGAATTATTTATCGACGCTGAATATAACACCATTTGATAGCAGTAAGATGCAAGTACACATAAAGGAAATCCTCTAACAGAGTGAGACAAATGAAAATGCGTATTATTCGCGACGTGAAGTATGTATATTATTTAATGAGGACGTGGCGGAGACACTGAGTTACCTATCTCAGTGTTCGGGTGTCAAGACAGCACCTCTTATATCCTTGGTCACACGGTAATGCCAAGAGAACTGTGTGATATCCTATACATAGATATATACCTCGCCACACGCAATACAACACAACACAAAAAAAAACACAACACGACACAACACACACACAAACACACACACACAAAACATACACACAAAATAAAACAACACACACACACACACACACACACACACACACACACACACACACACACACACACACACACACACACACACATCCATACATCCTTGGTCACACGATGCTGCAAAGTGAACTCTGTTAACCTATCCGTAGATATACATCCGGTCACTACATCATGTCACACGCAAACACATATACATCCTGGTTTACACACTGCTCCCAAGACAACTCTGCATGTGTCACCCATACTTACTGTAGATATGTTTATGACCAAATTAATGGGTAATGCTGAGGTCTATGGGGGCTGTCGGTATAAAGACCTGGTGCTGTGTGTATTGGTTCAAATCTCTACGAGGTATGTGGACTCTTCATGATCAGTGCAGGCTGGCCACCAACTCGTAAACATTCAGCACCACACCAGCCTAGCCTTGGGTCCCTACACCTCGTTGTTAGATATAATACAGAACTAGGTATTACCCCTCTCTCAGTTACCAAAGAGAAGGAACTGCGTAACCCTCCAATGACGAAACTGAAAGACTAACTGGATTAATAACTGAAGAAACGGTGTGTGTGTGTGTGTGTGTGTGTGTGTGTGTGTGTGTGTGTGTGTGTGTGTGTGTGTGTGTGTGTGTGTGTGTGTGTGTGTGTGTGTGTGTGTGTACGCGCACCAAATATCTTCGTCAATGGAACTAAACGAATATAAAAATTACCTCACACATAATGAAACTAAATTATATTATCGTATCAGTTGTAATTAACCATTTGGAGAGAGAGAGAGAGAGAGAGAGAGATTAGCTTAACTTACAATTGATTGTTACTATGACGTGTGCCGTTCATAAGGCAATATATCTTCTTAACTCTCGTAGCGTCAGGGAAGGTGTGGTGAACAAGGAGGTGTGGGAAGGGCAAGTTTTCCGCTACGACTGCTATGATTTCCTTGCTCAACAAAACCACCTGACGTTTGCCCATATAAAATATCCTGTGTATACACAACAGTGAAAGGATGACTAGGTGACTGACTGATTACATCAAAAAGATCATGATTGTAACAACAGAGGTCACTGCCTCCATACAACAGGAGTAAGGGCAGACCCAGGACAGCTATAATATATACATTTATATACATATACAATATAAAATAAATAACGTAAAGAGTACGATTTCCCTCAGCAGTTAAACAAAGTCGCCTGATATTTCCACATAAAATATCAAGGTGCATAAACAGCCTTGAAAGGACTAATCTAATGTTTTGAATCCCCTGACTGTGTGATTTCCTTTGGGTTGACAAAATCGTGTGATGTTAGGAGCAAAAATGTTAATTCTGGGTAGAACATGCAGCGTCAGTGACTGGACGCTGATTTAAAACAACCTTACATTCCTTTCCCGGTCTTGGCAAGATTTCCATACCGAAGAAGAGTATGGTAAGGACAATGTAGACGTCTTCCCATGTCTCGTGTTAATCCTAAAAAAAAAAAAAAATCTTAGTTACCAAATTAAAATTATCGTGTGTATTTTTAATAACATCATTTCTGCCTTTTCTCACCGACACCGCAAAGCTTACCTAGGTTAGGATAGGATAAATATTCTAGACCGTCTTCCCGCCAGAGACCTGAAGATAATCCTATGAAACACAAAGGTATATGTAAATTTTCAAAAATCGAATCGTCATTTAAACGTGGGAGAGAAAAGTTATAATTCTATTTTACTGACGTTTTCAGATGTAGAGTTTTAGAAGGTTTCGGTGCAAGTTCGCACCATCACTTGAGAAATGCATAACACTGCATTTCGGCTTAGTAGCCATCACAGTGTACACTTTTTCGCAACAGCCAAGGTAATGGCGAAAGACTTTTCATTTATCGAATGTCCAATAGGCCGAAAAAAAAAAAAAATCAACCGCAGGACTGCAATTACATGTGATCAAGTTTTCGTCCATTTGGCAACAGGAAATATCACTTATCGATAAGGCAAACGCAGAAATTCGGACCCTGCGATTAGGTGGGCCAATGGCCATTGGCGGGGGTTGTGGTGGTGAAGGCGGGAATCTTATGTAGTAAAAATATTGCCAACTTAGGGTCTTATTGTCAAGGGTATTTTGACTTTCTAACACCTTATTTGTTCATATTGTTGTTCCGCTATAATAATTAAGTGTAGCTTATTTACTCTCTGACAATATAATAATTATTTTATCTGCGTTATCGTGTTTTGTAACTATTAAAAAGTCTTCACATATGTCTCCATTAACTCCATGATGACTACAGGTACATAAGTATTAAATTTTTGTCCCCGCCAGACAATATTATTATGCTTATGAGTGGCTTCTCCTTGACTAAGGGTGGATATCTAATAAGTATCGGCAGTAGTTAAATATGCATCATCTGAAAGAATATTAACAAGCACAGTGCACAAATAAATTGGCTGGGAGTATGTGTTAGGCTGCCTTTAAGTTCATAAGAATGTCTTTAACTCCATGAGTCCGATAACCTATCTTATGTTCTTGCTATCTCCAGGCCACTTTACTTAGTGCTGGAGCCAAGCCTATTTTTGCAACTAAAGGGGCTAAACGCAGTTATAATTAATCTCTACAGTACTTCAACATTATCTCAAGCTGCGTCTCCTAGTAGAAACAAGATTACAAAAAGAATGTCTCCAGACGAGTTTATGCACATTAGGAGAGAAGACTATTTTTGTTGCTAGACGGGTTACATCAGACTTCTTGAACCCTTTCACTGTCTGGCCACTCTCCCAAGTTGTGTCAAGTATGTCTATCAATTGGAAAAATACAATATCGAAAGACGCCATTGTAATGAGGGAGTTGTGTGCCTGGGTATTTAGGTTGGTGAAGGTCTGGCTAGTAAACTGACCCACGTGACCTGGGAAAGTCTGTCATTAAGCTCTTTAAATAACGTAACTTATCTTATGTGTCTTCCTTCTGCAAGCATCTCTCTCTCTCTCTCTCTTTCTCTCTCTCTCTCTCTCTCTCTCTCACACACACACACACACACACACACACACACTCACAGAAATGCAGTTAGCAATAGAATATTCATGTGGCTCTTGACGGCGATCTTTATTAAAAAAGAAACTTGCTATTAAATTCTATGCCACGATGATTATCATGTATCCTGAAATAATCAATTGCAGCTCAATATACAAATCTACATACCAAATTAATTCTAGAGTATAATGTAAAATAATAGAAACAGCAAGACAATTATCCCTAAGAATAAAAAGACTTACATTCGTCTTACCTCTGAGCAAATATGGAAAGACATGATAATAAGAACGTGATCTAGAGGAACAGGTGGTCCAGGTGGGTTTACTATACCATCCATCACCTCGCCCTCCTTCCCTCTTCCATTGATAGTACTCCGAGGACGTTTTTTTTTTTTACGGTTACTAGTTTTTCATAAGACTTGTTATCTGCTCCTCTTTTCTTTGCTTGTTTACCAGTACATTTCTTCTCCTCTGTAGTTAACAATCGAATCTTCCAGTTTAATATCTAATGGTAGTATAAAAGAACAACTGCGAACTTGTCTTAACTTTACAGTACGTCTAATGCATCAGTTTTCCTGCATCTCTCTTATAATCCTCCTTCTCATATTTTTTCACTAGGTAACTTCCTCTCTATTAATTATATGACTTTGCCTCCCTTAATATAGCTGTGCTGCACAATATCAATACTCATATCTTGCCAGTGAAAACCCTTCACGATTTGGACAATGTTCTTTCAGTGCATATCACAGGTGTCACAGCCCTAACAAGAACGGATAGCGGTAAACAATATGAGGGGGAAGCAGCATGAAAGAGTTTATATAATGATGCAACACAGCGGGGAATGAGGCAGTGTACATGTTTAGTGATTTGATAATGGTAATGAATTCACCCTTATAGTCACAACAGGTCCAGGTCCATGATTACAAACGCAAAACTAATAATAGTGGCGGGGGGGGGGGGGGAGCTTAACCAGTCATACTACGATATCATTTGTATCAGGCCACAGAAAATAATTTACTATCCACCAAAAGCCCTTAAAATGTTTGCCAATATCTCCCCACCAATATCAAGCACCTGGAAAAAACTTGGACAAGCAATACTGCCCAGCCTTACTCCATGTTCCAAATAAGCCTTCAATACCAAGCGCCCCGCAATAAACACGGGTAATATACTCCAACCTTACTCGATGTTCCAAATAATTTGTCATCAACATCAAAAAGTTGGAAAAAAAAACAGGAAATAATATAATCCGGTTCCTCTCTGTGTTCCCCAATACATCAACATGGACAGTTCATCTACATCGTGTCACTGTCCTTGTAAAAATTATTCCAGGGGAATCAACCTGGGAAGTAACATAATTTTGTCCTCCATTGTGTTTCCCAGAACGTTAAAGACGGATCAACCAGATCGTGTCGCCGCCATTGTAATAAGTATGTTAATGGACTATTACTTCCTTATCTGGCCCCCACCCATCGTTGTATATAAATTTACAGAATCATTAGTTGTGGTATCAGGTCACGTGGAATTGTTACCTTATTAGATGAAGTGCTAGGGTTGAGTAAGCCCAAATTACTGAAGCAAGTACAGATCAGACCCTGACAACAATAAGCTATTAATCTCTTACGATACAAGAGGGATGCTATGGGATTATTTACCTGAGCACAATCAGCCATGTAATTTTTACGAGGCGGAGAAGGGGTGTAACAGGATGGCTGATTCTGTTACCTTAGATATTCTGCGTATTCCTGAACAGCTGTCAAATACTCGCCAGAATAACTCTACCTTACGTGTGTCATGAAGATGACGAAATCTGATATAAAATATTGGCTGTGCGTGTGTCTGTCTGTGTGTACACGTATTGTAGGCTCAGAAACTACTGGGCCAATCTGGGTGAAACTTGGTTCATAGGGGTAACTTGACCCTAGGAACAGAATAGGCGTGCGAAAATTGACCTGGAGCCGTGTCAAGGGGACGTGTCCTTAAAACAGATGAGTTTCTTCAGCAAATCTTTTCCCTTTCCATTCCCCGTCTTCCCGTACAGCACCTCTTTCTACCAACCACTCACTCTCTCTCTCTATTATAATATTCTTTTTCACTCCAGTCCCCATTACCATCTCCTACATCACCATCCCTTCAGTCTCCTCTACTGAAGTATCCTCTTCACCCTTCTAGTTCTACCGACACAGAATATGCCACTACCTTCCTTTACCACTCTCACCCTCTCTCTTCTCCCTTCAACTACCACCACCACCACCACCACCACCACCCCTCACCTCCTCTACTGTAGTGTCCACCATATAAACTCCCGTCCTGTGGTGTGATTCAGAGGAGTACAAATGCGGACCAAAAGAACGGAGACATTGCCTATTCAAGAACAACAATTAGAATTAACTGCAGCTTTGACATGGACAGCCAAATCGTGTGTACCCCTAACTGTGACATTTATTCCCTCACCGAGTCCCCGTACCTCTGCGAAGGATGAAATTCAGGCTATCAGGGTGCTGAGAGAAGGTCAAGGGGAATCTAGGTGTTATGTGGGGGGCATAGGTGTGAGCTATGTCTGTGGAGTGCCTGAGGTGTGTGTTGTATGCATCTGTACCACAGGGTACCTGCGTCGTGCCAGAATAGCTGCAAATATGACAAAGAGGGACAGGGTAGAACAGGGGTTAACTGTACTGAGACGGACTGTGAACCAGAAAGGTGTCATTTTCAAAATTAGTCAACATACAGTACACTTATTTCCTTCTTATTTAGGTCCTACAGGGCGTGGGGCTATCTGAGGTGCCCTTTGTCTTGTTTTCTTCGGTAAATGAAAGCATAACTTCATTTCACTATACTGGGTCACAATAAAATTCTGAGTAAACAGTAAAGTCTAAAAAATTTAAATCTTCTTAAACTGTATTTAATGGTCTTGCGCAGTATTCACAATGTTCTCTCTCCCACTCTTCTTAGATATAGCAACAACTAGCGTCGGTTCCTTATGATGCGTCTCATTGTATATTTCAGGGAATGAAAACATATAAGCGTGTGTCAGTGTCCTCTGTAATAATTTATTTTATCATTTAGTTTTTATAATAAGTCAACCTCTTTATGTTTAATTCTGTGGTATGAGTGATTTTATTTTCCACACCCAAGGGGGCAACCAAATATAGTACTTCTCCTTAACTTCGTCGTTCACTCATTCAGTCACTGTATCGTTTTGAAGAATGGGGTCCACGTCATATGGAGAAGGTTAGGAAAACGAAATTTTGCCCAGTGGTTGGCCTTCAACCTGGTCAGACTTCAGGCAGGATAGGACCCCCTCCCCCCCTCCCCCACGGAAGGCGGCTGTTCCCAGGGAGGGGGACAACGCCCTAGTATTATTATTATTTTTTTTACCAAGTATGTAATACGAAATTCTGCACACAGGTAGTCCTTCACACGGATTAGAGGTTAGACAGGATGGGAGCCCCGGGGTCGTCCCTCCTCCGTGAGTAAAATAATTTTCCCCCTTACCTTATTACAGGGGTGACCGCGGCTATTATAGGCGTCCCTTGTCTTGTCTTGTTTCAAAGTGTATCCCTGTGTGTGGAGGGGTTGTAATGACTGCGTTTGAGTGGATGAATATCACACTGTCAAGTACAGTACTATATTTGCCAGTTCCTATTAACTGGCTTGCACTTTTTTTTTAAATTTATTGACTTAATTCAATCTACATGTTTCATAGATTAATATTCTCGGGCGTAGGTGCACCTGTCACCTCTTTTTAACTCGCCTCTCACCCTCGCCTCCCACCTCGTCTTCCGCCTTCACCTCTCCTCCTGTCTTCTCATCTTTAGAATACTCGCCTTCACCCTAAGCACCCACCATTTCACATCACGTCCTTACTCTCATCCTCACTTCTCACCCTGACCTATCCTTCACTCTGATTCCCACTCTCACCCTCATTCTTATCTTCACTCTCTCTCTTACATAATATCACTCTCAGCCTTAACCACCCTCTTGCCGACTCGCAAGTGTCACCGAGTTTCATCAAAGCTAAGTGCAACATCAGTCCGAATAGCTTTTTTTTGCTTGCCCAGGTCATGACCTCCGCCCGCCTCCATCTCCACCACCACCACCACCACCAGGCCTACTACACCTAATCCTTCCACCTCCACCCTCGCCACTTCACTCAGTCATACTTTACTTCTCCTCAATTCCAATCCTTTTTTTTTGTGCTTCACTCTCATTTTGTTTCTCATCCTTGCTTCCTACTTTTTTTCCGAGTTCTCAGTTCTATCTATCATTTCCCGTCAATTTTTCTCACTACTTGCCCTGACCTCTCGTACTCACCCACTCTTATTAACAATTGTCACCCACCTTTTTCCTCATACTCATCTCAAATCTACTACTCCTCACACCTCACTCTACCGCTTCTATTTTCATTCATACCTAACTTCATATTTCATCAACATCCCCTTGCCTCTCCCTCACAGATCAATCATACTTTGGTCGCCACGCCCTCACAGCTCACTTCCTTCATTCACACCTCCTATGGCCCTCCCGCACATCCTCCACACTCCGCACTCCCTCGCACATCACCATAAACTTCCTCACACATCACTTGGTATTTCTTCACGCCTCACCCCTTCCTTACCCCTCAAGTGACCCTATCCTCTTACATCTCCCACCACCCCATAACCTCTCACACCTGACCCTCTCCGTCCCTCGCCCCTCACATCACCATGTTCCCTCGCATCTCACCTTCCCTTCCCCGCCCCTAATACCTGTTTACTCGCCAGTGTCACCTCTCTCACCTCTTACCTTCCGCTACTCCAGTCATTCCCCTGTATCTCCCTTCTCTGTTTCCCTGCCTTACATCTCCCAGTCTCCTCCTCACACCCTACTTTCATTTAATTTCTCCCAGCACAACAACAGCTTGCATTCTTTGCCATACGCTTCCCTATCGCTTGTCTAGTGCATGAATT
Source organism: Coenobita brevimanus (assembly GCF_032717465.1). Classification (NCBI taxonomy): domain Eukaryota; kingdom Metazoa; phylum Arthropoda; class Malacostraca; order Decapoda; family Coenobitidae; genus Coenobita; species Coenobita brevimanus. Next base: position 13,005,362 of record NC_136969.1, read on the forward strand.
TTCTTCTGTCTCCCTTCTCATATCCTACGCCTTTTCGTTCCTCTGCACCTTCCAATCCCACCACATTTTCTGCACCACCACACACCGGTCATCACCACATACCTGCATACACTACCACACATCACCATACACCTGTCTCCATTACCACATACCTGCATACACTACCACACACCACCATACACCTGCCTCCATTACCACACACCTGTCTATACCACCACACGCCTACACAACCCCTCAACCATTCACAAGGGCCTCTTTCACACCAGCTAACCCTGCTCCATTTGCTCATGCAGGTTCCATTCACTGACATTCATTCTTATCTCTCCCTTCACACACACACACACACACACACACACACACACACACACAAAATCTCTCTCTCTCTCTCTCTCTCTCTCTCTCTCTCTTATTACACTCTAATATTCAAAAGCGGAATTAAAGTGCCAACGGCCATGCCACGTGCCAACGGCCATGCCACGTTGAGTACACCGCTTCCCGTCCGATCAGAGAAGTTAAGCAACGTTGGGTCTGGTTAGTACTTGGATGGGTGACCGCCTGGGAACACCAGATGCTGTTGGCATCCCTACGTGTCAAGTGGGGTTGGTGGAGGATTAGTGCCCCTCCCTGTAAAACAATTAACTCTAAGCGCTTGACCACCCCGTTTGGGATACATGGCGTCTGGCAATGGATGGATGGAATTAAAGTACTAGCGGGGTGTTTCTGTGACGTGTTAGTGGCAAGTGTAAAAGTCTCCTCTGACGGAACTCAAAGCCATAAGCTATCTTCTGGAACACTTGGAATTAGAACTTGGAAAAAAAAAAAAAAGTGATCAACGCTGACTGTGGACAGGAATGTGTACGTGGGAAGTAGGTTCTTGGCAGAAGTGAGTGTGTATGTGTACTGTAGATGGAAACGTATTTAGGAATAAGTGCGTGTAGCTGAGTGCAACGGATGGCTAAGGGAGGGTGTGGGTAGAAACATGTTTCGGTGTGTGTGTGTGTGTGTGTGTGTGTGTGTGTGTGTGTGTGTGTGTGTGTGTGTGTGTGTGTGTGTGTGTGTGTGTGTGTGTGTGTGTGTGTGTGTGTGTGTGTGTGTGTGTGTGTGTGTGTGTGTGTGTGTGTGTGTGTGTGTGTGTGTGTGTGTGTGGGTAGAAGCGTAACTGTGGCTGGGTATAGGTGAATCAGAGGTCAGTGTGAGTATATGTTCGTGGATGTAGTGTCAGTAATACGATGGATGACCGGGTGTGTACGAGGTGAGTCAGTAATTACTATGTTTCTGTAACTTTTATAAATTGCCAGTGATAAAGGGAATTTGATTTTATAAGAAAGTGAATGGAAGTTGTTGATGGGGAGAAAGATAATATGTCATAGAATCAGGCAACATTTAGTTACCCAAACAGATACAACTACGGCTGACACAAAGAGACAAGTAGATAGATAGGTTGAATTAAAAACACACTGAATAAACAGACAGATACAGAAAAATAAAGTAACACTTTCTGGGACACACAGTTTAACAAAGAGACAGGTGCAGATACACAGATACTTGGATTAAATAACAGAATTACTCACAGGGTGCAATGCCTGCGTCCTACAATGGGTATTATGCCAAATTCTGACCCTGCCCCGTGACATCGAATTTTGATTAGCTCCAAAAATCGAATTATGTCACCGTTACCTGACCCTCAGTCGATTCTTTAAGTCTGGTCCAGATTGAATCAAAAGCGTTTAAATTTACCTTGCATTATGACAGTGGTCTTTGATATGTTGATCTCAAAAGAGAATAATTTAATCCTCACCTAACCTTAAACCTTTCCACTAACAGATGTCCAAACAGAATCAAAGCTCTGAATTACAGGGCCGAAATTTGACCTTGTTGTGTTATCTATACCTCTGACTAACCGACTCTTCTTAAAACTGAATCATTTCATCTATTCCTACCCTTCAACCTTTCCACCAAGTTTGGTCAAATGGCATCAAAACTCTGAGCTGACCTTGCCCTTGGTCTATGGCCTCTGGTCTTTTACTGCAAAAATCTCATCACCTGCTCCTCTGATGATCCACAGTCAGCATGACAAAGTTGGTGCAAATAAGAGTAGACACATCTTTACAAGGACAAGCAGTTCAGAGGTCTTGATCAACTCTTCTGTCTCGGCTCAAACATGGCAGATGGGTTTCAGTATCATTAAATGCAGTGCGAAGACTGGCAGTAAAAATAAAAATGCCAGCTATACAATGAATAATATGGAACTTGGCAATGTAAGCTATGAAAAAGAAAATGTATATATAATAACAAATTATCTGAAACCAAACAAACTGTGTATAGAGCCTGTCAAGAAAGCCAACAAATTAATCGTATTCATAGGTACAACATTCGAATAAAAAAAAAATCATCGTCACCTTGTATAATTCGCTAATAAGTTCATACTTAGAATACTGTGTCTCGTTTGGACACCTAATCACAGAGACAAAATTAGGGGAAACCTCAGAAAGCACAGCAAAGAGTGGCAAAAATAATTCCTAGACTGCGAAATAAACCACAGGAAGAACGTCTACAAGAAAGGAATCTGCTTACCTTATTAAAGAGCTGACTACAAGGAAATTTCAGCCACGTATTCAAAATCTTCGAACGACATGATAATATTGCAAGCGAAAATTACTTCACACTATACAGTATCTGCCCATTTAGCCTGTTTTAGAAATTATGGTCTAAATATTACTGTACTCGTATGCTTACAGCTGCATGATGCAAATTGTTTCTTTTTCAGAAAGGTTACGAATATATAAAACTGCCCACTAATGTGGTAAAATATGACAAAGGAGGTGAGGTAAAGGGAAAAAGAAGGAAAAGAACTGGAGTAATGGAGAGGAGAATGGTAGCCAGGCCACCGAAAAGAGGAGCGGGATGAGTTGGGGAGGGTAAGGAGGAGGGAATGGTGCAAGGAAAGAAAAGGGGGGGTAAGGAAAGCGAGGGACACACACACACACACACACACACACACACACACACACACACACACACACACACACACACACACACACACACAAGCCTTTTATTTTCCCATGTAGCTGTGTTGGGGTGAGTTGTGTGAAGGAGACGACGCAACAGACGGTCTCCTTCCTGTGCCTTTATAATCCGTGGCATCATTTGGGTCAATTAGGTGTTTGTGTGTGGAGGCGAGGGAGGGGAGAAGACTGGGTCCACCCACTCCTGACCTAACTTTGCATATAACGATAGGCAACAACAAGTTTTTAATCATCTGTGGCAAGGAAGCGACATTAAATTAATTCTAGCAACAAAGAAGATAATGGTGTCAATTACCCTTGTGCCTTGGAAATACTGTGGCTGTATCATAGTATACACAAAATGTGATAATTATATTTTAGTAGTTGTGTTGTTAAAGAAAAACGGGTTATGTGTCTATAAACTTCATAGGATTTGATGTCAGACGAATGAGCACCGCAAGAACAGCAATAAGATGATAGCACGTGTTGCCTTACGTGTACCACCGCGGAATCCATCACGCCGTTGATGGTTGTGCCAGAGGAAGTATTACATGGTGAATTCATTCTCTCCTTCACATCCTCCTCTCCCTCCTTTTCTTCTCTCTCTCTCTCACTCTTCCCAGTTTCCTCTTTCCCCATACTCGCTTCCTCCGACGCTCCCCATTTTGTCCCTCCTTTCATACTATCCTTTCTGCCCTCTCTTCCTCTGTTTCCCCATCCACGCTTCCCTCCCTGCCTTTATCCCTCCTTCTACAATCCTTATGCTACTTACACACTTTCTTTCTGACCAAACTTTCACTTTTCCTTCATTCCTCCCTCCACCTTTCCTTACCACTCTCCCCCAGTCCTACCTTTTATATTTCCTTCCTTCCCTCCCTCCGTAAGTCCATCTTTCTGTTCCACCTTTCCTTCCTCAATATCCCCCTCATCACCTGTCCTGCCTACCTGTCCGTGTGGGTCTGATGCTCAGGCGTTAGTGTGCGTGTATTCCATCACTCCTATGCCGGAAGGCAGAAATGAGGGTGCGGATGTGGGTGTGGGTATGTGTGGGGGAAGGGGTGAGGATGAGAATAAGGGTGAGGAAGAGGGTGAGGGCTTAAAGGAGGGCAGATTTTGAGATCCCTATCTTCTCCCAGCCCTTGTCCTATCACACCCATCACTCCTCTACCACCTGCTAACTGACAATGAAGGCTGTGGCATCACCAAGAACAGCCACAAACACTCGTCGAGCTTGTCATCTACGAAACATATGAGAACAAAAATGTGTAAATAATACACATGATTTATTAAGTCGGCTACTTTCATGTGCTAGTTGCTTAAGGCGTACCGGTATTTAAAGAAACTTGTGTACTCCGCTGGGTACATTATTCATCAGACACATTTTGTACGTTATACGTATTAAAGAACGTCATGGACAAGGTTAAGCTACGTATTATGCTTGATCGTGTTCTCTCTCTCTCTCTCTCTCTCTCTCTCTCTCTCTCTCCTCACACACACACACACACACACACACACACACTTTAAGGAAAGGTTGGTTGACAGCTGCAGTAGAAATCAGGTTGTTAACCGCAAGCTCAAAGGCCGAAATACGAGTACTACTGGTTTTATAATGTACAGGTGAAGTGAATGACGTCAACAGGAAAAAGAAGATCAACAGCGACTCCGAGTCGAACTTTGATCTTGACCTGTGACCTTGTCATGTGACCTTGACCTGTAACTTTGACATGTGACCTTGGCCTCTGACCTTGACATCTGACCTAGAACTGTGACCCTGATATGAACCTTTGACCTGTGACCTTGATATGAGACCTTGACCTGTGACCTTTATCTGTGATCTTGACCTTGACATCCGACCTCAAAATGTGACCCTTTCATGAACCCTTCACCTGTGACCCTGATGAGACCTTGATCTATGACCTTTATCTGTGATCTTGACCTTGACCTGTGACCCTGACATGAGACCATTACCTTTGACCTTGTCATAAGACCTTGACATGAGACGACCTGACTTAATTTGTAACGTGACCTTCATCTGTGACCTGGACCTGTGACCTTGACATGAGACCTTGACCTGCGACCTTAACCTTGATCTGTGCCCTTGACCTCTGATAGATCTGCAAGAAAACCAGATCATATATGTCTCGACCGTCACAGTGTTATACCCAATACTGATCGCGGTCGTATCAAGCATTCATGAGACATTAACATACATAAATACATAGGCTACATACATACAGTACATGCATGTATACATACATACATACATACATACGCAAATACATACCTACAAATTTAGAAAGATACACACAGTGAAACGGACTCAGTCACAGTAGATACCGGTACGCCTTCAGTATTGCAGCAAACAATTTTCCATCCACCACCCTGACGACCATTATATCCAATGCTCTTAAACTACGAGTACACCAATCAGCGTGAAGACAAGGACGGTGCAGGACTTGTCTGTGATAGGTAATGTATTCTGCATCGATATCAACAGCCTGTTAACATGACGACTGGGTGGGGAGGAGAAGAGTGCAATATCATGGTCATGGTCACTCTTATCACTGGTCCCACAGCAAACCCAGTCTCTCCACAAGGGAGGTGTACACTGGCTCAAGGCAGGTTGGCAAGAGGGTTGGCATTATATAAGAAACTATCATCTTCAAATCATTACGCAACCGGAACGTAGAATCCTACTACAATGGATACCAACAGGGAGATAGTGTCCCATCCACCGATGTGCCTCACTGCGACTCACCCCAGCCTACATGCCATAAAAATACACTGTCCACATCACACACTTGACATGATACTACAGCCACATCATACATACATACCGTACATAGCAGGTGTCTCATCAAAGAACTGCACATACCCCTATTTATACCTCACATCACATCAAAGCACACACCACCCCACAGACCAGATCACACCAAAGGCTATTTTACGTCTAGACAACGCAGAAGACCAGACACCACATCGTTAACAGTATGTTCCACCAAACCACTTAACACAAAAAGCCAAAACTAAACCACATACCTACTCACACCAGACAAAACACCACACAGCACATCACAAACAACACTTCTTATTTTCCAACATATAAAACACACCACACTTCCTGCCAGACCAGACTACAAACACACAGGCCTACAAATCAGGGATCAAATCACTGATCAGACAACAAAAAAATGACCAGACAAAGACACGTATTCTCGTCGCTTACAGAAGCTCCTTAATACTCTTCCTAAGCGATTTATTTTGCTTATTACTATCATCTGTGTAATTTGAATCATTCTAATACCACCTTCTTAAGCATAAATAACATACAAATTGATATTAACTGTATGTATTCAAATATAAATTGCTATGGAAGAGGTGCTAGGGAGCTTCCTTAACCGACGAGAATGCGGACCCAAATCACACATTAGGCAAACCACCAAAACACGAAAAAACAAATACAACACAAAAATAAACTACAGCAAAGTGACCTGACGTCACAACACCCCGCCCGTGCCCCAAATTTGGGCCTCTCAACCCCCACCCCTACCCCTTGTGGATTTTCACCAAAATTGAACCTCTCCCTCAGTTTCACATACCCAAAGTTTGAAGATGATCCGTTCATTGGTACAAGAGTTAATCAATGCACAGATTCACAAAGAATGTGTGACCTTGACTATGATCTTTCAGGGTCACCCAAGGTCAAATGTAACGGTGCCAACAGAATCCCCACATATGTATGACGTCCTGCTAATGATTAAGAGTAACCATGTGTCTATCTCTCACCGTTTGCCTCCTATGGCACTTTAAAAAATTAGCTCCAAATGGAAGGGCCCCCCACTCCCACTCTCATCCCAGCTGGATTTTCATCAAAATAGAATCACTTCCTAAGTTCGACATACCCAGCACCTGTGCAAAGTTTGAAGATGATCAGTTCATTGGTTCAAGAGTTAATTGATGCACAGACTCACAAATAAATTAACGCTGACGATCAGATGCACACTTTCCGCAATGGATTGCGGGCGGGGTGAATAATTGTAATATGGGGTTTCACCAAAGGATACGGGAGTGTAGCACCTTGAGTCCGAAACAACTTTAAGGAGCACTGACGGACTAGGCCATCTCAAAAGATACTCCCGCATCTAAGTAAGACTTCCTCTTGATGGCACTAAGGGTGACTGACTGCGAGAGGCATCACTGTAACTTTTGGTCTCTATCGCCTTAATTTCCTCTTTTCTCTTTGCTACAGGCTTTTGCACTGTCCTCAGTCACTGCTTCCTTTTCTGAAAGGATACAGCCAGGATATTACTGATTATAGATGTGTGTGTGTGTGTGTGTGTGTGTGTGTGTGTGTGTGTGTGTGTGTGTGTGTGTGTGTGTGTGTGTGTGTGTGTGTGAGAGAGAGAGAGAGAGAGAGAGAGAGAGAGAGAGAGAGAGAGAGAGAGAATCCTTATTCTTCCTCTTAAATTTAATAGTTATTTCCCTATCGTAAATCTACAGTGGTATATTTCAATGGGCAAACTATATTCAGATTAACAATATTTTTTCTTCTTGGACTGAGCAGTAAATTATGTGCCGTACTCTATTGCATCCTTGTGCAACAACCTTACTTCTGGCCTGCTTGCTCTCTCTCCCATCCACCTCTTTTATTGTATATGTTACTTCTCATGCCTCTCCCATAACTGGTTATTTTTTTCATTCCTCCATCCTCTTTTGAACCTTCATCACCCTCTTCGTCTTTCATTCTTCCTTCCTGCTTCTAAGAATTCCCTCCATCTCGTCCTTCCTAATACCCCTACAGCACTCTGCCTTTTGTATCTAGTCCATCCTTTCCTGACTCTAATACAATCGTCTTATTACCTCCTTCCTCCTTCCGTCTACTTCCTTCCCCTCTCCTCCACACCCTTCCATTAGGTATTCAACGCTCCAATTCCCTCCCACTTTTTTTGTTGTTGCTTCTCTCTCCTTCCTGTTCCAAATATATAATTCATTCCTAATCTCTCCTCCTCCTTTCTGTCCCTCGCTTCCTTCTCTTTCTGTCCTAAATTCTTGCCTCACCTCTTCGTGATCCACCTCCACCCAGCACCCCCGTCACCAGACCCACCTCAGGCACCTACTCCTTGCCATCACTGAACTGCATATCATCATCATCATTATCACCAGTCACTGTTCCTTCATGAGTTTCACAGGTCACTGTTTCTTCATAAGCATCACATCAAATTCTTCATCCTCATCCTCATCATCATAGTCACTGTTTCGCCATTAATTTCACATAAAACTGATAATCATCATCATTATCAACGCCGGTCAGTGTTTCGCCATGAACATCACATTACTCTATATCATTCTCATCATTATATTCATCATAGCCCAATTTCGTATTTTTTCAATGGATCATTCATTCATTCATTCAAGCCTTGACATTAACTTCTCCATCCTATAACCACCATCAGCTATGCTCATGGTTATTACGTCACTTTCGCAACACCTATCGGTAACTAGAACTATGCATTGTCCAGTTTAATAATGAATTGCAACCCACGTTAGGTGCATGAGAGTAGATAAAAATTTGGGAACGCAGACCGAATGTGTGGGTGAACAAAATAAGCGTGGGTGGCATACTCTACTCCAGCACTAACATACCTTGCCGGCACCTTGATTGGAACACACCTCACGTGCACCTCAAAGAGAAAGAGCGCAAATGTAAGCAACTGATTTTTTTTTTTTTTTTTTAATGGAACCATCGCTGGGGGTGGAAGCGAGCAAAGCAGGCAGAGACTATCATAATAATTTAGTTCAAGTCCGTAAAGTCCATAGAGTTATATGAAAGTGGGAAATTCTAGAAAATGGGCCAGGCAAGATATCAGATATTGGTTTTTAATATGTCGTAAAAACGGTGACTTTTAGACGCTTTCTTTGATATGGTTTTTTCTCTTTAAAAATTCTTAAAAATATTATTTAACAATTTAAACAAGCCGGTAAATACCCACAGTCGATTAATACGTTATAACTTTTTGAATCACAAACACAAAAACTATTAATTTCAATATTATTATAAAAGTTTATCTCTGAACATTTTTTAGGGCATTTATTAAACGCTTACATTTTTGAAAGTTTTTCTCTGGTCATTCTTTAGGGAATATATTAAAAGCTTAAATTTTTTAAAGTATCTAAATAAACATACTACTGCTTTTAGGCTTAAAGACTCAATATGGTGAATTTAGACACCATAGGATGCTTCGTAACTGACAAATGATGTAAAATATTTCAAAGTAGTTTTTTCAGTGGAGGGTTATCCTTGAACTAGCTCCTATCCCAGCGCTGTGACCTTCTGGGTGGATGACTTTACACTATTCCTCATTATCATACCCTATTTTCCCCCGAACCTTTACAATGAGGTTAGGCAGGATCCAGAAAACTGGGAACGAGAAAGTAACCTTGTGAGAGCCAACTACCAACAGCTATCCCAGTGGAATGGGCCTGACTTTATTTATACCATAAGAATATACACTGACCACAAATGACACGAGTAATGAGGTCCTCCTTCTCCTCCACTCCCTCGTCCTTCTCTTCATATGTTCTTATGATCACAGGAAGATTCACCCAAAACGTAGACTGCAAAAATGCTGTTGATGGGACGAATTTAACATTGAAAATAAAGTCAACTGCATTCACATACCGGGTCTCGCTGCCAGTTTTACCAGTTTTAATAAGACCCGGTTAAACGATAACAGTCAGTTCCATAACATCCCCTGCAGGCTGTGCGAGTTCAAGATTAGGTCACCCAATTCCTCATTGTCCAATGGATGAGGGACTTACTTATAGTCCTGGTGGCATTAAATGATTGAAAAAACTCTCAGCCATAACCTGGAGATTTAAGTCGATGTCTACAGCATATGAAGTTGAACCTGACTGGCGCCTCATAACATTAGAAAACATATAAAGCAGTAAAACTCCATCCTGATAATTTATGATACGAAGCTTCATATCGACGTTGGAAAATCATTACTTTTATTTTTGTCCACGGAAACACAGACAGGCTAAACAAACGGACACCGTGCTCAGTGCAAGGCTTTTCTTCCACCCGGTAATAACGCAGAGAAAGAAAGTATAATCCAGTAAGCTGAATCTAAAGGCGACCGTGCTAACAGTACAGCGAACATAAAGGCAGAAGTATTTACAAAGTAGTGATAGTAACAGTGCCGGCAACATATATACTCGTATGCTTCCCAGATGAGCTGGAAATTTTGGCAGGCGAAATGTTGATAACAAAGGTGTGGACTACAATGGACAGCAGTTAATTCACCTAACTATACTATCCAGCCTCCCACCCCACCACACACACACACACACACACACACACACACGAGAGGAATGTGGATATGTAAGATATGTACTTTGATTTTTGTATTTAGAATATTAAGTGGAATTTTAGAAAAAAGTCATCATCCTAATAAACTAGAAGTGGATTTATATATACACAGTAGGTACCCAATCCCATAGCGCGCCTCTCTTCGTTAGCCTCCTCCCCTTATATCCCCACCACGGCTTACCACACCCACACAACGTGATTTTATAAGCCTCGTTAAAATATCAAACTGGCTGCTCCCCGTGGCGACTGGATGAGACATTGGTTGTATGTGTCTGTCGTAACATGAGTCTGGTTTTATATATACTTGTATACATAAACTCTATTTTCTAGATCATCAGATAAAAAAGAAAAAAACCTGATACTCGTAAACTCGACCCAGCTGCATTGCCTCAAATCTCGTGATAGCCTAATACGCGACTGCCATATACAGTAAGTTTAAGTGATGCAATTACGTCAGAAGTTTTTCACTACAGACACGGTGTTCGCCTGGCCACCACCTGCAATATCTGGCCGGTGTGGTGGCCCTTTTTGGTCAGGCTGACACAACCGAAGACTTTACATACTGTGTACTTAATTCTTAGATTTTTCGGCCTACCAGTAGACAGTTGGTCAAGGTGCGTAATCACAGGATATCTTAGACTGTCCCAGTAGCGTCAATGGTTTATCACCAATACAGCTTCAACACCATACAAGTTGTCTCCAGCATCAACTTCAGCGTCCACCTGACACCATCAGCTGCAAAGCCACCATTCCCTCCTGCCTCTACTGCACCCTAATTGCACTACCTTTGATGAACTATCTTTCACACCAGCTACAGAGCCATCACTCCTGCCTGCTCCTGTTGCACCCCAGCTGCTCTGCTTGCCACAATATCCAGCTAACGTAGCGCCTCATCTGTCCCACCTTCCACACCATCCTGCTCCTATAGTAATCCAGCTTCCCCATTTTCCACAACAACTGGAAAGGCAGAGCAACCCTGAAGCAACGAGAAAAGCAGGACAAAATGAAACGACACTGCTCGAGGGTATTTCTCTCTTTCTATCTTCCGAAAGTGGTGCTCCCTCGGCTCGTCAATACCACAGTAGACATAGAAAGTCAAACCACTCTATGGCTAGCTTTCAAGTACTGTGAGAATTAAAAGTATTGTCACCTCTCCCCCTTCTCTCTCTCTCCATGATCCACAGAAACCGATACTGATGACAGTGACCTGTCACCAAATGAAGTAATCTGCGTTATTTGCTGCTGATTAACCAGACTCAATTCCGAAAGTCGATGGACAATGAAGAAGAAGAGGCGAAAGAACTCTTGACAGTGACTATGCATCACCTACGAATCAATGAACTGGCCCTAAATCTGGCTACTTAACAATGTCACAGCATTGTACCGCACGAAAGTCCAGCTGGTCATTACGAAAGGAGCTATAGAGATATATCCAGACATGGCATTAAGATGTAAAGAGAGGAAGAAAAGACAGCAGGAAAAATAGACTATATGGACAGGCAAGAGGAGGGCATTGTTCACCACGCTTTGGGGGCGATGGTGCACTGAGAGGGCTCACTCGCCACCATAAACTAGAAGGCATCAGAGGGTATACTGCTTTCCCTGTCTGAGTTATTAAATGACTCACAATTTATTGGTGGGTTGGTTCATCTGTAAATACAGTAATCAGACCCCGAATAAGCCACTCCAAACTTTCCTCCTCTCAGCCTCACACAAATTACGCTGGTAAGAGATATGGACCCAGCAAAGGTCTTGGGTAACCACATTTCCGGTCCACGATACACCCACCAAGGCAACACTCTTGTAAGGCAGAACCCCACTAGATTTATTATGAGGCGCTAATACGTAGTTGGCAGGCGGGATGCAATGCTGGGGGAGGCAGTGGGTGGGTGGAGATTTGGTGGGTGGAGAAAAAAGTGGAGTGATGGAGAAGCTGTGGGTGGACGGAGAGGGGAAACAATGGAGTAGGATGGAAGTTCTGCAGACTGTGGAAGGAATGCAGGTGGAAAGAAGGTAAGTAGAAGGATAAGAAAGCTTTGAATGGAGAGGTGGAGAGTAGAAGGTAAGTGATTTACGGAACGATGAGAGAAGTAAATGGTAGATAAGTAAATGACAAACATCTTGGCAGAGTTGTGGTATGAGAAGCAGAGAATGGAGGGATGAAAATGGATGGAGAGGTGATGGATGGAGAAACAGGGAGTAAAAGAGGGGTATCATGCGCTGATACGTGGAAGCGTGATGAAGAATGAAAGAAAATACGTGAATGGAGAAGCATAAGGAAATGAGTAGAACAAAATGTGCGGGAAAAAAGAAGTGGATGGAGATTTGATAACGTCTGTGGAATATGGCAGACAGTGTGAAAGAAAGAAAAGTGAAAAAGACGGAAGATTCTAGAAGACGAACTATGTGGAAGGACCAGAGTGGAGTGACTGATTTTTCAGCTTGTGCCAAGTAAGTAGCTATCCACTGATTAAAATGCAAGTAGAAGTTTATACACCAATTTCTGTATCCCATTATAACATTGTGTGTGTGTGTGTGTGTGTGTGTGTCTCTCTCTCTCTCTCTCTCTCTCTCTCTCTCCTATACGTCAGCAATCAAGACCACAAGCTATCATGATTATTACCGCTGCCTGCCACACCATGCACCACCACACTGATTCCCCATGACTTCTGAACGCATATGAAACAATTTGATGTCCATAAAAGCCTGGCGCCTGGCATACCTGGCCTCTTACTGGAAGCCATGTAGGGCAGGTGTGGTGGTGGGGCTAGAGAGAGTGTTCTGTATGATCTGGCTTACCCGCTGTGCTTAGCCTAGAATCAAAGGGAGTGAAGTGGATAATGGAAAGAAAAAACTGGGTGAGTAAGAGTTGGATAGACATGAAATAACGGAAGGAAAGACGTGGATGAATGAAAGTTGCATGGACGAGGATGAATGAAAACGTGATGGGAAAGGTTGATGAAAGGACAGAGGGGGATAAGGAAAGAAAATGAAAGCTCGGAGAACTGAATAAAGGAAATAAAGAGGATGAGTAAGAGTTGGTTGGACGTGGGTGTATGTAAACGGGAAGGGGTTGGATGATGAGAGAGGGGAAATTGAAAGATAATGAAAGCTTAATGAAACGTTTAAAAGCGAGGTTGAAGACAGTGAAGAATAATAATGAAAGATGGTGAAGCAGAGAGTCTAGTAAGCGGTCAAGGAACAGAAAACAAGAAGATGAAAATGATGGACTGAATAAATGTGGAGGAGAGACATCATGCAGGGAAATACGAAGTGGCGTGATGGAGGGGGGGAAGATATAGTTCTGGTATATGTAAGTCATGAGAGATGAGGGACACGCATTAAACAAGCCTAACAGTTACAGAAGGTGGCGCGCAAGGGGAGGCACAGGAAGGGGTGAGCTTGGTATGACGGGAATTCAATACATCAGGCTTCGTTCATATCGTATACTGCCGGTATTCAACTTGTGCAACAAATGTATTCTCCATCCACTACGCATCAAGCTGCCATCTCTCCGTCTTGATTCCTGACATGCTGTAAGAAATGAACGCTAAAATGAGGATCTACTAACGATGAAATGCAGTGATAAGGATGTAGGGCCATAGTACTGGCATATTCGGTCACTGAGGTCCTGGATTGAGGCTGGAAAAAAAACGAAATTTCCGCCAAATCGTGAATGAACTATAGCTTTAATAATTGTCATAATACACTGAAATATTCTGATCTTCCTCTTATATACAGATGTCTCCCATAAGCTGAATAAAATCGTGTTATGTTAATACCTGTAAAAATAAATTTAAAAAATCATGCGCTACGGGGTTAATGGAGACTACTTCAAACTCTTTCACCCCTATTAGCCTCTTATAACCTGAAAACTGCTATTTTAAGGTACATGGAAATAAAAGAACAATACAATATAACCGTACCAAGAAATAAAAGAACAATATGAAGGTACCAGGAAATAAAAGAGCAATATCATCTTAAGGTGCCAAGAAATAAAAGAACAATATAAAGGTACCAAGAAATAAAAGAATAATATTTAAAATACCAAGAAATAAAACAACTATCATCTGATGGTACCAAGAAATAAAAGAACAATATCATCTAAAGGTACCAAGAAATAGAAAGGGTGTCCATGCAAAAGCTTGCGATAAAGAAATGCATGTGTGTTAAAAGATGTATTATCCTGGTGGGGGGAGTAGGACAATGTGAAGGGGTTAGGCAGAATCAGGATTAGGTGGAGTGTAAAAGCTGGAAGGAGGAATATATACTGAATGTGATGTCCTGATGCTTGTCCAGGATAAAAAATATAAGTATGGTCATAAACAAATACTCGGTGACACTTCTCGGTCGGCTGTGGCAATGGAATGTGTTACATGAACTATTCTCATGCGATAGGAATATGAACCACAAAACAAAGGAATGTGATGAGAAGATACTCCGCTGCTTGGGGAAGAATAAGAAAATTAGGATACAATAGTGGCAGAGGACTGCTGGCGAAATATTGCTCGTAGCTGTATACGGTACGTTTTGGACGCCAGATTACGATGGCACAAAAGACTGCTAAGCCTGGACACTGCCAAACATAAGATGGTGGTAAGTAGATTTGCATGCAACAGGAGAAGCAATGATGACATTTTAAAGCAATGGCTGGGTCACTAACGCTCGAAAGATGCAGTACAGGATGTTCGCAATCAGCTATCGCATGTCACCACGTGGACGCTAATACCTATCGTCTCTACTGCTGATTATTTTTTATGCATCCTAACCTTAACTTAGGCTAAGAATCCTGTTCCCGCCATCCAATAATTCATTTACTGAACACTAATAGACCAATGGTTCATAGCAGCGTTCACATGTCACCACCTGAGGACTAATAGTCACGACTTCAATAAGTCAGGGACGTTACGTTCGAGGCCTGATATAACAGTATTAGTGGGTAAGGGGAGGGGGTATCACGTATTCGAAGAGACCTTCCGGTACAGAAGTGAACTCTGCTTAACCCATTAACGTCAAAAAAAATAAAAAAGTGGACAGAACCAGGCATTTTCGACGGTTAAGAAAGGGGGGAACCACAGGGTAGGGACCTATGAGCTTCTCGACTATGAGCCGGTGGGCAAAGGGCGGTAAACTAAGTACCCTTCCAGCAAAATCCTCCACACGCGAACCTTGTGCACTAATGGGCTAACTAAATCATTTCTCAAATTCCTCTCACCAACAACAGACCTCCACGTGCATTAACACTTCTTTTTTTTTTTTATCGACAACTATTACCCTTACGACAAGATACACTAGTGTTCTTTCTCAGTTTTAGTTGCCATATCTAAATCGGCCGTTAAAATGAAGCGTTTTAATCTCATTCCTATCACCACCATACGATTTTACTCAGAGCACACGTCTCATACTGACGCACCACCACCAGTAACAGTAGTAGCAGTAGCTGCAACAGCAACAGCAGCGGCAGTAATAGCAACAGTAGTTGTAACACCGGGCTCATCTAAACGTGAACCAGGTGGACTCTAGCCAGGTTCTACTTTTCCAGCTTACCATCTTCCTTTCGAGGGATAGGGAGGGAGTTGAGGAACGTTTGTATACCTGGGCAGCGGGGCAGCCCGGATATATCGGTGCCACCATATGAAGGCGCCCCCTCCAGCATCAGTGAAAGGGTTAACTCTGTTCATAATCAAACTCACCATCGGAATGTGTGTGAATCAATTTTTACTCGCTAATAAAATCTTGGGCTCATCAGGACAAGTAAAACCGCCGCCCCTATCCAGACAACACCGCCCTTCACAAGTATTTCCTTTCACACTGAACCACCGCCACCTGGCCTGACTCACTGACACCCACCTCACACCCGCTTCTCCGCCAGACAAACGTACCCGGATACTGTAGCCAAAGCTCAGAATATCAGAGTCCGCTCATGTGAGAGAAAAAAGAAAAAGAAAAGGAAAGAAGAAAAACTAACCTCAACAGCCATGATTTACAGCCAGGGAGAGGGCCAGTGTGAGTGTGAGGGATCAAGGATAATACCATAGTGAGGAGCAGAGGTGTAAACTATACCTTTTTTACACTACCCTGGCCTAAAATCGGCATCTCTTAAACTTGAATACTGAGTTGTAACAAGAGATTAACACCTGAATAGTATGCTAGTCACGAAGAAGTACCATGGAAGAGATGCAGAGCTGTAGTAGTGTCCTGTTCTGCCACTGAGCTACTTGTAATAAGCCGCAAAAAGAAGAAAAGCTGGGCCAAGTTAGAGGGAAAACAGTAAGGCTGGAGTCTAAACAAATTGACCGGATCCTTTAGTAGCAACGCGTCTTTTAAAACCTAATCTCGCTCCCCCTATACTACAGTAATAATTTTAGGGAAAGACTTCTCAGACTGAATGGGTTAATGGGTCTTAATATCAGTGGCTTTGGAGACACCGTAACACCTCTTTCTTGGCGATTTATTCAGTGCATTACGCCTTAATATCTTCATGTGTTCTTGGTGAAGACTATCTTCGTATTCAAATGACATAAAAAACAGATAGTATAGTGTTAAATTGTAATCTATAAACTAAATCGATTAGGAAGAGGCGTTAGGAACTTAGCTATGCCACTCTGAGTACGATCCAATGCCCTATAGAGTAAAGACAGCACACACAGAATCCTTGAAACTTATAATAAATAAATAAGTATATAAATAAATAAAGACATTACTAAAAGCTACTGTGATATGGACCACTGTAAAATCTTCGACAGGGGTGGAAATAACAGCTATGATCCCTGAAATAATTTGTGGAAAAGATAAACGGAAAAAAGAAAAAAATAATTAGACTCTAAAAAAAGAAAATAAAGGAACTGCAACCATAACACTGACGACTCTTGTAAACCCCGTCTAATCCACTGGGCAGGGACCGCAAAGACACACAAAATTCAAGTGTTAAAATTAGAGGAGAGAAAAAAAAAAAGGACAAGGACAGAAAAAAAAAAACTCTTAATTTCTATCCCCCGAAAGAAGGAGCCAGAAAAAAAAGCATAACAGGAAAAAATGGGGGAAAGAAAAGAGAAAAGAAAAAGGAAAAACAGCAGGGAAAGGAAAAGGAAAAGGATAAACAGGAGAAAAAGGAAAGGCGAAAAGGGAGAAAATGACAAAAGGGAGAAAGATGGCAAAAAAAGAAGGGAGAAAAATGAAATAAAGGAAATTAGAAAAAAGGAAAAGAGGAGTAAGGAACGGAGACACATGAAAAGAGAAAGCAAAAAATAACTCGCTATGTAACACCCACGACAGGGTTCATTATGGGTTGAAATGAGACAAAAGATAAACTAAGTCAACCCCATATGATCTTGACCTTTGACTCCTTGACCTTGCTGACCTAATGTGTTCATCGTCCCTTCATACTGTATTACTGACAAAAATTTGGTTGAATTCCGTTGAGGGGTTCAGGAGATACCTCTCCCACACCCATATGGCGTTGACCATTGAACCCATAACCTAGCTGACCTAATCAGTTCATCGTCCCTTCATACTGCATCACTGACAAGAGTTTGGTTGCAATCGGTCAAGATGATCTGGAGATATCGCGCCCCATATGATCTTGACCTTTGACCCCTTGACCTAGCCGACCTAATCAGTTCATGATCTCCGCATACTCCATCACTGACAAAAGTCTGGTGGAAATCCATCAATGGGTCCAGGAGACAGCGCGCCCACACGACTGTTACGCACGCACGCACGGACAAACCAATCACTTTATGCCGGGCGAAGTCATAAAATGGGAGAAAAAAACTAATTCCTGACTCATGAAAGACACTGTAATGGATTGCAGACGGAGGAAAGGAGTCGGCTGACAGATGGGATGAGAAGAGGTGTGAGATGATGCATCATGGCTGTGTGTGTGTGTGTGTGTGTGTGTGTGTGTGTGTGTGTGTGTGTGTGTGTGTGTGTGTGTGTGTGTGTGTGTGTGTGTGTGTGTGTGTGTGTGTGGAGAGAGAGAGAGAGAGAGAGAGAGAGAGAGAGAGAGAGAGAGAGAGAGAGAGAGAGGATCAGAATAATCTGCGTGCACCAAAAGTACTGTACATTTAACAGAACACTGGTGTGTGTGTGTGTGTGTGTGTGTGTGTGTGTGTGTGTGTGTGTGTGTGTGTGTGTGTGTGTGTGTGTGTGTGTGTGTGTGCAGGTTACTTAAAGTCTGGGGATCCTCACGAGGCTGTTGGGGATCCTCACGAGGCTGTTGTTAATGTTAGATAAACCTTACGTAGTCTATGAAAAAAAGGGAAGGGTCACTTATCTAGTTTACTCAGTGTGATGATTCTATTCATATAACTGTTTACTGACAGACAGCATAATCCCGTAAGCGATGGACACAAACAAACCGCCTCCACGTTGCCTTGTTCTCTGACCTTTGGCTGCCTTCCCTCCAACTCAAACCCCCCTCACTCATGTACCTTTCCACTCCACACCTTCATTGCAGTTAAAGGAAGAGTAAAGATTCGCATTACATATAATTATAATAATTTTTTTTGGAAGGGAGGAGTACGAAACATACCCTAAACTTAACTACCCTGCTTGATAGTTTCTCGGAGGAAATTATAATTGTTGGCAATAACAAAATATCAATTTCTTCATCTTTGGCTATAGCGTTAATAATGGATTTTTTTCCCCCTCCTATTCTGTCTTGGAATCCCTGAGCATGATCAAAACGCCTGACGTTAGCTGAATAAAACAGAAAAGTTATCTCGCAGTCAGAGAGAAACTTGAGTGACCAAAATTATTCACATACCATCATTTTGACGACATATGTTTGACAGTTTAGCGGTTAATATTCTCTACCTGCTGGGGAGAAAATGATCTGTGATCTCTTCTAACACGCCTGACCCCTGAGTTCATCCAATGCGGACGCCACGAATATGCCACACTGAAAATAACAATGACAGTATTAATAGCAGAGATCTGGTATTTCATGCTAAGCAGAAAAAAATATGACTATTGCTTCTCCAGATAATGGAGGTATAGATTAATAGCAACCACAAGTGTTTGTGGGCCCTCCGGAGAAGTATAACGAGTTGGTAAATATTATACAGAGGCCAAGATAGATATATTCCTTCAAAACCGTTTAGAACGAATAATTCAGAACCAAGATAGTTAAACAACAGATTGAAATCTCTCATAGGCCAAAGGAAAGGAATATATAGAAAAATAAAATGTGGAGAGGAACACTTGCGTAACCGGTACGCGATTTTAAATAGAGAAGTAAAGAGGGAGATACGAAAAGCAAAGAGAAGTTATGAAATTAAGGTTGCTAGTGAATCGAAAGAAATCCTAAGGGTTTTTATTAAATGTACCGTACAAAAAACAAAGATAGGACAGGATCACTCAGAACAGAATCAGGTGACGATACCAATGAAGATAAAGAAATGTGCTCCATCCTAAATAATTATTTCATATCAGTATTCACCAAGGAAAATCTAGACCTGGTCCCTCAAGCAGCAAATATTTACGATGAGAATACGGAAAATATTCTTAGTAAAATAACCATTAGTAAGGAGAACGTATTGAAAGAAATTAATAAGTTAAAACCTCAAAAATCACCAGGTCCGGACGATATATAGGCAAAAATTATAAAAGAAACCAAAGAAGAATTATGTCAGCCACTTTTAACATTATTTAATGACTCTTTAATTTCAGGAGAAGTTCCAGGGGCGTGGAAGACCTCAAACGTAGTGCCCATCTTTAAAAAGGGTGATAAATCAGCTGCATCGAATTATCGTCCAATAAGTCTAACGTCAACAATAGGAAAAATGTTAGAGTCAATTTTGGCAAATAAGATTAGAGAACACTTAGAAAGATTTAATCTTATAAACGAAAGTCAGCACGGATTCAGGCAAGGACGATCCTGCCTCACAAACTTCTTGTCATTCTTCTTGGAGGTCTATGAGGCAGTAGATAACGATAAAGCTTACCATGTTGTTTATCTAGACTTTAGTAAAGCTTTTGATAGGGTCCAACACGAAAGGTTAGTTAGAAAGGTTCGAGCACACGGTATAAACGGCAATATCTTAAAATGGATAAAATCCCGGCTGAAAGGACGTAAGCAGAGAGTATTAACCTCTTAACCGTGGGGTGTCACTTTCGTGACGCTTGGGCGCAATGGATCATACTGCGGGGCGTCACTTTTCTGATTCTGTGTTATTTTGAATTATCCTGGCCTTTCAAGTGGTGGCTTGTATCATCTATCAGTACTGCCAATGTCCAACACTAGTCAGCACTCCAAATCTCATCTGTACTCCCATCCATTTTTGACATTTTAGCCATTTTCCCCCGTTCCTGACTCCCCTCCCTACCTCCCCACCATTACCCTGTCCTCTCACCTCCCCGGCCGCGCTGCGCTAAGCAAATCTCCTCCAGATTATTCCACAGATTTCAGCCATTGAAATAAGCCCTATGCCCTATACTTATACAAAATAATATATACCAAAAAAAATAAGGTAAGTGATAGTGGTATACACCAGGAATTGGCTAATTATCACCTGACAACACCTCACATGCATTCATTCACTACATTTCCACGGTAATTTCCCCTTTGAATTATGCCTTGTAATCTATTTCTGTAATAAAAATATATATCAGAAAGGAAGGGAGAAGCCTAAGTGACATTTACATTCACCTGGAACTACCTATTTCTTTATGTATTGCCGAGATTTTCTACCAATAATTTATTAGGATGTAAGTTAGCAGCTGTCAGCCCCATTGTCATGTCAACCCTTGCCTTCTCAGATAAGCCGCGGCATTTAGTTCCTTGTCCTCCTCTGTGGTCAAAGCATGTCGCACTAGTGCCCCGCCATTTCTGCCGCTTCTGTGCCCATTGCAAAGGGCCCCGTGACCTCTACAGCCAGAAAAACTCGTGGGGGAAGCAGGAAAGGACTAAGTGACTCTGTAGTGGAATGTGAACTAGCCGAATTATCAATGGTGATGATGGATAGTGATTTTGACCCTTCAGGGGATTCGTGTGATGAGCCAGGGTGAGGAAATCGTGCCAGAAACTACTAGTACGAGTGCTTCAGTGTTCCAAGTTATCCCTAGCTCCAAGGGAAAGGAGCCGTTAGTGCAGCAAGCGAAGGAATTTGGGAAGGGAGTGAAAAGGTGGCGGGTTAGCCCCGGAACAATGGCCTCGCATGACCCAGCCCGCCATGAGTCCCGAGTTGATTCACCTCCCCGTTCCCCAAGCCCCACTTCACTCATTTCTTCCTCTTCTTCTGTTGAATCATCTCCGGAGTCTTCGTCGTCGGAGTCACCACCAGCATCAACACCGAAGGCAGGCCGTAGAGGAAGAGGTAAATCCCTGACCCGTAAACGTAGAGTTGCCAGTAGAGTAAGGGCTGCTAGTGCTGTACGGCAACCCAGGGTCAGTGCGAGTGACCTTGAACGTGATAAATCTGCCTCACAGCCACCCTCCACCCTCACCCACCCTACACCACCACGACAGGGAATCCTGGACACCTTCGCGTGGACAGAAGGGTCCGATTTTGTCCCTGAACATCTTGATTTTGACGAGAGTTCCTCAGGAGTACAGCCTGCCTTCACTATTGACAAGGATGCTGAGTGTGTGGACTTCCTTTTGGCCTTCCTCGATGACGAAGTCACGCAGCACATATGTGATGAGACCAACAGGTATGAATCGCAACGTGCTGCAAGTGGTACAGGTGCAGCCAAGATGCAACAGTGGTCCATGCTGGAAGTGCAGGAGCTGTATGTGTTCTTCGCCCTCATGCTTCTCATGCCACATTCAAAGAAGCATTAGCTGGAAGAATACAGGTCCATGGACCCCTTACTACCCTCACCAACCTTCAATAAGTACATGGCCAGAGATCGCTTCCGGAACATCATGGGAAACCTGCACTTTGCCGACAACGATGTACCTTCCCAAACCGACCCACTCTGGAAGATCCGAGAGATTCTGAGCAGAATGAAGGGTAAGTTTATGACATTCCTCCACCCCTTTCAGAAGGTTGTCATTGACGAATCCTTGGCTTTGTTCAGAGGATGTCTTAGGTTTGTGCAGTACATTCCAAGCAAATGCCATCGCTTTGGAATCAAGTTCTTTGTACTGTGCGACTGGGAATCAAGTTCTTTGTACTGTGTGACTGTAAGACGGGGTACATCCTTGACTTCGTCATTTATTCAGCCAGCACTGTCGATCTTGATAAAACACACCCCCTTGGCTTCTGAGGCTGTGTAGTGAAAGTGCTCCTTGAAAGGAATGTTGGTGGGAATCATGTGCTGTATACAGACAATTATTATACAGCACCGAAACTTAGCAAATACCTTTCAGAGCACGGCATCGGCTCCTGCGGCACTGTGAAGAGTAATCGTGCCCACTTCCCTAAATTCACGGAGGCAGGAACCTTGCAGCGAGGAGACGTGCACCTACACAAGTCTGAGAAGATGCTGGGAATACAGTGGCATGACAAGAGGTCGTGCACATGCTCACCACCGTACATAAGGGGGAAATGACAGACAGTGGGAAGGTCGGCCGTAAGACAGGCGAACCTGTGAGGAAACCTGATGCTGTCTTAGACTACAATATCAACATGCGACTGGTGGACAAGTCCGACATGATGATTGGAGAGATCAACTGCCTCAGGAAGAATACTAGGTGGTACAGGAAAGTTTTTCAGCATCTCATAGACATGACGATGCTGAACGCCTTCATCCTGTACAAGATGAAGGTCAAGCCACCCAAGTCCTTCTCCCTGAGGTTGTTCGCCAGGACTTGTGTTCAGCAGCTGCTTGAAAGATATGGTAGGATGACAGCAGCAACTCCAAGGCGCCATCCAGTAACACTTCCCGACAGACTTGAGCAGAGGGCGTACATGGCTCGGCACAGACTGATGCAAATGCCTGCCACAGGCAAGAGGAAGGCTGCGATCTGCAGGTGCCAGGTGTGTGCACATACCACCCGACGCACACCTGAGCACAAACGCACCTCTTGGCAGTGCGCTGAGTGCCAGGTTCCCCTCTGTGTTACCTGCTTCTTTGATTACCACAGCCAGAAGCAGTTCTAAAAGTGCAAGTGGGAAAGGAAAGTAATGTGAAAATAATGTGTAAATAATGTGTAAATAGCAAGTGAAAGCAATGGATGTACAGTACATATGATTGAACAGTGTAATATAGTTTTATGTTACTGAAAATGACAGTGAATAACATAGTGTATGTACAAGAGAAGTGTAAATGTTGAAAATACAATAGAAAATGTAAATAGAAATGTAAGTAATTAGTAATATAAGAATATGAGTACAAATACTTGAAGTTATAACAGTGAAAGTGAATCCGTGGCTCTCTACGTATTTTACTGAATGAAAGATTGAATTTCGGTGACAATAAACTAATACTACCGAAGGAAATTTATGGATAAAGACTCCAGATATATATAAGTGTTATATAGTAATAGAAATATAAAGTGTGAGGGGTTTTATGAATAATAAATGACACAATACCAACAGCGAACTAGCGCAAGTGGGAAGGTCATACGCGCTCGTAATTTTCATTGCTTTCACGGTGTTTTTTTTTTTGGAGCATGGATCCCAAACTACTTGATAATCATAGAGTAGTGTTTATAGTGTTAATATCTGGCTGTGGTAATCATATTACGGGTTGTCGGAAAATGTAAAGTAGAGACTTCGTTACCCAACTTCAGAGGTCTCCACAAGTCCTACGGTAATGACGAAGGCTCAACAAACATCCCAGGAGAAAGCTGAAGGTATGTGCCATATGCATATATAATTTTAATATTCTAGGACTAATAACTGATTTTTGGCAAATATTTTTTGAGAGTCTGTCGGAGCCCGAATAACCCCGTGGGACACGCAAAACATTGGGAAACATGCCCGCGGTGTAAGGGTTAAAGCTCGTGTTTTGTGAGTGTTTTCATTCTGGTTGGGGAAGGCTTAGAATCCAAAAAAAATTTCACATCACTATCGCTCATTAGGGCCATGATTACTGATCGTAGTTAAGTAGGTAAGAGTAAGCACTGTGTATATGGCCAAGGTTGCCAATATTATGTCACAGAGCTATCCTGGCAAGGTTGCCATATTGTTATGGAGGTATATATTACGGTGCACTCTTAACCCTTAATTAATCACCAAAAGGGATAAGGTAAGCTCACAAGAAAAAACTAACTTTACACAATAACATACACACACCAAAGAAACCAGGATTCTTTTTACAAAGGGAAATTCACATAGGCCTCAGAATACAAATATAAAATGAGTTATTTCTTACCTAACCAGATTGCAATTAGTGGAAGTTACGTACTCACAGAACTTGAGGAACTTGGAGAACTCGTTGATGATATTATCCAGATATAAACCACACACTGGCGTAATTGGAGAAGTGAACCAAAAATGGGAAATGGTGCACAATCAGTGTGTTTTGTAATCAAAGTAATGTATTGAGTAGTGAAAATATGTGGAAAAGTGTAGCAAAATGTGACAAAAGTGTAACGTGACAGTAAGTGACTAAAGAGTGACTAAAAATTAGTGATATGTATCTCTCTCTCATTGTTCCCAAGCTTATAAAGTAGACTTACTCTGCATCTCTTGGCTAACTAGCCACTAGACTGTCTTAAGTGTAATCTCCAGCCATTCACAAACAATGGAGGCACCTGCTACAAATGGGAGCCTTAGGTAACTCACACATAACCATTAGTGAGCCGTCAAGCAAATGTTGTTAGCCGTCTATTCGCAAATACTCTCATTTTGCTCCTCCCACACTATAAGTCACACCCACTATGGTCAAGGACAAAAGGGGATTCTGTGTAATTTCTGGGAAAAACAACCCGCGTTATCTGCCCAGAAGGCAAAAGGTGACCGATAAGTAAACACAGGGAGGACTTGGGTCTGACCCTTTACAGGCGGCAAAATTAATAAGAAAAAATATTTATGGTTCTTAATGGCTCACCTCTCTCTTCTTACATTATCATCTCATCTTCTATTTCATCCATTCGCTACTGGGATAACTACGCTAGTGACAATATATATATATATATATATATATATATATATATATATATATATATATATATATATATATATATATATATCACAGCTGCTGACTTAATACAAGTGTTTATTCACCCCTATGTAGACTACAGCTTGCATATTTGGGGCCTTCCCCATATACAGCCCTTCTAAACAGTGGAGGCAATGAATTTTGTCTCATGAACTTCCCTCCTCACTGAATCCTTTTAAACCCTCTTTTTTTTGCTGCTGTGTTGGATCTTTATACTATCGCTACAACAATGGCCACAGCTTTCCCGAACTGACAGCTTGCTTCCCTCTCCGTTACTGAGGGCACGTAACATGTCTGGCAGCACATTCTTACTCCTATTCTGTCCACCTCCCTAATGCAGGAGTTAACTGATACTGTGCTCTCAGTCACTCACGTATAGAACAAGTCAACTCAGGAAGTGTCTTTCAAGAGTTAAATGATGCTTTGTTTTTCATGTATATAACAGGTCAGCACTGGAACTGTCTTCCTAAGACTGTATTCCCCTGTACAGTGACTCACATTCTTTTACTCGTACGGTAATGCGTCCAGACACATCGGAATGAATGGATCTTGAATCTGGTTTAGTATTGTTCTATGTATTTTCTTGGAGCAAAAACGATTTTTTTTTTTTACTTTGGTTCTCTCTTCTTTGTGTAAACCAGAGTAACCATTCTAAATCACTCACTCAGTTATGCCACTGCTATGTCTCCCCACCACAACGGCTTACCAATATGGAACAACACCATACGAGGTGCTACCCAAAAGTTCCATTAATTTGAATATTGTGGGAAAGTAAGTTATCTTACCTCCTAGTTCTCACTGTTGCCTTCGAAGTAGTCCCCTTAGGCATGTATATAGTGGTCCCAGCATTTTTTACACGAGTCCATGCATCCTTGGAAGGCTTCAGGCAAGATGGTGTTGAGAATCTCCTGCGATACTGTCTGGATCTCCTCAATCAAGTCAAATCGACACCCTTTCAGTCATAATTCCAGCTCAGGAAACAGGAAAAAGTCACAGGGGGCAAGGTCAGACTAATAGGGTGGGTGGGGAATGACTATCGTATTAGTGGAAGCCAGGAACTGCCGGACAACAATTCATGTGTGGGCGGGGGAGTTGTCATGATGCAGGACCAAGTCCCTATTCTTCCACTGTTCTGGACGCTTGCGGCGGATGTTCTCCCTTAGATGCTGCAAAACTTCACAGTAAAACTTTCTGCTGAGAGACTGACTGGGTGGGACGAATTCCTTGTGAACAATCCCTTGGATATCGAAGAAAACGATCTACATCGACTTGACATTGCTGCCAACTTGATGCACTTTTTTCATCCTTCCTTGAACTACTTGTACCAGAAAAATTGTCTGCTTTGGGACATGGCATTATCACCAAAGGCTTGCTGAAGCAACCAGTGAGTTTCTGCAGCTGTCTTGTTGATCTTGAAGCTGAACTTAATGCAGGGTCTTTGTTTCGTGAGGTCCGCCATTGCAAAACCGCCAAACCACCTACACACCACGTTACAATAGTAAGTGTAGCTCAACAACACGTCCACTCACAGACATGGCCAGGGCCACACTGACGCACAAGGGGTGCTGCTGACTCCTTCTAACGACAAAAGGCAAAACTGCAAACGATTGGCTCCATCTGTTCAAATTACTGGAACTTTTGGATAGCAACTCATATTAGAAACACAGCCCAGGATGTCAAAATACAGCAGTTAATTCTAGAACAAATAACACTACACTGGTAGAAACATCATGACATACCCATAAAGAATTATACATACCCTCAACCTATTTCTATTCCATATGCAGTAGTCGTGAGATTGATGTAATGCTGCCAGGGAACACAAAACTAGTACTCAGTAATAACATCCCACCATGCCACTTCAGTGTCACATACAAAAGAAGTTGCTTATTTGTTTATATCGTCTAGTGTTCCAAGCTATATGCAACAGCACTGAAACAGCTACATCAACAACACTTCTGAATATAACAAAAATAACACTTTGATCCTAACTGTACCTCGTCGACAACCAGTGGCATATATAGGTCCATGGAAAGGGGGGGGGGGCCACAGGGATGAATCCAGGATTTTTGTAAGAGGGAGGTGAGCGACGCAAGCCTCTACAGCTGGGAGGTCTGGGGGGGCTCTGTGAGCCCCTGCAGGAAATTTTTGAAAATCAAGGATTTTTAGGGGCATTTTAAGGCCTCAGGAGGGATATATTGCACAATTTGATATTCAATGACCATCGATTCATCCATCATCCAATCCTACGCAGGAGCCTGGGGCTAGGCAAGTTGGTCCTGACATTTAACATGAGACTGACAAGCCTCACTCACCCCTGAGTGGCATTACATTTTTTTTTAAATAACAGAACGGAGAAAGGAAAAACAAATGAAAAAAAAAAAAATCCATACACCAGATTACTAATGTCCTCTGTTCATAAAATATCTTTAACAGTTAGACTTGAACAGCTGTAGGTTGAAGTTTGGAGGGAAACAACCCTGGGGAAGCGAGTTCCAAAGAGATGCAGTACGGGGAATGAAAGAATTCTGATAGGCAGAAGTTCAGCAATATGGCTGAGTAACATTCCAGTCATGAGTGCTACCAGATGCCCGTGTAGCACGAGGGAAGGCATGGAGAGGTGGCACCATGGACGCAACTTTGTCTGAGCATTTGCCATAAAAATATCTGTAAAATAATGCAAGGGAGGCAACATTCCTTCTTACTTGTAGGGGAGGTAGTTTATTTGTAATGACAGGGTTGTTAATAATTCTAACAGCCTTGTTCTGAATTTTGTCTAGTTGTTATAATGCAACCTCTCCACAACCATTCCACAAGGGTGAGCAATATTCAAGGTGAGAGCACATATGACTCTTATAAATTATAGCTAACTGCTCGTCAGTGAAGAGGTTACAGACCCTGTACATTAATCCAAGTTTCTTTGAGGCGGTTTTAGCAAGTGATCTAACATGAGAGGTCCAGCTGAGGGCATTGTTAAGTGAGACACCGAGATTTTCAATACTTTTGGAGATGGGAATATTAGTAGTACTAAGGGCAATGTACGAATCTGGCAATATCTGTCTATTAGTAAATTGTATATAATTAGTTTTACAAACATTAAATGAGACAAGGTTGTTTTGTCCCCATTCACTGATCCTAGATAGGTCTTGATTTATGGAGATGGCTGTACTGAGTTTAGAGGTAGAGATATTAGACTTTGTAAATGGGTGTCTGAGTGTAAATGAACTATGTAGTGTTGAGTCTTCTGCATATGAGTGAATGGGATTGTGGGTGACAGATAAGAGATCATTAATATGAACCAGGAACAGGGTTGGGGCCAGAACTGATCCCTGCGGCATGCCGGCGTTAATTGAGTGGAAATTGGAATATACATCATCTAATTCCTCTCAGTGAGATATGAGGAGATCAAAGGAACAAAAGACTGTAGTCCATAGCAAGGGAGTTTGGACAGCAGGGAACTGTGCCATACTCTGCCGAAAGCTTTAGAAATATTAAGGGCTACTGCGTGAGTTTCTCCATGTGGGTCGATTGATTCATGGATGGTATGAGTTAGGAGATTGAGTATGTCAATGGTGGATCTTTCGTGGCGAAAACCATATTGTCTATCACTAATTAAGTTGTTGGATTCAAGATGTTTAACAATGTGCTTATTAATTAAAGTTTCAAATACCTTACCAAGAGAAGATGTGACTGCTATTGGTCTGTAATCAGAGGAGTCAGACGAACTTCCTTTCTTCGGAATTGGGTGGATAATGGCTTCTTTCCATGAATCTGGGAATGAAGAAGTACGTATGCATAGTCTGAATAATGTAGCTAGTACAGAGGCAAGTTCAGGGGAACACTTTTTCAAAACAATTGGCGGAATTCCATCTGGGCCTGGAGCTTTGTTGGTGGGAAAATTGTCTAGGATGGATTATACGTATCTTGTCTGTATTTTTAGTGGAACAATTTCGGGAGAGTCAAGTTCTAGTACTGGGACGTTCTGGCTGGCATCGTCCATGGCAGAATTTCTGGCAAATGTACTGGCAAAAGTATCTGCTTTCGCACGTGGGTCATTTGTAATGTTGCCATCTTATGATTTCAGTGGGGGAATGGGTGATGATTTGTTAAAGTTATTATTGAAAGAATTAAGAGCTGACCAGAATATTCTATTGTCACTAGGGTTGTTAAGTAGTTTTGATGCTTGCTTTTGAAGAAAGTTTGATTTATCTAGATTTATTACAGCTTTTGCATGATTTTAAGCAATTTTAAATTGAGAGTGATTCAGATGTTTTTGATTTTAAGTAAGAGTTATATGCTAATGACTTTTGGGCTGTCGCTCTGGCACAGTTGCCATCAAACCATTTTGGAGAGTTCGATCTTTTAGTGAACTGTTGACTTGGTATGAATAAATCCATACCAGCTAGTATTAAGTCGCAAATGTGGGACTGGGTGGAATTGGGATCGCTAGAGAAGAAAGACTGCCATGGAATGTCAGCAAGATAATTTCTAAATCCATCCCAGTTTGCTCCACCATCCCTTGGATATAAACCTGCACCAGTTCAATCCGACTGGAGTGCAATAATTACCCACTAAACCACCCGGCACCAAAATTTGGTTATATGATTACCACCCAGCATAGCAAATATTCAATGACAAAACAATATAAAGAAGCTTATGTATCTTGGTTGAAGCAAAAACGAGCTTTTTGAAAGATATTTAATTAGGGAATTCTACAGTATCCAGTATGTATAAAAATATGCTAGATCATATTTTACAATTGTTGATTCCTTCATTCCAGGAAGTTGCAATGTTCATTTTTATATGATACATTAAAAAAATTACACTAAAACTAGCATTAACTATAGATAGGTAATGTGGGGTCTCAGAAACCCCAGACCCCGAAATTTAATTTTTAAAAATATGAGCATAAGGTCTACAGATCTGTCCGTCTCATTACCTTCCTGCCTAGTGATGCTCTTCATGGGGATGATGGGGTCATAGCTGTACCTGGCTCTGATTTTGCTCTATAGAGCCATTGGGGTATGTTAGACCCCAGATTACTTATAATGTAACCTCAGTTGAGCCCTCTTGTGATTTTTTTATTTCAATTTGCTGTCTTTTTCCTTTTGTATACAGAAGGTCCCAACATCGGTCTACTGCAGACCACCCAAGGAATCATGATATTACTTTTCAATTTTGCAAGATTTAATTTTAAAATTTGTATACCTAAAATTTAATCATTTTTGTATAAACTTTAAAAAATATATATTTTTTCCATTAAACTTTATTTTTTCTGGCCCTATTTAAAGATAAGGGGTTGAATTATTTGTGTATTGAAGCATTTTGAAATATCTCAAACAGAAGTTTTTTTTTTTTTTTTTTCCGTGGGGTCCGTCAGACCCCACGTTACCTAATATAGTAACAAAATCAAGATTACCTATGAAGTTGAGAGAGAGAGAGAGAGAGAGCTTACTTACTTGGGTCGTGTGAGAGTTGATCATTTGAAATCAAGCTGCTTATTTTTACAGCGTACTTCATTGACTACTTCATCATTATCCTTATGTACAGAAAGTAAGGCTAATCCAATCAGTCATTGCTCCGACATGGTGGAGCGCAGATATTACTTCAGATACTTTAAGCAGCTGAATGACCGTTCACTTGCAGCAGTTGTCACCGGAAGTGTTGCAAAGATATGCAACAGTGTTTCAGTGTTAGGATAAGTGTCAAATTCATTGCAGACATTCAGCGATGCAACAACAGATTTAGGTTTATCTTTCTCCTCCCAATTCTTCCGTGTGTTTTGCCATCTGTAATATTCTACTTCCGCTGTTAGTTACGACCATCATTTTATAACAGTCAAAAAGGGAAGTTCATAGTTTTTATAGCATCCAGTTCATGGGGGCCTATGCCATATCGGCAAATGTTTTGTATACGTATTTAGATCTGCAGATATGCAGACCTACTGGGACAAAAGGGGGGGGGGGCATGGCCGAGTGCCCCCCCCCATATACGCCACTGTCGACAACACATCACAGAGTTTAATTTGTTACACTGGTTCACACATTTTTGAAAGTTCGACTCTTCACAGGAGACATTCGAAACTCTAGCATCAAACTATAGCACCAGAGTTGAGATTCATAAACGAACTTACGATCGATACCCTGTCGTAACTAATATTCTATTCCGCAGGAGGGAGAAGTGGAAGGGCGTAGAATATCTCATGTATACTGTCCTTTCCATAATAACGAATCTGAGTGCCAAGAGCAAATGATCGTATTAGTGAACATCAACCCAGTGTCGTTTCAGTCGTGTCGAAATACAATAGAAAGTCAGCGTTGCGTGGGGTGGGTGGGTGTGGGTAAGGCAAGAGCAGTGACTGGCAAGATTCTCTACAGTCCACCTGAGTATGGATGCATGACTTACACCTGATACCTCATTAGGTGCTTTCTCATGGCTCATTAGAATAATAAAGTCTATTATGCATGGATGTATCAGGGTAGGAAGCTAATTTAGGACAATATTACCTACCGTCATCACTAAGAAGGATTGATTCCTACTTAACTGGTAACTAAGCCCTGGTCTGATGTACATTAAATAATCACATTACTATCACCACAGATTAGTAGGTGCATGTGATCGCTGCTTTGAATAATACTCTTTTAAATGTGTTTGTGAGAAAAATTATTTGCGGGCCATAATACCTACTGTCTTTAACTAAGGGATTTGAATACTGCCAGAATTTTATTTAGGATCACTGCCGCTGTTCAGTATCACAATGCCACTGTTCAGTATTACATTGCCAGCTGCCTAATTCTGAGGTTTGGCCAAAGTGACCATGGGGAAAATAATGTCTCCATGCTCACTCTCTCTCTCTCTCTCTCTCTCTCTCCAGTGTACATACCACAGGCAATTTAGAGCGTTGTGAACGTTGCCAAAAATTAATGATAAAGTGCTTACTACCTGCGTTTATCAGGGAATGAAAGCAATTTACGTCCATATTACCTATAATTATCATTAAGGGTGAATGGATGCAACTGGATTGGTTAACAAGGCTCCCGTTGTCTTGTTAGTGGTAACGTATGTATATATTTCCTGGTATTACCCCGAAGACGGTATAAAGATGCTACTCGTATGGTTTAGACGGCCCTCGTTGTCTTGCGGGTGGTATTGTATGTCTGTTATCTGGTATCATCATTAGGAGGGTTCAGATGCTACTGCAACGGTTAACAAGGCCCTCGTTGTCTTGCTGGTGGTAATCACATCACTATCTCACTGTCGTTCCTTGGCGATAATAATCTTGTTAACGTCAGCACCCAGATGTACACCCGCAGCAAATCATAACTCAGTAAGAGGGTGGAAAAAGTCAATCACTTACCCTCCCACTGCCTTACCTTCAAGTTTAGTGACTGTTAAATATACCTAAATGACTCATGAACGAGGTAAGTAATTATATAATGACCTTATTAGTCGCTGAGTGTAAAATATTTCATGGCAACACTGGACGACCTCACTGAAAGTTAAGGTGTCGTAAACTTCTCATTCCATCCCCCACTTTCCACCCCACCCAGCCCCTCTATCCTCCGTTCTGCTACTGTCCCTCTTTTTGAAGCTGCGGATGGAAACTAAAGCGTAATTTACTCCCATTCACTGCTAAGTCTGGCTTTTCCAGATTGCTTCAGAGCAAGCTATAAGATTCATAAATTAGTTTGCTCTTTTATGAGTCCTATGAGTGACACATATCACTATTTGCCAAAATTTACAGATCAGATAAGAGGACATTACACTTTAAACATTACATTCTCGTACATTAACAGACACCATGGTCGACACCCAGATCGCCAGACACCTATACCTAGAGAAAAAGAAATAAATATGAAAGAAAGAGGAGAAGGAAATGGAATCAAATAGATACAAGAAAAGTAAATGGGATAGTAGTTGAAATACAAAGAGTTGAGGGAGAGAAGAAGTGAGGACTGAGCATGGAAGAAAAGAATTGTGTGAGACGAGGAATTTTAGGGAATTGAACGTTAGGAGAGCGAAATAATGGTTGCTGCTGCTGCTGATGATGATGATGATGTTTAATGAATGAAAGGGACTGGGCTGGACAGTGAACAGGCAGGAGAGGGAAGCCACAGCATAATGAGTGAAAAAGAAGAGGCATGAAAAAGTCACACAAAACTGTGCAGGATTGGTAGGGTGATGAGGTGAGAGATTAGTGATAATGGAAAGTGTTTAAAACTGGAATGGATGAGGTTAGGAAAAGACAGAGAGAGAGAGAGAGAGAGAGAGAGAGAGAGAGAGAGAGAGAGAGAGAGAGAGAGAGAGAGAGAGAGAGAGAGAGTGTGTGTGTGTGTGTGTGTGTGTGTGTGTGTGTGTGTGTGTGTGTGTGTGTGTGTGTGTGTGTGTGCGTGCGTGCGTGCGTGCGTGCGTGCGTGCGTGCGTGCGTGCGCGCGCGCGCATGAACATGTCACTACAGTACTACCCATCTTTACCTTGTGTCAACATACTTCAAGTGAGGTCAATGGCTCACCTATTAATTTTTTTTGTTTGTTTGTTTAAGGAAAACTGTGATTTAGGCGAGAGGAAAGGAAGGGATTAAAGGAGAAGAGGACGGATAGGTTGGGTTGTCTTGACTTGGGGTGGATGAAGTCAGCTTGGGATGAGATGGGATAGGTTGGGTTAGGGTAATAGAAAGTCGAGGACGAATGACGTATATCTGAAGGTAGTGCCACTGCAAACCTTTAATACAAATTTTTAAACCATTCTACACATTGGCATGACGGAATGTAATGATACTGGTGACGGTACGAAGAATTTTATATTAATACTGGCATGCCACCCTCCCCCCTATCACACACCCACACCCATCGGTCCATCCCCTCCACACACACATTTGCATGCACATATGCACGCGCACAAATGATCTCATGTACATCAAGTCTTTACACTCTGGGAAACACACAAACACTGAGCTATTATACAAGTAGCATGCCTGTACAAAAGCAAACACATGTTCCACACACACACACACACACACACACACACACACACACACACACACAGTCATATACATTCATATATATATTCCAGCAAAGACGTAAGCAAATGCACACACAACTAGAGGGGCACTCAGTCTCCGACAAGGGCAACGTAATTTCCAAACCACTCTTCATAATGGGTTAGATTTTCTCATCACTGATTCGGGTTTCGCAAAAAGTGTTTTTCGGATCCAGAATCTGAAAGACGATCCGGATCGGTCCCAAAAGTTCAATCGATTGTTCCCTGGAACATGAGGTGTCAACTCACCAAATCAGGTCCAAATCTCTCTTTTAGTTTTTAAGTAACACTGCTAACAAACAAACAAACAAATAGGGGTGAAAACATATTCTCCGTGTTGGAGAGAATGAAACACATAAAGTCTACTGAACAGCCACGAGACGGGACGGATCAGAACAGGGCACGTGGAATGAAGCATGTTAGGGCAGATATGGACGGGATAGAGAAGAATGAGGCAGGATGAGACACTGCGTTGCACTGAAAGGCAGGGTGAGGCATAGCATAGCAGAAGAAGGCAGGGTGAGGCACAGCATAGCACAAGAAGGCAGGATGAGGCAGAGAATGGCAAGGACGGCAAGGTGAGGTAGAGCATAGCAGATGAAGGCAGGGTGAGGTAAAGCATAGCACAAAAAGGCAGGGCGAGGCAGGGCATAGCCCTACGTCACAATAGGGCACAGCATAACAGAAGAAGGCAGGGTGAGGTACGGCATATCACAGGAAGTCAGGTGAGGCAGGGCATAGCACAGGACGGCAGGGTGAGGCACAGTACAGCAGAGGAAGGCAGGGGGAGGCAGGATAAGCAGTGGAAAACAGAGTGAGACGGGGTATAGCAGAGGAAGGCAGGGGGAGGCAGGAATAGCAGAGGAATGCAGGGTGAGGTAGGGCATAGCAGAGAAAGGGGGTGAGGCAAGGCATAGCAAAGGATAGCAGAGGAAAGCAGGGTAAGGCAAGGAACAATAGAGAATGGAAGGGTGAGTCAGGGTATATCAGAAACTGGCAGAGCGAGACAGATCATAATAGTCGATGGAAGGGTAAGGCAAACACAGGAAAGCTGGGTAAGGCAGTACATAACAGAAGAAGGCAGGGTTAGGCAGAGAGTAACAGAAAAAGGCAGGGTGAGACAAGGCATAGCAGAAGAAGGCTGGGTGAGTCGGGAATCAGATAACAAAGAAGGTGTGAACCATGAGGGATAACAGAGTGTAAGTCGATCTTCTCTTTAGCACCTAGCATTTTTATTTTTAACACTGCATTTCTCTTGCTCCTCAATCAAAATACTCCATTTTTTTCTATATATAACACATCTTCCTCGCCCTTGTTCTCTCCCTCATCCCTCATATATATTTTACCGCGATAGTTAAATGTAGGTAATTAATTGAGGCCGGGCGATTTTGTTTACCAGAGGGAAGTCCACACGGTTTAAGAGTTAACAGGAACGCAGGATACCGGAATAACTGCCATGCATCGGTTAGCCCGCAGCAGACTGTTTAGTCTACATGGTAAAGCTAAAACACGAGAACAGAAAAGGATAGTAAAGTAAGGTTCCATTCCACACCACCTCGCCAAGCCCTTAAATAAATCCACTTAATTTCTTACAATTTTTCTCCTTCCTCCTCCCTCTGATGTCTCCATTTTCATCCTCTTCTTCTTCTTCCTTCATTTTTCTCAAGTCTCACCACTCTTCTCCTCTTAACCCGGCATCCTTCTCTGTCCGTACCAGCATGAGGCCCCATCCATCCGTCACCCTGTCCACACCTCTAATTCCCACCGTCACTAACTCAAGAGTTGCCATTGATCGCCAGCTAGTTCAATATGGAAGTCGGGCTACTCCTGCAGAGTCCACAGAAATCGCATTTCTTTAAAAATCTCTCCCGTGTTATTTAATGATATACCGTACGTAAGTTCTTCATGATATTATTCTTTAGTAGTTGTACTAATTTCCTAGATATGGTTTAATGCGGAAAATGCAGGAAAACGTTACCATAGATGCCGTGAAAGCACACAGAGTGTAACAGCATTCATCACATATTTACAAGTCAGGCTGCACATTTTGTTTGAAACCCATATAATTTAGCTTTCTAAAAGAACAATGCTTCACCTCCAAAATGCTGAAGAAAATCTACAAAGTTTTTCATATGAAAATTGTACAATGTTTAAAGCCGAAATCGTGCAGAGACAAGACCGCCGGCCGAAATCCGACGATGCCTAGGGCTCCAAAATACCGTAAAAAAAAGTCAAAACAACACGCCATTGGTGTACTCTGAACAGGGTATTCCTCTAGACTTCAGGAAATACTTCAGTCTAGGCACTCCATTTTTCTCTGCAACGGTTTTCCATGATCTTTGTACAGTAGGTCCAGCGGGGCAGTAGACACACGTGAGTTTGTTATTGTTTTTAATCGTGACGTACGATCTTCAGCCGTGTCGTGCCAATATTTCTTGAGGAAGAATCGTTACTTGTTTCTCATAACACTGTTTATTTTGTTTTGATTGACAAATATATGAAATGGATGTAAAATAAAGCTTATCGATATTTACGGAAGGAAAGAATGATAACCGTCCCCATCCCGAGATGGTAGACTCAGCCCACCATTTCTTTATTTTCTTTGACTACAATACAGCCTCTCTTCCTTGTAACAGTGAGTAAAATAATGTTGTTATAATTTCTCCCTTCCTTTTAGTGACACAGAGGGCACATAAAATGAACGGAGTTTAGTAGACCGACTTTGATGTCAACAATTAAATAATCTGGTGAAGAGTGGCAGTTTTTCCTTGGTTAGTGACATCGTGGTGCAAGGGTGAGGATCGGCTGGCAACACCTTGAAGGCGTCACTGCGTCTAACAAAGTGTCTGGGTGTTGCGTGTCCGAATGGCAGATAGTCTTGAAATTAACTACATTGTATTTTTATTTATCGTTCATTAATTATCATCCTATATCAATTTATCACGTCATACGCGGACTGGATATGGACCAGAAGCCAAAAAACGAAATTTATATAAATGAAAAAATGTATAAGGGAGTCAAATATTGTTTTATCATTTATGCCTTCGAACTCCCTGGCCCTACCCCATGTGCACAGGGAACAACGTCATGGACCTTTATAAATACCGGCATGATGAAACACTGCATAGGCAGCCACATAAAAAAAAAAAATAATAATAAAAGGGGATGACAGCCTTTGTTTTGGATATCCTTGCTGACTCCTACCTTTCCATTCTATCATGGTATATTCCCTCCTTCCTCAAAATCCATTCCACGTTATCTCATCAATCACGTTTTCATACAGTTTTCTTCTTTGCCTCGCTGATTGATCGGCAGGCTTTACTGCTTTATATTTTTCACGTTATCAATATTGTATGTTCTTTTAACTCTAATTCACAGATATATTCCTCTATTAAGTCCCTTCATTTCCACTGCTTTCACTAGAGATTTTATCATACCCTGGTCACATCAAAGTCTCACCCATACTATCACTTGGGTACTATCACTTTCTTATTCAGCGCTCTTGCAGTCTTCACCCAGTTCTCTACAACTATCAAGCTTTTCATGTTACCGATGACAAGTCATTCTTGAGACACTCTCTAGAACTCCCATTACATGCTTGTACAGCTTTCTTTTATATCCTGTAATTGCTACTAGACACTTAATCTTTATCACTTCACGGGTGTCTCTGTTTTTCAGCCATCAGCACAGTACTGAACACATTTCCTCTCTACAATCGTTGCTATTTTTTCGTATTGGGTAAGCCTTCACTCATACACCTTACAGCCACAGAATAAAAACAGTGCATGTGGAAAAAACCCTCTTCTCGAATGAACAGGGACAAGCCGCCGGTCTTGGGTGGGTCCCTGTTTGGCATACCAATGTGTAACCAGCAATACCGTTTGTCATTATGCTACGTTAGCGGCGCTTTGGGCATAATCACAAGCTATAACTCTCCATGGCCATCCTACTCCAAGCGAATCTCGCACCCTCCTTACCTACTACATCACCTCTTCCTGAGTGACAGAGAGTGTGAGTGAGTGAAGGGGAACTCAGGTAGCCTACACGAAGAAAGGTATAACGTGAGGCTGGCAGAGGTAAAGTCAGTTACTGTACACTTCGCTGTCATTGGTGAATTAAAGCAGCCATCACAATTCTCTCAGGAACACCACCCGATCAGACCCTACTTTCCCTCTATCCTCTTTCACCCCTTCTTCCCTCCTCTCTCTCTGTACGCTTTCATTTCTCTACCTCCTCTCGCTCCCTTAGGTCTGATTCCCTCTTCCCCCCTCCTCTATCTATCTATTTACCTACTTCTATCACTGTCACTCTGACCTTCCCTATCGCTTCTCCCTCCAAGATTATGATTTCCTTCCTCTCTTTACTCCATTAGTCTCTCCTTCACTCCATGTTTCCCTGCATCCTGTTCTCTCCGACCTTGCCTTCTTTCCTTCCCTACCTCCAGGTCATCAGTGCACGGACCTACAGTAAATAAAAGGCTAAAGCTGTATAAAACCCCTCCACTTCGAAAAATTTCTGCTAAGTTGATCAGAATCGTCTGAAAATAATACGAATATAACAAAGACAGATTCTGCTAGTGGAGGGGTTAAGGTTATGTAAATGTTTGGATTGATTCATTTCCCTTGGCATCCTTGGCATCAATTATCTTTCATAGAGGGACATCGAGGCCTGAATAGCAGATGCTAGACTCATGTCTCGAGAAAGATGAGACTTGCTATGTATGGTCTGGCTGAGCCTAAGTTACGAGAGGAAGGTGTGGCCTTAACCCATTAGCGTCCAGTGTCCTCAATTTAGGACGGAACTGGGCATTTTCACAGTTTAATAAAGAAGAGAACCCCGGGGAAGGGACCTATGAGCTTCGCGACTATGAGCCGACAGGCAGAGGGCGGTACGCCTAGCACCCTTCCAGCATAATCCTGCGGACAGGAACACTGGGATCCAATGGGATATACAGGCTGGCCTAATAGGGAGGCTGGTGGGAGTTGTTGCTGTGTGGGATGGTGTGAGGTAGTGGCTCCAACCAAATACTAATGTTACGTAGTGACTGACACTTCTACAGGACTTGGAACCTTGTCAGTAGCTACATGGAAATATGGATCGAAAAGTACTCAGCAGTGTCTTAAGTACTGAAACCTACAAATTTTCATTTTGCAAAAAA
The DNA here is from genome assembly GCF_032717465.1 of Coenobita brevimanus. Classification (NCBI taxonomy): domain Eukaryota; kingdom Metazoa; phylum Arthropoda; class Malacostraca; order Decapoda; family Coenobitidae; genus Coenobita; species Coenobita brevimanus. The sequence continues at coordinate 13,044,990 of NC_136969.1, forward strand.
CTATCAAATCCTCTGGAAAATGTAAAAGAGCCAGAGGATGTTCAAAGAAGGATGTGGATAAAGAGAAGAGAAAGATTAAAAAAAAAAAAAAAAAAGGTAAAGACACTTACGATGACAGTGGAAGAAATGGAAGAGGATGGAATGACGCACAGTATGGGAAGAGGACACACAAACAAACAAAAAGGAATCAGAAAGGAAGGGAAAACACATGACACTGGTGGTGAGAAGAAAAAATAGGTAAAAAAAAAAAGGAAGAGTTGTTGATCAGCCTCAGTCTGCCTGGCCGAGTAGACCCTTCAACAAAGAATGAGGACATAGTGATATTGATGAAGATGATCAAAGTTAACAAGAGGGTTAAGTATGGGTAGCCCCACAGTCAGTGAGTAATAATATTGCTGCTGCTGCTGCTGCTGCTGATGATGATGATGATGATAGGTGATGGTGATGATGTTGATGCTAACGTCGATGTTTGACGACGACGATGATGATGAATGAGTATAGTACAACAGAGAGGATCCGTTGGCCACCCACTGGGCTGGGTAGCAATTCAGTAGACACACCACCGCCGTAAATATCGAGCAGCTGACAGCATATCGTAAATCGTTATCGGCTGAGGCATATACTTCCATCTTGGGCCTAATCAATCATGACGGGAATCTTATGAGTGGTTGGGGGGAAGCAGTTTAGGGTGGAAGGGTAAATTTGAGAAGGATATCAAAAGACGAGAACAAGTGCAGGTAAGGGTGACAAAAAGGCAAGACGGAAAAGTGTGACAAGGAACAAAGAAGGAAAGGGAAGGAAAGATTGAGTATATTCCAGTCTGTAGACAAAACAGGTAATAATTTCAATTATCCTGCAACAAGGTTGTTCGGTCAAGTAGTCTGCAGTAATTACATTGTACAGAGAATACAGAACATACCAGAAATAAATTCCTCTTCCTTCAAGCACTCCCTCTGGCTTGATAGCAGACAAAGATGGCAAAAACTGCTAATGCACGGTACAAAAACTTTTACACTGAAAAGGAAGAATGCAGAAAAAGCAGGGTTAAACTACATTTAACAGACCGGTAACAGTCAATCCCATATCGTTCATTATGGGACTAGAAGCGGCCTGAGCGAGGAAGTGCTCCAGCCTTACTGTATCTACCCCAAGTTATCACACCTCGTGAAAAAATGCCACCCCTGGGATACCAAACTACGGCTCGTAAGCACAATGCCTATGAGACAGAGAGAGAGAGAGAGAGAGAGAGAGAGAGAGAGAGAGTGCGTGCGTGCGTGCGTGCGTGCGTGCGTGCGTGCGTGCGTGTGTGTGTGTGTGTGTGTGTGTGTGTGTGTGTGTGTGTGTGTGTGTGTGTGTGTGTGTGTGTGTGTGTGTGTGTGTGTGTGTGTGTGTGTGTGTGTGTGTGTGTGTGTGTGTGTGTGTGTGTATTATTTCCCCTCTTCCACAACACACACTCTCTCTCGTAACTCCCTAACTATATCTCTCTTTGCTCCTTATCTGTTATTTATTCTCTTTCTCTCCTCCCACGAAACACTAAACACCTTCATATGCTCCCTGAACTTGGCCTGCATTCTCGTCGGTTGAGTACGCTCCCTAACACCTTTTCCTATAAGTAATTGTTTTTTGCACCTTACTGTCTTATTCTATAAAGCCTTCAAACACCGCCATACTCTGCATAAATGACTTACAAGAGGATATTAAGCAGCCACATCCAAAAATAAATCGCTAAGGAAGAGGTGTTTGGGAGCCTCCTTACCCCACATCGCTTTTGGTCTCCCACGTTTTCTTTCCTCCCATAGCACAGAAACCTAACGTAGTTTTTAGATTTATTTTCCCTGCTTTGTTTTTGCTGTTTTCCTAGTGCCTGTCCACAAATATCACTTTTCAGTTCCTACATATAAAACAAGAAGGATATTAAGCATCACATTATGAGCAAAAGTATAAACAACAGGGGTTCATTCCATATCAACCAACTTTCAACACATACCCTTTACCCTTATCCTTGCTGAGCTGCAGTCCTTCATTTCATCCCAGGCAATTGCTTAACATATCTCCTCTGTCCTAATAACGACAAAGATCAAATTCTGTACCAATCCATCTATTACCATGTTAGATCATTTTTCATCTAAGTCAGTAGTAGTTCTTCAGTTTATTCCGACCCGATTTCCTTGATGCACTGTTTCATCTCGGTATATCTCTTCCAATTTTCACTTTTAAAGTATCTGAGTATTTTCAACACACTATTCAGGACCTCTTACTGCTGTCCCTATTTGTCTTTCCTTTCTCTGTCTGTCTGTCTTTCAACCCACCCTCCTTACCTCAGCAGCCCAAAGAATCCACCTGGTACCATTTCCCCACTGAGGGCAGCAGGTAACAATAGACTGCTTTTTGTCTGTCTCCGCCGTGAATCTTCCACTCCACCACCGGACAATAGGGGCTAATGGACGTCGATAACCTGTGACCCCTCACTCCTTTTCTTTTCCCCCCTCTCCTCCCTCTCCTCTCTACCCCTTTTTACCACCGCCACTGTATCTGTCCCTCAGTCCTGCACGCCCTCGCCGTTATCCCTCCTCCACCATCACCCCCGCCTCCGTATCTACCCCTATCCATCCTCCTTCCTTTCCCACTCTCCATTCCCTCCAGCTCATTCACAGCCTCATTATTAATCTCCATGCGTTACAAAGATCCTACTCTTCTCTTTCCTCTCCATCCTTTCATTAGAAAAACCTACATAATCTTGATCTACCGTACTCTACACCAACCTAAAGTAACAAAGCATAGTATAGCATAAACGAAACTGATTACTCTCACTCTGTCGCTCAAACAATATCTATAAGAACATGCTAAATCTAACTCAAACTAACACAAGCCATCTAGTTAAAACCACCCAACAACAACCACAATCATAGTTGTTTGTTCTAAGATTTGTTTGGCAGGAAGATATGAAAAGAAACTGCACTCTGCCTTTCGTATGTCTCCTGCAAAATAAGTCTCAGTTAAGAAAGAAACTGATGGTAAGTCTGTCTGTGAGCCAAATTTTGGGGGTAGAGTACTAAGGCCACAGGCAGCTGTCACTGGGTAATGTAGCGGTGTGACAACATGAAAGACTAGGGAAAGACATAGAATCGCTTTCTAGTGGACTTTAAAAATATCCAAAACACTTCTTTCCTCGCAATCTGTTTGCTTATTTCACCATAATATCCTTTCGTGTGCACGTTAAATCTTTATTAACAGACATGCTTTGCATATAATAAAGAAAAAATGACAGTGACGTGCAGTGGGCTTGTTTTTTAGTGCACCGTAATCTTATTAGGTATACTGTATCTGCTATGTAACATATATACATAAACAAACGAATACATTCCAGTGCTACAGGCAGAAGGACACTGTTAAAGAAGGGGTACAAGGATGCATCCAGATCTTACGAGAATACGAGCAAGAGATTTTAGGCTGATGGATATCCTGACCTTCTCTGCTGATGGAGGGAGGATGACGCTACTGTTTACTGGATTCATAGGTCGCTGTTTACAGAAAGACGTGATATAAATTAGTGGTATAGATGGCAGTTTACAGAAGGACGTACGGTACTCTGTCCTGGATGACTAGAACGCTGTTTACAGTAAGAATGACGTAATCTGTACTGGGGATATAGGACGCTGTTTTCAGAAAGTAGTATTCTAATTTGAATAGCAACTCGCTGTTTAGAAAGAGACGTTCAGAGACACAAATATCTTGGGAAAAAAAAAAAAAAAACAGACGAATAAATCACGGAAAAATCGAACCATCTGAAACACGCACTAGTAGATATAGAGTTTTTACTGTATTACGCCAGTTGTAAATTTTCTTCAAACGGAACTGGGAAGATGGTTGTTTCTTTGCACTGTACACTGGATACATACAACACTGATTTCATAAATAAGAACTGAATCTTTTTCTCCAAGCTCAATGTGTTTTGTGGTATACTGATAAAAGCGAGAGTGCAGACTGTAATTATATTTTTAGGGATGTATTCGATAACTGCAGACTAACATTATATATACTCCTCTTTAATTTTCATTTTTGTAGCATATGGCCTTCTAATAAAAAGAAGTAAAAATATAAATGATAACACTGGACGGGGGTATGCAGGTATTTTGCTTCTTTAGTGGTGTTTAAAGATACCCGGGATTGTTTACGACACACTGGCAAACAAGTGATGAAATACGATGAAGAGTTTGTAATATCCTGTATAACTATTACTTTCCTGGCAACTTCACATCATCTGTTCGTGAACAAGTTCATTCACTTTAACTTGGCCCAAATTTTCATCCTTTAGCGACTTATTTCACGAAGGTCAGTGGCAGAATATGACAGTACTTGACTCTACATCCTTTCCCTAGCACTTCTTCGTGACTTGCATCATACTCTAGTGTTATAGCTCAGCATTCAAGATGGATGGATGGCAATTGTAGGCCAAGGTAAAATGAACACAATACAGAATAAACAGGTGACTGTTTTGTTATGTGATGGCAAGTAAGGTGTGGTGTTATGTGTGGTAATGGATGTTGGATACGCCACCACACCCTCCCCCTACATCCCTTCCCATTACAAGACGTGTAGTGTTGCCTGTGGTCATGGGGTAATGAATATGCCACCCCACCCCTCCTGTAACAAGGTATGTTGTGGTGTGTGATCATGGGAAACGCCACAAACATACCCCATACCCCCTCCCCCCCCCCTACTTTTTTCACGCTTCACTGCTTACACTAGTTAAGACGAGGAAAACGGTGTAGGTGCTCTGAATATCTAATTGCAGATCAGACAGGAGAGGATGGTGGTGAAGTACTAGGTGTCTCACGTTTCAGAAGAACTTATGTAATGCTCTCACCAGAACACACACACACACACACACACACACACACGACTGAAGGGAATAAATGCAGGAAACTATTTCGGTCACTTAGCAGAGAAAGGTTAGCAGGGGCAGCTTTTATCTCTAGGGGGCGAAAGTTCCCTCGTGTGCAAAATAAATTCGCTGGAATATAACAAAACAACATCCTCACACTGAAGAAGTAAACTGTTTATATACCCAATACAGTGGAAAATAATAGGATTTGCAGTTTAATAATTCTACGAGTCTCAATAAGTTCTCTGATCGTACCAGCTGTCACCCCAGATTTAGGTATACAGTTTCCTGGAGGAAGGATGGGCAGCTTATCAGTGGATGGAAAAATCATACGGGAATTTGGGCTGTAAAGAGCTTGGGCAAACATGTGTACCGGGACTGACTAATATTTCACAGCGTTAATTTACCTCCTCATTAACTGTACGAGCCACTGATGGGGAGGAGAGGAAGTTATTGAGGGAGGGAAGGATGGGGTGGAGTGGAGAAGGGAGTGAAAGGGAAGGAAGTGGGGTAAAGATGTGGAATGGCGTGGGAAGACCTTTCTCCCTCCCTTCCTCCTTGGTCCAATCTTCCTTCTGTCCCTGCCTCTCCTCTTCATCAGTGGTCCTGCAGTTAGCGCGGAGGCTGATTAACACGTTGAACCATTCCAGTCAATCTCAGTGACTCTCACAAGCTCTCCCAATGGTTACCTGAGCGCAGGTTAAAATTCCTCCTTGTTAATTACACAAGCGATGGTGAGAGAAAAGATAAGGACGAAATGAGGGCTGTAATAACAATAACTAGTCTTTAAGTCCTAGAGGTATTATCTAGACTGATATCCATTGTCGGGCCTTAGCAGAAATATTATACTAACATCATCATTGTATTGTACCTGAAAGGGAAGGGATGAGGAAACCTGGCTGACAAGGCTCCGTCCCCGTCCCCGACCCCTGAACGTCTGAAAGAACAACCTTCGGTACATGCGCATTTCAGAGTTCAAGAGGCTGCGGCTAAGGCTTTGTTACTATAAGGCTGGACTCATAAAACTCGTAGTGAAGAACCAAACACGTAATGAGGACACTGAAAAAGTTATTGATGATGATGATGATGATGATGAGGAGGAGGAGGAGGGGGAGGAGGATTACAAAGGAAAGCAAACAGCAACAGACCTTACGGTCCTTTTGAGGCTGTTTGGTACAGAGTAGACTATGACTACAAGATCTAACTCTATATGCTGAAGGATATGGATAGTAAAGCAAGAAGGCTCCCCCCACCACCAAACCCTCCAGGAAAAGGTGAGAAAAACCACCATGCAGCATGGAAAAACTGACATGGAAATTTCACAGGAGAGACTGTAAAGGAAAAGTCACATTCTATAATACTTTATCAATAGCTACCAGTTTGAATAGCCTGAAAGAGAAAGTAATCAAACAGACTAATAACTACAGCATGACATTATGAACGGGTACATTCAGTTGAGGCTTGCAGAAGTGGAGAAAGCAGTAAAACAGTTAAAGAATAATAAGGCACCAGGGGAGGATGGTTTATTTCCGGAAATGTTTAAAGTGGAGGGGGATAGATTAATAATGATCTTGACCAAGCTATTCAATAAGATATGGGTGACGGGGTTACTACCATCAGTTTGGAAGAATGGTGTAATTGTTAAAGTTCCGAAGAAGGGAGACCTGAGTGAATGTGGTAATTGGAGGGGAATCTCTTTGTCACCGATAGCTTTGAAAGTTTTCAGTAGAGTGTTGTTAAATAGGTTGGAGCCAGTGGTTGAGGGTATTCTGAGGGATGAACAGGCTGGTTTTAGAAAGGGACGTGGTTGCAATGATCAGATCTTTATAGTTAGGCATTTGATGCAGCAAGTTAATGAAATGAGAGTGCCGTTAAGTCTTTGTTTTGTTGATTTTGAAAAGGCTTTTGATAGTGTTTCGAGAGAGACTATGGGGAAGATCATGAGACATTATGGAATACCAGAGGAGTTTGTGAGGGTCATTATGAACATGCATGAGGACACATTTTGTAAAGTGATGGTTGATGGTTGTCTGAGTGATTCGTTTGAAGTCAAGTCCGGAGTAATTCAAGGTGGTGTTCTATCGCCTTTACTATTTATATTGGTCATTGATTACATTATGAAACGCGTTGGAACAGAAACCGGTGCAGGTATACTTTGGGGAGAGAACAGGAAACTTTTGGATTTAGATTATGCAGAAGATATAGTTTTGATTTGTGATGGGCCAGAAGAGATGCAGAGAGTGTTGGACTGTTTGGTGAGTGAAGGTCGCAAGGTGGGTTTGGTTATTAATTGTGGAAAAACTGAAATAATCAATATGAATATGGAAAATGCGCAGGAATGTGTAATTGGAGGTATGGTTGTAAAGCAAGTTGATAGGTTTAAATATTTAGGTACTTATTTAGCCAAGGATGGTTCTTTGAACTTTGAATTCGAGGAAAGGTTAAAGAAGGCTAATCAGGCAATGGGAATGCTTAAAAATATTTGGAATAATAACAATTTCTCTGTGCATACAAAAATCAAACTTTATAAGGTAATGGTTAGGAGTATCTTAATTTATGGACACGAGTCTTGGTACAGCACAGTGACTATGGAAAATAAATTCTTGGTGTTTGAAAATAAAGCACTTAGAAGAATATTAGGAGTTAAGTGGTGGGAAAGGATACCAAATAGTAGAATTAGAGAAATAACGGGAGTGCAGCCGATCGATGAATATGTTAGATTCTCACGATGGAAGTGGCTAGGACATGTGTATAGGAGACAGGGAATAGTACGAGGTACACCAGGGTGGGTGGCACTTGGTAGGAGAGGTAGAGGAAGGCTAAAAGAGACGTGGGTGAGGACAATGAGACGGGAAGCTGGAGATGAGTGTTGGGGAGATCTTGAGGAGTTAGCACAAGATAGGATGTGGTGGTGTGAGTTCATCGAGGCCCTATGCATCCCCGAGGGTGCCACAGGAAATGATTGATTGATTGATTGACATTCAGTTAATGGGGCTTCTGTAGACATAACGTGGAAACTGCACTGTGCAGTGTGGATGCTCAAGGGTGGTGCGGCAGCCTTGCCTGGCGCTTTTAAGGTAGGCAGCAGTCAGTCAGGCCCCGGCTCCATTCACTCCACTGAGACAAGGAACTCTCCCATTTTTCTGTGGGACAAGTACACAAGTTTCCTCCTGAAGCAGTGACCCCTGTTACATTAAAAAAATCCCGATGGTGGTCACTTGGCTAACAGGGACCCTCAGTGATCCACAGCCCATCACAGGTCGAAAGTAAGAGTAGTGACCATTAACTCAAGGCTATCTGTGTAGATCTTAATCTGTGCTAATATTACTTTATTTGCATCGAGTAAATTGAAAAATATATAATGACGTGACGCGACGCTATGTACGGGCATGTTAAGTTTCCGGGGTGTCCTGTAGACAAAAGGGGGCTGCACAGTGTGGATGTGCAGGGGTGGTGTGGCAGCCTTGCCTGGTGCTTTTAAGGTAGGCAGCAGTCAATCAGGCCCCAGCTCCAATCACTCCACTGAGACAAGGCACTCTCCCACTTTTTTGTGGGACATGTATACAAGTTTCCTCCTGAAGCAGTGACCCTTGGTACATTAAAAAAAATCCCTATGGTGGTCAGTTGGCTTACAGGGATCCTCAGTGATCCACAGGCCATCACAGGTCGATAGTAAGAGTAGTGTCCATTAACTCAGGGCTATCTGAGCAGATCCTAATCTGTGCTTAGATTACTTTATTTGCATTGAGTAGATTGAAAAATATGTAATGACATGACACGAAGCTATGTTCGGGTAAGTTAAGTTTATGGGGTGTCTCGTAGACAAAACGGGACTGCACAGTGCACAGTGTGGATATTCAGGAGTGATGCGACAGCCTTGCCTGGCACTTTTAAGGTAGGCAGCAGTCACTCAGGCCCCAACTGCGTTCACTCCACTGAGACAAGGCACTCCCATGTGGGACAATAAAAAAGTTTCCTCCTGAAGCAGTGACCCCTGGTACATTAAAAAAAATCCTGGTGGTGGTCACTTGGCCAACAGGGACCCTCATTGATCCATAGCCCATCACAGGTCGAAAGTAAGAGTAGTGACCGTTAACTCAGGGCTATCTGCGCAGATCCTAATCTGTGCTTACATTACTTTTTTTGCACTGAGTCAATTGAAAAATATATAATGACGTGACGCAATGCTATGCACGGGTACATTGTTTACAGGGTGTCTTGTAGACAAAAGGGGAATGAACTTACAAGTAGCTGGTAAAAGTAAGTTATTCGAACAGAGGATTCTTGTGCAAATATTTGTCTATTTTGTTTTTGAATGTCTTAATTGAGATACTGTTCACGGTATCTGAGGGTAATCTGTTCCAGATATTTACGACTATGTTGAAGAATAAGTATTTTCCTTCATGGGATTGGAAACGCTTTCCCATAATTTTGCAGTCATTACCCCTTGTTTGACACGACCAGTCTATTTCAGACTATTTATTCACGTCTAAGTTGTCATATCCCTTCATGATTTTGAAAAATTCAGTAAGGTCACCTCTTAACCTGCGTTTCATTAGGCTAAATAATTTAAGTTCTTCAAGGCGTTCCTCATATAGTTTGTTTCTCAGTCGTGGTATCATTTTTGTGAATCTTCACTGTATTTTCTCTAATTTTTCTATGTTCTTTCTGCAGTACGGAGACCAGAATTGCACACAATACTCAAAATGGGGGTGCACTAGTGAGTTGTACAAGGCAAGTATTACTTTTTCCGATTTAAACTCGAAAGTTCTTCCAATAAAACCCTCCAGCTTGTTTGCAATTTTAACCTCCTTGGTGCACTACTAACTTGGTTTTAGGTCATTTGATATTATCACACCAAGATCCTTTTCATTGTCTGTACTTGATAACTGGATATTAATTTTGTAATTCACATGGACGTTGTTACTTCCAGTATGAAGTACTTTACATTTTTCTGTGTTGAATTTCATTTGCCATTTTTCTGACCACCTTGCTAAAGTATTAAGGTCATTTTGTAATTGCTGCCACTGTAACTTTGAAGTTACTTTACTGGTTATTTTAGTATCACCTGCAGATTTGGATACTTTACCATTTAGACCCTCAGCTATATCGTTTATATAAATAATAAAAAGTTTCGGTCCAAGTACTGAGCCCTGGGGAATGCCACTAATCACATTACGCCATATGGATTCCTTTCCGTTTATATCAACTCGCTGTTTTCGGTCTGAGAGCCAGTCTTGTAACCATTTCTGCATATTTGCTTTTATTCCATGTGCTTCTATTTTGCTCATGAGTCGCTTGTGAGGAAGTGTCAAATGCTTTCTGAAAGTCGAGGTAAATTATGTCTACTGCTCTGAGTCACCATATGATTTGTCAACATCATAGAAGAAATCCAGTAAATTAGTTAAGCATGAACGACAATGAATCATGCTGAGAGTCTTTATATTATTTTCCTCTAGATAATTAACTATTTTATCTCTTATGATTTTTTCCATTAACTTGGACACTATTGATGTTAAGATGATTGGTCTGTAGTTTCCTGGATGCGACTTATTTCCTTTTCTGAAATCTGGTGTTACATTTGCTAGTTTCCACTCGCATGGAACTTTCCCAGTACTTACTAATTTATTAAATAAGACAGAGTGGCAGCAGTAACTCATTTTTTGCTCCTTTGAGAATTCTTGGTAATATTTTATCAGGGCCAGGGGTTTTGTTTATGTTTGTACTATCCATGGCTGAAAGTATATCGCTATTATGGATAGCATAGTTACTAAGGACTGTGCTATTTGCTTGGTTTGTGGGCAACAGTAGGTTTCTGGAGGTGTTTTCTACTGTAAAAACATATGCAATGTAATCGTTAAGAATGTTCGCCATTTCAACCTCATTTTCTGTGTGTTTGCCACTGTTCGTTTCTAGCGGGCCTACTGATGTAGTCATAATCTTTTTCTTTCTAATGTAACTGTAAAATTCTTTAGGATTTGATTTGCACGTTTTAGCAATGTGGATCTCCATTGTTCTTTTGCACTGTTTGATAAGTCTTTTCGATACGTGGCGTAGATTTTCGTACTGTAATTTATCATCATTATTTTGTGTAGTTTTATATTTATGGTATGCCTGTTTTTTGGCTATTAAACTACTTTTAATTTCACTGGACCACCACTTTGGTTTACTATTACCAGCTGGACGCCTGTTACGTAGTGACACACAAGACTTTACCGCTTCATTAAGTTTTTTAGTTAATATTTCCCATGTTTGGTTTATGTCAAAGATTTCAGACATTTGATTCCAATCTGTAGTTGCAAGTAGCGCTCAGAGCCTGGTGAAATCAGCTCTACCATAATCTGGGACCTTTTCTTTGTTCTGTTACTTTTACTTTTTCAATAGTAATATTAAACTGTATAATTCGATGACCACTGGAACTAAACTCAGGTCCGATTTCAACGTTGTTGACTACGTTATCACTTGTAGTTAAGATGTCTAGGATATTGTTCCCTCTCGTTGGGTATTCTACATGTTGGGAGAGGGCGCTTTCTTGAGGAAGGGGAGGAGGAGGAGGAGGAAAAGGAGGTTGAACAAAGCAAATATAAAGTCGGGCAACGGGGTAGGAATAAAAAAAAAATAGAAAACACACACACACACACACACACACACACACACACACACACACACACATACAAAACGAAGATAGAGATGGCGAAGACATAACTGATCTCCTTTATCACAAAAACTACTAAGGTATATATAAACACAGGAAAAACACATATACTGTACCAATAACACCAGGTAACAGAATAGGTATTTACAATTATTGGAGTACTGTGCAAAAATGATGTTTTACTACCTTATATATCTTAGTGGCCATTCTTGTTGTATTCTCCTCTGTCAGTCTGTTCACTCAGTCTCCTACCTCGTCTTGTTTGTTTCCTCCTTAATTTTAGGTCCTCTTGTCTCTATCAGTATCCTATAGATCTATACCTTCTAGTGCAAATCTGTCTTGTTGTCTGTCTGTCCGCCCATTCCGTCTCCCTCGTCTCTACCTGAATGTTTTACCTTCGAATTATGTATGTTCTCTGCCTTATCTCTTTGTCAGCCTGTCTGTCTCTGTCTCAGCTGCTGCGCGTATGTCGTACCCGGTCCCAAATTTCTATCCCTTTGCCAATTTGGTCCCTATTTTCGTGTGTTCCGGAGTCTCCCAGCGTTCATCAATGGGAAATGTTTGCATATTACACATCAGTCAATATATTCTTGGATGTTGCATGTTTTTAAATGTCTATATGGTTTGAATAATTACTATTTATACCCTAACAGTAAATTAAAAAAAAAAAATAAGTGCCATAAAGAGAAACAGTCTGATATGGAGGAGGTGTTTGGGAGCTGCCCTTCATAAGTCCACATGGTTAATATCTGGTTAATATCTGTGCATATAGTACTTTCTGGCAAATATATCATTCAGGATCTGTAGGCTATATCATTCTGTGTGTGTGTGTGTGTGTGTGTGTGTGTGTGTGTGTGTGTGTGTGTGTGTGTGTGTGTGTGTGTGTGTGTGAGAGAGAGAGAGAGAGAGAGAGAGAGAGAGAGAGAAACAGACAGACAGACAGACAGACAGACAGAGAGAATAATACAACCGATAATAAGGAAAGAGAAATAGAAAACAGAAAAACTCTTGAATAAATTTATGAACAAGTGATGAAAAGAGGAGAAGAAATGGATGGGTGGAGCTGGAAGATAAGCAGGGGTAGAGATATGGAGGAAAAAGACAGAGATATAGGGTGGGAGGAAGATGGAGTGGAGGGTCAGGCAGAACACGGTGCCTCTCTGATATCACCAGGATCCACTGATAGGCAAATTGCCCACAACATGCTCAACATCTTTCTTATCAGATCGCGGAATCGCCCGGCGCAGTATTTGTGACCCCATCGTATTTTCTGGTTCCCTAGCTCTTAAAAAACATCGGTGTAAATTATATTATGACACATGAAGCGAAGAAAACAGGGTATGCTGGCCTGGCACACACTGGCAGCCCATATGATAGGTTAGTTAGATTAGCTACTTCCTATAGCTTGTATCATACGTGGATATTGTAATGTATGCTGATATCCATAATGAAAAAGGGAAACACGAAATATCCCAAGCGCTTTAGAGGAGATGTGAATACACGAAAGTGCCTTTTTTATTTAAAATGCAAGAAAGAAGGAACCAAAGGCCATGAGCCCGCATACTGCTCCTTCCAAGAAAAAACAAAAGCAATACAAAAGAGAGCCAAAATCAAGATCCGTTCATTTCGAGATGCCTGGACACAGTGCGTTTGAAAGACTGGAGATCATAGGAAGTAAGAAGTACAGACAGAGGGAAGCAGTTCCAGAGTTGACCAATTGCATAAATGAAGGACTGGAAGTAACGGTTAACTCTTGCATTAGAGAGATGGACAGAAAAGGGATGAGAGTTTGTTGCTAGACGGGTGCTGAGCGCCTGTCGTACAGGTGGAGGGATGCAAACAGAGAGTTCAGAGGAGCAGTGATCCTTGAAGTAGCGAAAGAAAAGAGATAAAGATGCAACAGTGTGACAAAGAGACAGAGGTTGAAGGAAGCCAGTAAGAGGAGGGGAGTTAATGAGACGAAAAGCCTTTGACTCCACTCTATTGAGAAGAGCTGTATGTGGGGAGTCTCCCCACACATGAGAGTTGTACTCCACACAGGGGCGAATAAAACCCGTGTATAAAGTCAACAACTATGCAGGGGGTAAAGAAGGCACGGAGTCGGCTTAGCACACCTAATCTCTTGGAAGCAGATTTTACAAGAGATGTAATATGATCTTTCCAAGATAAGTCCCGAGTGAATGAAACCCCAAGCATGTTCAAGGATGATGCAGGATTGAGCTGAATATTATTAAATGTTAGTGGGAACTCCTGTGGAAGATTTTGTCGGATTGCTGGGTGTAAGAACCGAGTCTTTGACGTATTAAAAACAATTATTTTTACCCCAGTCAGAGATACGAGCCAAGTCAGACATTAGGTGTGCCATAGCTTCATCCCTTGTTTGTTGAAGTAACTGCTGAGATGGACGTTGAGGGAACCGTATGGAAAGGTGAGGGGTGGAATCATCTGCGTACGAGTGGATAGGGTTAGATGTACAGCTTAGAAGGTCATTGATGGGTAAAAGGATGAGAGTTGGTGATAGGACAGAGCCCTGAGGAACACCACTATTGATAGATCTAGGAGAAGAACGATGGCCGTCTACAACAGCGGCTATAGAACGACCAGAAAGGAAGCTATAGATTAAGCCACAGATAGAAGGATAGAAACCGTAAGAGGGCGGTTTGGAAATTAAAGATTTATGCCAGACTCGATCGAAAGCCTTTGAGATGTCAATTGCACTGGCAAAGCTTTCGCCAAATCCCGAAAGGAGGATGACCAGGAGTCTGAAAGGTAGGTGAGAAGATCGCCAGTGGAGCGACCCTGAAGGAACCCATACTGACGATCAGAAAGAAGGTTGTGATGGGAAAGATGCTTTATAATTTTTCTGTTAAGAATTGACTCGAAAACATTTGAGACACAGGATGTTAAAGCAACTGGGCGATAGTTAGAGGGTTGGGAATGGTCACCCTTCTTTGGGACTGGCTGAATGAAAGCACACTTCAAGCAAGAAGGAAAGGTACAAGTTGACAGACAAAGGTGAAAGAGTTTACCTAGACAGGGTGTATGCACAGAAGCATAATTCTTGAGGACAACAGGAAGGACTCCACCAGACTCATATGCCTTGTTAGTACTGAGGCCAGTGATGGCAGAACATACATCAGCTGAAGAAATTTTGATGTCAGCCATAAGGATGTCAGAGGGGGGAAGTGATGGAGGAACAGCACCGGAATCATCTAAGGTGGAATTGGAGGAGAAAGTCTGAGCGAAGTGATTTGCTTTATCAGTAGGAGAAATAGCTACAGAGCCATCAAAGAAGAAATAAGGAGGGAAGGATGATGAGGTGAAGTTGTTAGAAAGGTTTCTGGCAAGGTGTCAGATAAAGGGAGGAGAACTCGAGTTGGAGAGCTGAGAGCATTTAGTACGGATAAAATTATTTTTAGCAGAGCTAAGAACAGACTTGGCACGATTCCGGGCAGAAACATAAAAAGGATGTGATTCAGGGGTGGGTTGGCTCTGGTACCATTTATAGGCCCTCTCCTTGTTGCGGACAGCATTAGAACAAACGTGATTAAACCAAGGCTTTCTTGCATTAGTCAAAGGATATGAGAAGGGAATGTGTGCTTCCATGCCCGAGAGAGTAACCTCCGTAATGCACAACGCACACTCAAAATTAATGGCTCCCAGCCATGGACGCAATAATCATTCCAGGGAAAATCAAAGAAGTACTACCCGAGGGCCTCCCAATCCGCAGCTCCAAAGTGCTTGGGAAATTTTGTTTCCTTTTCCCTGTGGATATTAGTTTATCTACAAATCACGTGTAAGTTATTTTTTGCATATTATAATGTATACAGGCAATAACAGGTTAGTAATTCCGCATGGTCGAATAATTCCGGATGGCATCAGACCCACAATTCACTGATTTCTTTATGAAGCTAGTGTACATTCTTCGTTACCTTTATCGTATTCTCGCAACATTAGTGTAGTACCACTGTTTTCGACAGGATTGGTCTAGCATGAGTTAGTCGGCATACTTCAAGTTATCCGATTTACTTCTGTTCTATTTTTGGTTTTGCCTGTGTCATACGTATGCAGATGTGACTTATTTCCCGATGCTTTATGTATGAGTGCGTTATACGGGTCGCTGCGTCTCTTACGCAGTGGTGTGGTGAGCTTCCTTCATTACATGTTTTTCTCCCTCACTACGTACAGCCACGAACAAAAGTTCGCCGACACATCTCTGTGGGCTGTGGCAATGGAAGGTGTTGCATCAACAGCTTTTATGTGAAAGCAGTAAGACGCACACAACAGAAGAGAACAAGAAGGAAGAATACTCTCTGTCGTTTGGAGAGGAACTGAGTAACGATGAGGGCAGAGTACAGTGTTGGCAGAATACTGTCGATGAAAATTGCCAAGCTATTATATTATTCCTAACCGACGGGCCGCTACACTTTTCACAGTTTCCTCAACTACTCATTACTTTTTGTCTTTATACCGTAAAATGTACTGAAAAGCAAAGATGCTATAACTTCCCCCCAAATTAAGCTTATCTACCCACAATCAGTAAATCGGTAGCTATCTTAACATCTGCAGTACTAAGCTTCACCCCCTTAGCATCATGGATATCTAGTGAGAGGAAGACGTGTGGAGAAAAGGAAAGACGGAAGGATGAGGGAATGGTGTAGCAGGCTGAGGGAAAGTGGGAGGAATGTGGGAGGAAAAGTGGATGACGACACAGAGGCTGATGATAAAGTGATGAGGAGGGAAGAGATAAAGAGGAGATGAAAAAATGAATATGGAGGAAACCGAAAGGGACATAGCAGGTTGGAAAGAGGAAGGGAACTATGTAGGAGAAGAGGAAGAAGATGCAGATACAAATAATCAGACAGGGAAGAAGCTAATAAAGAATGGTAAAACGAAGACATAATAATTAAACTGTTATCATTTATCATCGGCCTGCATAGTTTGATCTGGTCTTTTTTAAAATAGATGCGCAGTAACTGATGTGCCAGAGTGCATAGTTTATAAGTGAACTGCCTGGTGGGTGTGGCATACTCAGGCGATGCGTCCATCCGCCCCGTTAATCACGCACACTAATCTAGTTCGAAACTAGTGGTCATGTGCACAATTTCTTTCCATCCTACAGGCAAATGTTAAAGACTGTCATTAAGGTGCTGAGTGGGTATTAGGTGGTTATATGGTACCGATCGGATGTGTATGAATGGAGTAACCAGTGTGCATTACTGGTAGGCTATAATGTGATGTAACTACACTACCATTAAATAAGCGAAAATGACCCAGACTACGTCGTCCCACCATAGTTGTTTCATGATGGGTAAGATTCGTAGCGCTATTTTTTTCTTTTGCTATAAGCTAAAAACATGTACCTGTATATCTCTTATCATCATACTTTGTAAAGAAAACTAGTACAGTACAGTACTGACAAGACCATCAAACATACATAAGACCTGGAGAGGCGTTGGAGGGGGACGCCTTCCCGTGGTGGCACCAGTGTACAGTCGTGGTCATAAATAATCACCTATCCTCCGGTGCCCCGTGCCACAGAGTGGTTCCTTTATGCGTGGTAAGTCACACTGGAGTAAGAAGGACTGAGAGGGAGGGGCCAGAGAGAGAAGGGAAGGTGGTTGAGGGAACAAGTGATGGTGCTAAGGTGGAGTGAGGGAGGGGAGGGAGAACAAAATGCGTAGTGGTAGTCACATAATTTGCCTATTTCCTTTCATTCAGGGCATGATATAAAGGAGTTAGTATTCGGTAGATAATGCTGCATTACACCTTGTATAGTGGTGTCAGATAAATAGTTTTAGATAGGTGGTGATATCAAGGGCTGGTTCGTGAGAGCGATATACTGACGAGACAGATCAAATATTAGTGCAGTGCCATCAAGACTGTGTGGGTCCAGACTGTCAACGCGTGGAAGCCTGTGAACGAAAGGACAAGGGGCTCGCCTCCCCCAGCACACCAAGGACGAGTGGGAGCTATTCTGACGAAACCAGCAAACCATCAACACTGTTCCCTCGGTGCCGCGAAGACTTCAAGAGGCTATGAAGGTAGGAGGCCACTGGGCTACTTACTAGGGCTTTTCTGGTTGCTTTGGCTTGACCAGTGTCGGTAAACATTGACATTGATATATTTGGGGAGTTTGGGTAGGATTTTGTTTCATTTTCCTTCTAACAGATTATCAGAGATACCGCTTTCATATCCACTCACGTGCACCGAATCAAGTTTATTTACCTATTATGCAAAATTATTTTAAATAACCTTTCATACTCGTATAGAGATGTCATAACATAGTTGACATGATGGTGACTGTATAGAGGGCATGTATACCGAGAGGATGATCATGTTTACTGTGGACTCAACCATGTTAAAGGCTGCATATGATATTTAGTTCCAAAAATTAATTACATATAAGGGTAGAGGACGTTTCTTAAGCAAACATTACGGAAGTCAAAGCCATCCAGATTCCATTCTGCGTCCGAAGTCAAAATACACGAATAAACACAAATATCTGGCTCCGCACTAATGTCTGATCTGTCACATCAGAATATTTCTCTCACAAGCCAGCCCTTTATATCACCACCCTAAAGTTTGTTATCTGACTCCGCTATAGTAACGCAGCATTATGTACCGAATGGTAACGCCTTTATAATTACCATGCCCTGAATGAGAGAAAATAGACCAGTTATGTAGCCACCACTTCGTATGTCCCTCTCTCACTCCACCCCAGCACCATCACTCGTCCTCCCACCCACCTTTCCTTCTCTCTCTGGCTCCTCCCTCTCAGCCCCTCTTAGTCCGGTGTGACGCCGCGCATAATGGAGCCAGCCTGAGGCACGGGGTACATGAGGACAGGTGATTATTTATGACCACGACTGTACAAATGTCTCTCGTTCCCCTACCCATGACCCGAAAAGGAAGATGGTAGACTGCAGAATGGCACCTTCAGCCTGCAACCCACAAGGTTCACGCCACGATAAGCCTAAGGCAACACCAACAAATACTACTACTACTATTATTACTACTACTACTACTACTACAGTACTATAATAAATGAAGATAACGCGCCCACACTTATGTACACTAAATTCAACACAGACTGTAACTAACATGATTTATTTGAAGGCAATATCTAGAACTAGTGTGCATGTTGCATGACAAGAATGCATACAAAGCAGTTCAGGAAGGTGTCTTCACAGTTGCAGGATATGGCAGGAGACGTGAAGCACAGACGAGTTTCGTGTGCCTTAATCATCCCACGTTGCACTGCACGGATACACCTACTTTGAAAACACAGACTACTCTTTCTGGCAGTCCATCTTTAAATCATAATATATATGTCTTTATATTCATTTGGTCATATGCACGAAAGTTTCTCACGTAACCATCAGTGTATTAGTGAAAGTTATAAATATATCAAACTAGAGCTCACAGAATATTTCATCATGAACTGCAGACATCGAGAATTCACCTCATAATCCTGACAGTGGCTGTCTGGTCGTAAAAGATCATTATTTGGCCAGGATAAACACGAACCTGTCTTATTTATGATCTATTCATAAATACGAGAGAAAAACTGTCTAGTGGTGTGTGTGTGTGTGTGTGTGTGTGTGTGTGTGTGTGTGTGTGTGTGTGTGTGTGTGTGTGTGTGTGTGAGAGAGAGAGAGAGAGAGAGAGAGAGAGAGAGAGAGAGAACAAGTGAACCTCATTACACCCTCTAAATAAGCTGCTACTTTGTGCTGTTCATTTGTCCTGGCATAAAATAAATAATCAAAAGCCAGGAAAATACTCCATAAGGTATCCATTATTATTTCCAAATTTCCTCTGCACCCCAATCCCTATCAAGGTGACACTAACAGACACGAACCTGCACAACCTCCAGTCTGCCAACACCATCACCGGTTACGTCTCACAAGCATTACGGCACCATTAGTAAGGTAAGAGCCCATCATCCTGTGAAGTAGTGTTTTTCTTCACTTCCGTATTCCTCCACTAATTATCACGTCGCAAGTGCTTTTGTTTGTGTTAGCCCTGTCAAAACAAACAGTTCAATCCCAAAACGTGGGAAACGTGGCAGAGTTATACGGCACAACCCCACCCAACTCAACAGAAACACATAACTGGGGTTGGTGTGTCGCAGCCGCTCGGGCCTTGGAGGCTAACCAGGTACACAACCAAACATATTTCATCACAATTTCAAAAGCGCTTGAAACACCACCTATTTACCCTCCCGTGATCCTAAAACTATGCAAACACAAACCCACATCTACTTAATCGGAAATATGTTTGGTTATAATGGTGTACCAGATAAATTTATAAATGCATCACCTTTGAAACGGTTGGCAGCCTTGATCTGCTTCCCCGATGCTGGACAGCAAGTTTGTTATCTTCAGTTTCGTATGCAGTTTTTATTCGGAGCACAGAACCTCATCAATTAATCATCAGTAAGTGTACATCACATATGACTGGCTATGAATTGTACCGGCGATTATGTTATTTGGAAGTGATCATATATGTTGGGGAAAGTATCAATGGGAATGAGTACTGGCAACACCAAGAGGCTGCCTCTCGCCTCCATTAGTTATTTAAACGAGGTGGAATTTAATACCTAAACAGCTGTAATTTAAACATCCATACATACAGTACTGTATATTACACCACCTTAAATTCCAAGTGTAGTAATATATATTCTACTTTCCAAGTTTGTTCAGTTACCGGAAGTACTGTTCATGGTCTAGGCAAAAATTGACCAAAGACAGATATAAGTAAACTGAAGATGTGATACTATATTCCTCTACTTAAGTGCTGCTTTCAATTTTCGCTTTCCTTTTATCTGCATTTGTTCGTTTATTCTTTTGTCTCGAATAGGCTACATCAGCACCCTCTATAGGTGCTGGGCTACACTGCCCCCCCCCCCACTCTCTCTGTTAAGTACGCGTCGACATCTACACAAGTTTTATTTTTATTCTTCATATGCTGTAAATTACTGCTATCAGGATATGCTGAAACGGGATTGAAGAGGAACTGACTTAGAAACTGAAGAGCAACAGAGTAAGCGATCTCCCGAGCTGGAGTTGGTGTTTCGGGATATTTACACTACAGCACGCCAGTCTACCTAACTTCCACTTAAACTATAGGGAAGAAGGTGAAGGTCATGTTCTGTCAGGAAGGGAATTGGAAAGTGTATCAAAATGCATCACCCATACTCGGCCTGAAAAGTTATGTTAGGCTAGATGATGTCAGGTTACATTTTATTTAGTGCAGGCAGCTTCTTGTACAGACGTCGGAATAAGTTCGTTTCCTTTTCCGTGTTTGTAACACTGCTCGATGGTGAGGTATCCCCTCCCCCTCCCTTCCTCATAGTCCCACACTCCCAACCAACCCCCCCACTTTTCTCTCCGACCCCAGGACCCCACCCGGTTCTCTCCATACTCACGCTAACAGCCAGCTAGGGATTTCTGTACTTCAAGCACCTCTCTGATTATGTGTATTCCGAACAACTAATAAAGGAATAGTACAGTATATATCATAAACCAAGTTAGGAGATGATTTACTACACACACACACACACACACACACACACACACACACACACACACACACACACACACACACACAAATAAATCTGCTGTGATTAAATGTTCCGGTAGTAGACACCTCTTTTACACACACACACACACACACACACACACACACACACACACACACACACACACACAATCCTTGAGTCAAGGTAAACTACCTGATATTTGGCAGAAAGCAAATATTGTCCCCTTATTCAAGAAAGGGAATAGACAAAATCCACTCAACTACCGACCAGTATCACTGACCAGTGTTGTAAGCAAGGTATTAGAAAAGCTTATAAGAAAAGCTTGGGTAAATCATCTAGACGAACACAATATGATAACAGAAAGACAGTTTGGTTTTAGAAAAGGAAAATCATGTGTTACTAATCTGTTGAGCTACTATGACAAAGTAACAGACACAATACAGGAAAGAGAAGGATGGGTGGACAGTATCTATTTAGATTTCAAGAAAGCATTTGACACAGTACCACACCAAAGACTTTTATGGAAACTGTAATATCAAGGAGGAATTCGAGGGAAACTGTTTTGTTGGATGCAAGATTTTCTCATAAAAAGAGAAATGAGAACAGTACTAAGGGGAAACTACTCATCATGGAAAGAAGTGACTAGTGGAGTACAACAGGGCTCAGTGCTGGCACCAATCATCTTTTTAGTGTATATAAATGATATAGACAGTAACACTGGAAATGAAAGCTATCTAAATATGTTTGCAGATGATGCAAAAATACAAAGGAGAATTACTAACACAG
Source organism: Coenobita brevimanus (assembly GCF_032717465.1). NCBI lineage: Eukaryota > Metazoa > Arthropoda > Malacostraca > Decapoda > Coenobitidae > Coenobita > Coenobita brevimanus. Next base: position 13,066,860 of record NC_136969.1, read on the forward strand.
ACTCTTGTAAAGAGCTACAAGAAGAATTAAATAAACTTCATGAATGGAGCAATACATGGCAAATGGAATTCAATGTGGACAAGTGTCATGTAATCAAGTTTGGTAAAAGTGGAAAAAGACCTGATTGGGATTATACGTTAGGAAATAAAACCCTACACACATCAGAAAGAGAGAAGGACCTAGGTGTGATTATCAATAACAGACTATCTCCGGCTGACCACATCAATGAGAAGGTACGGAACATGTATATACTGCTTGCAAATATGAGAATAGCATTCACATACATAAATGAAGACATGCTAAGAAGGATAATAACATCATTCATCAGACCAACCCTGGAGTATGCATCAGTAGTCTGGAGTCCTCATCTCAAGAAACACATAGACAAGATTGAAAAAGTTCAAAGAGCCGCTACAAGATGGATACCAAGCTTAAGGGATCTAAGCTATGAAGAAAGACTAAATAATCTGAATCTACCAACACTACAGGAGGGAAGGAAAAGAGGTGACATGATAATGCTATATAAATGCATATCAGGGAAGGAGAAAATAGACATAAATGATTACTTAACATATGGGGAAGCATCAGCAAGAGGACACTGCAAAAAGCTGCATAAGAAGAGAGGTGATAAAGACGTAAGGAAATTCAGTTTCCCAAACAGAGCAATTGATCAGTGGAATGCACTACCGAATGAAATAGTATGTGCCAAAACAATGCACAAATTTAAGGATATGTACGATAAATATGGTTTAAGACACGGGACAGCACAAGCTTGACTCATTCCTGTAAAGATACAATTACGTAAGAATAGGTAAGAACACACACACAGAATTAGTCTGTTGTGATTAAATGTTGCGGTAGTAGACACCTGTTTTACATACACACACACACACACACACACACACACACACACACAAAGAATAAATCTGCTGTGATTAAATGTTGCGATAGTTGACACCTCTTTTACACACACACACACACACACACACACACACACACACACTCTCTCTCTCTCTCTCTCACACACACACAGAAGAGTTATAAGGAAAAGTTAGGATCTAAATGCCTATGCAGCCCATACTCGGCCTGAAAAGATATGTTTGCCTTGGAATGCATATCCAGTTCACATTTATTCTAGTGTTTGATGCTGCCGATGAATCCTGTAAACTTTGCTACTGTAGTGTTAACAACGTCTATGCTGAATCAGTTCCACGTGGAGCAGATCTTGCGCGTGAATATGTTTTCACGTAATTCTGCTGGTAAATTTTTTCATTTACAGCTTCCAACCATGGTTGTGTGCCGAGTCCGTGTTAAGAGTAAGCAACTTTCTATGTAATAATTGTGAAACCCATTCAAATTTAAAACACTTTAATGAGCTGACCCCATAGTCTACGAGTTTGTACTAAAAGAGTCCCACAGCCCTCAGGTGAACCTGATACCTTAGTCTCCTGAACTCAAAAAATTTTAAAGTCGATGTCGACCAAAATTCCGCAGTAACTGAGGAAGTGGTCGTATTAAGGAGATATAGACTGTGAGGACAATCTCTTTATTCCTACAGAGAGAAAGAGAGAGAGAGAGAGAGAGAGAGAGACTTGGAATGGTACGAACAATCAGGAGAAATACTGATTAAAAAAAAAAGTGAGTGAAAGGAGAAACTGAAGCAGAGAAGAGGAAAACACTCAGGTGAAAAAATGGAACAATGTTATAGAAGAGACGCAGGGACGGAAGCACACACACACAAACACACACACAGACACACACACACACTTTCTGAACATTTGTCAACCTGTCTGTGCCTGTCTGTGTACTGCCCCTCCCCCTCCCTCTCTCTCTCTCTCTCTCTGGATCCTTTGTCTCATCCCCAGTTTCCTTTTTCCTCCTTCCCCTCTTTATAGCAATCTGCTCAGTCCCTACCTTCCTCCCTCTCTTTCCTTTCCTTCGTCTCTCTTCCCCTCTGTCACTCCCTCCTTACATCACTCTTCTTTCTCCCTCCCTGTGTCAAAACTTTGTCTTACTTTTTACATCTGTTACATGTGTTGCCTTTCTTTCCTCATTACTCTCTCCGTATTTCTTTACTTGTACTAAATCCATTTCCTTCACTGCTTTCATTCCCCAGTAATAACTGCATGCTCCTTTTTCTCTCTCCTTTCTCCGTCTCTCCCTGTCACCCGAAATCTCTTCTTCCATTCCGCTCTTCCCACTATCTTTCCTTCCCTTCCTCCCTCCCTGCCCCTTCCCTTGTCTTCCCTTCTTAACCCTCTCAGACACAGTCACTCGATTCGAGTGACGTCGCCTCCTTTGCGATATGGCACAGTCACTCGAATCGCGTGGTTTAAGCACCAAAATAATCGTCAGAAAAAAACTTATAGGCCGATTTGCGTGATTTTTGGACGCGTCATAGGGCCGCCAAAGCTCTCTCGAGGTAAGTCATTGGCAACGCTGCTTTGCCTTATCTACCTCAGCCCGCTCCCTCCAACTTCAGTGTTTGTCGAGCAGTCAGGCGGTGGTGTTTGACAGCTCGTGGTTCCCTTTAAATCGTCCATAATTCTCCCCCTCTCGCCTGAGGCAAAGGCCCTATTGACTCAGTGAGATAATACATTGTATGTGAGCATATAGTGACGTGATATTGTTGATGGAACATATATATATATGTATTGAAAAGCAATTCTGGCCGTTAGGAATCGTTGGGCCTTGGAGCCAGACACATGGTCAGTGTAGCAGGGTTTCACCACTCCACCCCCCCCGTAGGCCGTATGGCGTGAGTGGAAATACATATATAAATGAAGCCAAGGCATAAATATATATTATGTGAAACATACTGTGGATGGCTTGGTGAAATTATGGAGCCAGCAAGCATTACGTACGGCATGAAACAGAGTGATGTGAAGGGGCAAACCTGAAGTCAGGAGGGGAGAATTACCGGTGTTTTAGGGCTGGAATTATTGTGATTCTGATAGTGTAAATGCGTATGGAATTGTATGAAATATACGTCAAACAAGCTGTGAGTTTCCGTGAACGAGTGTGGTGTGTGCTAAAAATAGCGTTGCCTCATGCTCTCAGGGAGAAGCTGACTCACACACACACTACATAACTCCTCATCTTCAAATCCCTGGTCTAACTGGATCAACACCCCTGGAGGAAGTGAGTTCTGCAAATTTTGTTGATATATATAATAATCTATTACCATTACCTCTCCAACTTTCAGACAAATAACCATTTTCTCCTACAGATTACACATATGAAAGAAAGGAAATCTCCACAGCAGTAACTATAGAAGAGTTATGTTTATGGGTAGTAGGTTATAACAATAGGAAAACATCCATGGAAGATGTAACAGTCCGTACAGATAGAGGGAAAAAAAAGTTGGTAGCATAGTCTTCAGGCAGGTGTGCAAGGAAAAAACAGTGTATGTAAAAGTTGGTAGCGATCGGAAGAGTAACCTCACTTTGTCGGCCAATTATTCGAAAACTATTAGACATCGATTTCATGTTACAACCATCATCAATATCACTAAATTCTACGTAAGATCAATACCAGAATGTAAGCCTTTGGTAGCGTTTTGGGGGGTAAAAGGCGTGAGAAATGTTTTTGTTCCTAGCGGTTGTTGTGTGACAAGCGCTCGGAGTAATAACATCATTTTGTCGGCCAATTACTCGAAAACTATTAGACATCGATTTTCTGTTACAACCATCATCAATACCACTAAATTCTACGTGTAATCAATACCAGAATGTAAGCCTTTGGTAGCGTTTTGGGGGGTAAAAGGCGAGGGAAATGTTTTTTTTCCTCGCGTTTGTTATCAGTGACATTCACTCGGAGTAATAACCTCACTTTGTTGGCCAATTACTCGAAAACTATTAGACTTATCGATTTTCTGTTACAACCATCATCAATACCACTAAATTCTACGTATAATCAATACCAGAATGTAAGCCTTTGGTAGCGTTTTGGGGGGTAAAAGGCGAGGGTTTTTTTCTTTTTCCTCGCGTTTGTTATCAGTGACAAGCGCTCGGAGTACTAACCTCACTTTGTCGGCCAATTACTCGAAAACTATTAGACTTATCGATTTTCTGTAACAACCATGATCTATACCACTAAATTCTACATATGATCAATACCAAAATGTAAGCATTATGTTACGTTTTGTGCGAGAAAAGGCGGTGGAAATGAGTGTCTCTTCGCGGCTGTTACCATTGATTAACGCTCGTAGTAATACTCTCACTTTGTCGGCCAATTACTCGAAAACTATTGGACGTATCGATTTCACGTTTGAACCATGATAAAGAGCAGTAAATTCTACGTATGTACAATACATAACTATGTAATATTTATGATAAGAATTCGTTGTTACGTAGGCGGGAACATTGCGTACGCCGTGCGCGCATCACGAAAGTCAATCACGGACGGAGTGCCTAGTACTTTCTTTCGATTTACTCGAGAACTATGAGGCGTATGGGGTTCATATTTGAGATGGGGAAAGCTGGTGAATTTGAGCATATTACTATGTAATAAAAACATAAGGTGTCTGGGAAAATTTAGCTATCAGAGGTCAGTGAATTTTTTCCGAAAATGGCTTTCAGTTTTTGGCCATTTTCTTGAAAAGTATACATCATATCTCAACCGGATTTGTTTCGTTAGAAAGCTGATGAAATTCTCTATAAAAACTTATTAGATCATTTTCCTGTATGATGGAAAACATTCAAACGGCGATGTTGGGAAGTGAATACAGTTTACTCGACCATGCTTCCAGGGCTAATAACTTTTTTTGCTGGTGTTTTCCTGTGTTTTGGTCCTGTTTATCAGATAGAACAAACATCGATGCCTACCTTGAGGAAGGTTTCATGGGAATACATGGATTTTTGGGTGGCGAAAATAAGGCAAGAATGTGTTTCATTCGCTCAAATTTGCCGCGCGCGCGCTCCCCGGCCGGGCGGCTTCGTAGTGAAAAATCGTGAGCCAGAAAACTTGCTGAAACTCCTTTTTCTTGCCCTAAAAATTTACCTATTTTCTTCCCACCCTTAATCTCTACTTTCTCTCCGCAAATATCTCTAATTTCTATTTTTCTCCCTCCTTATTTACTTGAATGTCATTCGTTTTACTCAGCTTCAATGCTTTCGTCTTATCCTGCTTAGTTCTTTCCCTGCGTCCTTGCCAGAATAACGCACTTTCTTCCTCCTCCCTGTTACCTTACCTTCTTTTCTAATTTTCCTCATTATCGTTTTCAGTATTCTGTTCCGTAGCTCTCTTTCCCACTTTCTTCTTTTTTTATCCCTATTTCTGTGTTTACTCCATTCCCATTTTCTCTCAGATGTCTCCCCTTTTGTCTCTACTTCCCTGTCTCCCGGCCTTTCGATTCACATCTCCCTTTTCTCTTTCCCTTTCACACTGCTTGTATCTCATTTCACCTCTCACTGTCTCTTCTCACTCTCTGTCTCTTTTCTTAGCTCTCGTTGTTCTCTCCTTGCCTCTCCCCTTTTTATTTTCTCCTTAACTGCCCTCTCATCCTCATTTTTCCACTCGCTCTCCCTCTCCGCCTGTCGCTCCCTGTCATTTAACTCTCTCTCTCTCTCTCTCTCTCTCTCTGTAGTAAATCTTCTAACTTGGTTTATGATATATACTGTACTATTCCTTTATTAGTTGTTCGGACTACACGTAATCAGAGAGGTGCTTGAAGTACAGAAACCCCTAGCTGGCTGTGAGTGAGAGTATGGAGAGTACCGGGTGGGGTCATGGGGTCGAAGAGAAAAGTGGGGGGGTTGGGTGGGAGTGTAGGACTATGAGGAATGGAGGGGGAGGGGATACCTCACCATCGAGCAGTGTTACAAACACCTTGCTCCACTGAAAAGGAAACGAACTTATTCCGACGTCTGTACATTAGGATGAGTCAGATGTATGAATTATTAAGGCAATCTACACTAAGAAATAAACTACTTAATCATATTTTTATACGATAGAAGTGGATGTGCTGAAAGACCCCAAATTACAGCATAAACGTCCCGGCAGTGACAAAACAACAGGATTTTTTAGCACAGTTTATACAATATACCTGCTCTCTGTACAAATGTTTGTCAACTGATGTAGGCATTTTAAAAACAAACCTTTGCCCTTTGTGCACTTCTCTTCACCGGACCTCGTAACCTCTCCTCTCTGCCCACTCTCCCCCAACGATCCTAATTGTCCCATTACGATCCATTGAATGTGGTAATTGGCTGGTTGTTGATGTGTCTTTTTTTTTCTTTTTTTTTATGTACAGGAGTCCATTAATACTCTGTAAACTGAATGTGCCCATTTATGACTGTCCAGTTTCAGAAGACTGATTACCTGTTTTCTGCACTATTATCATATGTCTGTAAAAATTCTAATGAATTTGCATGTGCATCATTATATTTGTTACCCAAGATTTGCATAAGGTGGAAGTGTAACAATGCGAAATAATTATGAATGATAAGGAAGCAAAAGAACTGACGATGGCCAGAAATGGATGGATCAGTTATGAATGGAGACGCACAGCATGCTGTTTGCTCTAATATTTCACCCCGTCACATCTATGAGGCATGCTGTATTCCCTTCTTGCCATCACCAGACTTTTATCTTTTAGCTTAAAAAGCATCTTTCGAATTGAAGCAATTAATTATGGCCTTCATTGACCCCCAACACTAGGAGGGGACGCTCCTAAGTGGAATGAATAGTATGGTGGTAGCAGGAGTCAAGTAACAAGCAAAACAAAACTGTTCCATTTAACAGCTTGCGACTCCGTGAAACATTCAGTCACACAACAAACGCAAACAACACCAGCTCTAAAATGATGTTTGTAGCAACAGCATGTTTTGCAATGGAAAGATCTCCTGTAACGGCACATTTCTGGTCTCAGGGCTACGCTTTCTTTCTAAACCTTCTCTACCATCCTCATCCTTAATCTCCTCATCCTGCTGTAAAAAAGATAAGACTTGGCCTACTCTCCGCGCAAGTTCCAAGGTGGGAAAAATGTGGCCACCGTGTTGAAGAGGTAAACTTGGTAAGCAACGGAATGGTTTTCACCCATCCATCATCCAATCCTATGCCACCCTATTAGGAGCGTAGGAGCCCGGGGCTAGGCAAATTGGTCCTGACATTTAAGATGAGTGACCAGCGTCACCCATCCCTGAGTGGCATTACGTGAGCAATAAACCCCAACCACACCTTGGATATAAACCAACCCAGGCTCAATCCGATTGGAGAGCCTTAATTACCCACTAAACAACTAGGCGCCATAATTTGGTTATATGGTTACCACCAACCGTGGTAAATGGTTTCCTGGTGTACAGGAAACCATTTGGTTTGTCACTCAGTGTAGAGTCACCCATAGGCAGAAGGAAGAGCGAAGAGTGAAGCAAAGAAAGACAGAAGAGGGAGTGTTAAGTCACCCGTAGGCAGAAGGAAGAGGAAAATGAAGGAAAGAAAGACAGAAGAGGAAGGAAGGAAGAGAGGAAAGGGCAGATACCCAAAGCAGCACTACATCGTGAGAGAGGATGGTGAGCGCCCCCACCTACCACCCCTCAGATATCCGTGAGGCAGAGGACTGCAATCCTCAGGCTGCATGGTTCCACCCTAGAGATATCCGTGAGGCACAGGACTGCAATCCTCAGGCGGCAGGAACATCATTATACAAAACTAAACGGGTTTACCGAGAAAGTTTCCAATTATTTCAATATTTGGTCCCCTAGATTAGCAAGGTGGCGCCAGAGTCGGTACCATAGGCCTATTCAACTTTACTACGCCGCCGCCTATGGGCGTCTGTGGCCGCCCTCCCCAGTATTCTCAGTTCAAGGTGTGCTGTGGTCGTGCATGGTGGGCAGGTTTTGCTCCCGTGTAAAATTTCGGTTTTATGCTTCTTGGTCCATTTTTCGGTACCACCTTGCCACTAACGTGAGGTCGAGGCTGCATACGCTTACTAGTTAATATAATTATGTATTTATGTGTGTTATTTTGTAACTAAAAGAGTGTTATAAAACAGAAGGTAAACAACAGAAATATTCAATATAGGAGGGGGGAAGGAGTGGAGGAGGCGGAGGTGGACATGTAACGGTGCCCCGGGATGAGTCCGAAGCTCCCACTGTTGTCGCATAGTTGCCCATCGTTTATTTCATAAGAATTATATTTTTCTTTGTTTGTTAGTAGTTTTAGGTTAGAACTCTTGCAAATACATTGCATTACCTTGAAAAAAAAATTGTAATTAAAATCTATATCATTTTCATATTTATTTTCATTTTCCAAAGTTGGCACTGAATCAGGTACCACTGTGTCACTCATGTACAAATTCTGACCTCGCTAATCTAGGGTTAACCTGAAAAAAAAAAAGCGTAAATGCAATTCAGGCGCTTATTCAAGCCACATGTTTCAGCCAGAATGAGTCCCCTGTTATTGGCTTTCGCTACAGCCACGCCCGCACTGGTTTGTCCGTGGGTTAGTGACGTGTAAAACACCCATTGGCAGTTGTGAATGGGAACTTGTTAGAGGGTCGAGTTGTGTGGCCTGTGACAGTCATCCCTTCCACTGTCCCTCTCTCAGTCTCGTTATCCATGGTCACTCACTCCATTCAGAGCCATGTCTCTATACCTTACTGTCCCTCTCCCACCTCCAGCAGTGGCTACAAAGATCAATTACCGCCTAGTGACTGACAAGTGCTTACCTGTACTATCGGGCCGCTAAGCACTTGTCCCCAAGACACGTACTGACACCAAACATGGCATGAACCTGCAATGGCATACAGGACATGCTCAAGCGAAATTTCAGCTCAGTCCACACAGCGGTGTGATCTGTTAAGGATTCCCAATGTCTGGGCTGGCGGAAAAAAGGGCGCAAACGTGCACGGGGCTCGTGCTCAACTGACCGTACGCAATTATAATTTAAATCATTGTTGTCAGCTTGTCGTTCCACTATTTTGATGTACAGCACATCGAAATCCGAGGAGATTAAATGTGGACACACACACACACACACACACACACACACACACACACACACACACACACACACACACACACACACACACACACACACACACACACACACACACACACACACACACACACACACACAGTGATTATTCGCATAGTATTACTGATTCTGCTACAAGAACGAAGGATTGCACACATACTCAATGGACAGATAGGAATTTTTGTCCTTTCGTACGCGTGCTGTTGTGTGCTTGTCATAAAATTATATACTGTACTGCATTGTATGTTACCATTTTCTTAGAGGTAACAAGGCACTGAGGCCGCCTTGTAAAAAGATAAACTCCACTACTGACCGCCCCCTTATAATTTACCAAGATCATAACTTTCTCTCTCTCTCTCTCTCTCTCTCTTACTAGCACATTTGTTTTTCTCAGTTCTTCCTTTCTCTTCTCCTCTTGCCATCTCTACTTGTCTTCCACATTCTCTTTCCTCTTTCACCCTTCACCCTTTATCTCATTCCCCCCTCTTCTTTCACTAACCAAGTTTCCTCCTCTCACCCCCTTTACTCCTTCTCACTCCTCTCTTCGTTGCGTGCACTGTGAGCCAAGTCAGTGTTCAAGTTGATACACGATAAATAATATAGTGCTAGTAATTAATGACTGTGTGTGTGTGTGTGTGTGTGTGTGTGTGTGTGTGTGTGTGTGTGTGTAATTCACCTGGTCGGTCAGGATCACTTGATGGTCGTGATCGTGAGCTTTTACCCTCCCGGAAGTGAGCTGAGAGCTCATATAGTCCGATCTAAGGGCAAGGCTGTGACCTTCACACACGCACACACCCGTCCCCTTGCTCAAGGGGGACAGTAACCACCCACTTCGTCAGTGAAAATTTTTGCAACCTGAGCGAGGCGCGAACTCCCGTCCACCAGATGGCGAGCGAGAACGTTACCACTGAGCCAGCGAGCGGTGTGTGTGTGTGTGTGTGTGTGTGTGTGTGTGTGTGTGTGTGTGTGTGTGTGTGTGTGTGTGTGTGTGTGTGTGTGTGTGTGTGTGTGTGTGTGTGTGTGTGTGTGTGTGTCTGTCTGTCTGTGTGAGGGATAGGATAAGAGGTTTCTGATGATGATGATGATGATGGTATCTCTTTTTGTCAAGATGTATACGTCTTCCAGCATCAACTGCAATAAAGAGGAACACTTGTGCATCAACTGGAACTGATGTACAGTAATTACGCAACTGACTGTAAATCTTCATTGTCAAAATATGGTTAAGCCAAGTTTTGTCTGTCTAGAATTAAAAATGCCATCTACAGTTCCAACAGCATATACTATATTACCAGGAAAGGTCATCAAGAGAAATATAAAGGTTAAGTATAATGTGTTCATAAAATATTCTACTCTCTGTAGTGCTCGTAAAAGAATTCACGATATATTTAACATAAAACACTCTGTTCTTAAGTTGACGAAGCATACAATTCTTTAAAAATCTAGATCGAGTCTGGCAAAAACGTATCGTCCTGACAATAGTGTATTTGAAGGTATGCCCGTGTGCAGAGGGTCAGACACTGTATTTTGGCTCATCATATGAACACCCAGTCTCGTATGAATCACTCAGCTGAATAAAATAATCTGGCGTTTCTTGAAATATACTAGAGTTGCTTTGACTATTATACTGTACGTTAATGGTGGGACTCTTAACACTCTCGCACTTGCATAGTCTCATCTGAATAGAATCGTCTGACCGGAATCGAACGCTGAAGTAGTCCCGACCATGAGTGAACCGATCTGACCATGTCTTTGAGAATATCGTGTTATATGGGTCTGAAGTGGAAGAACAAAATAAATGTAAAGTCGGATATAAATAAATATAAAGTCTACCACAAGGCGTTTGTTTAAAAAAACCTTCCCCCTAACTGTCAGTGAAACTAAAAGTATTTAAAAAATACAGAGGATATATTCTGTAAATCTCCTACTGAAGACATCTAAATATTTATTTGATGTATTGAACAGTAAAATGACTCGTGTAAATAACAACCTTCAACTTTCATAGAGGAGTCTATTATACACCTAGTCAATCATTTTATCCGCAGATTCAGAGAAAGAAGTAAACTACAGGAGACAAAAGTATTTTAAACATAACTAAGCGATTGTGTTCTCTTGACTTCCACCACACCCTTTCCTCGTTTGCTGAACACGCAAATAAATAAACACTGCCATAAATATCTGCCAAGAGACGATGAGACAAAGATATTTATGTAGTTGTGTGGTGGAGTCATTAGGTCCGCGTACCTCAGATAACGTGAAGAATGGATAACTGAATTTGCACGGGCAGTGACAAGCACCCTTCATTATTACCCCACATCCTCCAATAGAGCACACACTTTACTCTGTTGCTGACTGCAGGACACACACACACACACACACACACACACACACACACACACACACACACACACACACACACACACACTTAAATTTCCTTCCCCTCCCTCCACACTTACACACTCTGGCTAGGTTCAGAGAGACATCGAAGGTATCATCGTCATTTTCGCATTAACCTCCTCAAATTCGTTATATTTATTACACATTTTCCCTGCGAAGACTTCAACCATCCACTCTGTCTTTGCTGTAACTCACTCGATTTTTCTTCCCTAACTACCCTTCTCTCTATCTCTCTCTCTCTCTCTGTCTCTCTCTCTCTCTCTCTCTCATTCCATGACTGCTCTGTGTTCCAGGGCCCGTCTTCCAACTCTCGTGTTCCAGGACACTGCCGTGTTATAAGCTCCCCGGATCGCAGTGTTTCTGTGCAGCTCCTCACATCTCTGTTTACAAACGTGATTGCTCGGCGGTTAGGTCGGATCAGTGTTGCTTTGAGAGGGTCTTGTTTGGGGGCACTATAAAAACGCGATTACTGTCACGTACCCAGGTATATCGTCCCTATCTTGTGTTCCTCTCCTCTTTATACGGTTCCGCGTCCTGTGCTATCCACAGATTCATTACGGAGAATCTGTTTCTTGATTCCACAGGGAGAAAGACGGAGTAAACGTCACCCTTCTTAGGAAATTAATACGTGTGATAACAAGCCAGCACCAAGTATCCTCAATAAATGCACAACAAACATTCTTGCTCTAAATGGCAGAAAAATGTTTACAAAAGATTAAAATGATAAATTAATATACAATCGAAACAGAAGACATAGAAAAATTAATAACTCTCTGCCACGAACACCAAATGAAAGTATCAAACAAACTGCCCACAACAACCATTTAAAGAAAATCATCATACCAAGCTCTGGCAAATCTATAATATACATACAATGTATATTCGATATAAATCTAAAAAAAAAAAATCCAAAAGACAACTTTGTTAAATGAAGGTCAACGAGGTCAATTTCAAAAACGCAACCCCTTTATCTTACCCCACTGCTGAAGGAATAAAAAAAAAGTATTAAGAAATGACCGAAAATATTTAGAGAACAAAACCACAAATGAACAGGCTATAAAGGAAAACCGACATCAACATACTCACTGGTCTTACAATGCTGGCTGTTTTGGTGAAAAGGTTTAACTATGGTATCTATTTTACCGGTTCAAGAGAATAATAATAATCTGAAGTTTCATCCTCACACACTGATATAGACGCCAAAACTGTCAAGAAATGTTCTGAGGATCCCCATGAACAACAGAACAAAAATAAAAATACTCTACTAATTAGATGAGGGAAACTTACGGCTCTAAGTCTTTGTTAACGTGGCTAGAGTTTACAGAAGTAGAGCACCTTTACGGGCAACATTATCTATAGACAGGAAGAACAGGCACGCTCAAAGCGAGGCTTCCTCACCTAAAAACTGCCATAGAATTTCACTTATCCTCACTCCACCTTCGGCTATCCATCCTCATAAGTCACTGACAATTACAGTAGTTTCCCTCTTCCCTCCTTCTACCCTGTTCCTCCCTAAGCATGCCTGTGCCTCGTCCATCCCACCTCCAATCGTGCACACTACTCACCCCCTGACTCACACACACACCTGAGCCATAAGTTAAGGATGATGGAGGGTGGGTGTTGAAGCCTAATTGGTGGCGTGTTGGTGTTCACACACACACACACACACACACACACACACACACACACACACACACACACACACACACACACACACACACACACACCATCAGGACTCCTTGACAGTCTAGATTTATCATGGGATAATTGTCTGGCATCCAGGAGGAAATTTAACTCCTATCAGATACTCCTCCATTACTTTATATGTAATATATGTGTTCCTCTGTCTCTCTCTCCCTCTCTCTCTCTCTGCTTGAAATACCAAAATCAAATCCTGCTCCCACTGATCAGCAAGGATATTTGTAAAGACTGTAAGCAACAATAAAACGAACAACAGACATCAGCCAACAGTGCTGAAGTCCTTAAAAGCTTCAGTACGCCAACGTCTTTTACATTCCCTGCACTGTACCACTGAACAATTTTATTTATATATAAACAGTTTACTGAAGTGGATGGGTTAGGATTATGCACTTCACAACGAAGGGTGTCGGAAGCAGAATACAACTGTCAGTGAATGCCCAGAATATCATGGGAATAATAAAAGCATGGTTGTAAAGTGGTTAACACAGATAAATTTGTCTATCATAATAACAATCTAATTTCCTGAGTAACTTATGTGATAAGTTGATAAGTTCGAGATACGCGTCAGAGAAAAAAGAAATCAACAAGTACAACTCCTACCCTGTTGGAGGCAGAAGGATGCTCGCAGTAGATGTGCTGGGTCACTGCGACGCAATATTTCAGTTTTAAAAACGAGGGGCTTCTAGCCCTTATTTTTGTCATTATAAGTCGATTTTCACGACACGCAGATAATAAGTGGGGAGTAACTCATAATTTTCTCCTGCCCCCAAAGACAGGTCAGTATAATGAAGGCACCAGTACAGTACAGCTGACAAACACTAGTACCGGGGCACTAGTGGTGACATCACACCATCATCCTTGTTCCCTCAGACAGGTCAGTGTAATGGAGGCACCACTCCGGTACCATCACACCACGCCCAGGCAGTAGTAGGACCATCATCCGCGCTCAACACACCCTCCAGCACCACAGTAGTCGTAATGGTGGTGGTGTGGTGGTATAATGGAGACATCAATCCAGTATACCTGGCGAACAATACTGGGGCAGTGGTGGTGATATCATATCACCATCCGCTGCTCCTCACACACTTCAGCACACAGTGGTTCTAGAGGTGGTGGAGGTATGGCAGCACGCACTGTGAGTTAAAGGTTACTGGACAAAGTAAATGGTGCAAAGTTGATGACGGAATGAGCAGGAAACAAAAAGCAATCTAAAAGTGAACATTAGGGAGGACAGTTTCGACAGGCAAAAGCGATAAAAAATAGAATATGCATGCATTTTCATCGCATGTATCTTTTGATGACCTCTGGTATTACATTTCAGGCAAAAGACAGAGAACAGGAACCTATATCTAACCTGGGGATGCTGACAACACTATCATCGTCGTGGTTGGCAGCTCGGTCACGTCAGAACTTTAGATGTCGCATACGAATCTAACGCCAACAATCTCCTATAATCATACTCGTAGTTGTACCGGAGTCTGTACTACTGCTGTTTATATTACTAACCCTCTGCCTGTATATTTCGATTAATCCATTATTATCTTCAGCAAGCAGCCTGTACAGTCTCGCTAGGAATTATGGTGCCTTATGGTTTAAGTAAAAACAATTGCCTAAATATGTCTCTCTCAGTAGAGGGGCTAAATAAACGCACAAAAATAGCCAGAACATGTACAGAAAAATTGTTTAAGTTCCTGCCATTACAAAGAAATATTCACGAGCCAGAATTCAGTAGAAGCTGCTTTGATGCGCCGCAAAGGGGTCATTGGTATTCCAACAAGGGGCGGTGGCTGGAGAAAAACACCAGGAGGTAATTAATGGCACTGTGTTGGTGGAGAGTTCCCGTGATGGAGCACCTCATGCTTCATATAGTGTGCACTGTTCAGCTTCACAGGTGGCTTCCAGGTCCCTTGGTTTCACTGTTGGCCGATATTACTGTGTATGTCGAGGTGATGCATGATAACAATTCCAAAGTGGCCGGCAAATTTGTTTGCAGCCCCTGGAAGGTTTCCCTCTTCAAACAAAGCCAAGCTGGAAAAACACAGAACTTCATTCATCACTGGGTGGCGTGTTGACATACAGGTGAGTCAATTACTAAACAAAAGAATCATTTCATTAGTGGGAAAATGTCACTATGGTTTAAGAAAACACAAATGAGTCCATTAAACAAACCATCAAACTGTTTCATTAGCGGGAAAAAATGTCTCTCTGGTTGAAAATGTGTTGGGAAGATGAACACCCCGGCATCTCCGTCATACAATAATGGCGACCCCATTACTGGAATCAATCTGGCCAGCCTGAGCACCTGTACTCCCACGCCCACTATCAGACACCTGGTGCACCAACATGTTAATATCGATGGAAAGTGAAGGAGTGCATGGGGGAGCATAATAATGGATAATAATGCTCTGCCTTCTTGAAATAAGCATCTTATGCCTGGTTTAAGAAGCCTGTGTTTCCCAGTGATCAGCGTCGCCACAGGTGTCAGGCGTAACTATTCGTGCCAGAAGCACTCTTAGGGATCATATGGAAAGTGCAACGGGAAGTGTTCTCCGTGATACTGCCTATCTTTCTATCTATTCCCAGACGCCATAAACCCGTAAGGGGTGGCCATTTGACTTTGAGTTAGTTGTTTTACGGGGAGGGGCACTAACGCTCCACCAACCCACTTGTTGACACGTAGGAAGCACGTATGGTTTGGTTATATGGTTACCACCCAGGGTTGTAAATGGTTTCTTGGCTTACAGGAAACCATTTGGCTTGTCACTCAATGTAAAGCTTCCTGTAAAGGAAAGAAAAGCAATAACAAGTGACATGATAGATAAGAGAAATAGGAAGAGAGGAGGACAGACACAGAAAAAGAATGATAAGGGCTAAGGAAGAAATAGGCAGCATCATATCAAGTGAGTGGATGATGGTCGCCACCACCTACCACCTGTACTATCTATCTATCTATCTATTGCCAGACGCCTCAATCCCGTTTGGGGTGGCCACAAGCAAATCGCCTCCAAGTCGCCCTGTCCCCCGCCATTTCACTGCCCTGCTCCCAACTCACACCCCCCTCTCTCATATACCTCTCCACCCCATCCCTCCATCTCATCCTCGGTCTCCCCCTCCCTCTTCCACCCTCCACCTTACTCATATACACTCTCTTCGTCAGTCTTTCACCCTCCATCCTCTCCACATGGCCAAACCACCTCAGTGTGTTCCTCACAACGCTTCCTATCACATCCACATCCACACCACAACGCTCCTTTATATCCTCATTCGTCAGCCTGTCTCTCCACGTGACTCCACAGGCTCCTTTTAAATAACTCATTTCCACTGCTCTCACTCTTGACTTGTGTCCTTCCAACAATGTCCAAGCTTCACTTGCGTATGTTAGAGTTGGTATCACAATACCGTCATGTAGTAACTTTTTTACTTCCATGCTCACTTCCCTGTTTCTTATCACTGCTTTCAAGGAACCAGCAACCTTTCTTCCCTGCTGTACCCTTTCAAGCACTTCACCCTCCAAACCTCCATCCTTACTCATCACACTACCCAAATACTTAAACGTACTCACATTTTCCAATTCCTCACCATCCAACCTCGCTGTACATTCACTGACTTCACCTCTCTCAAAGACCATCACTTTACTCTTCCCTACATTCACCTTTAGGTTCCGTTTCTTACACACTCTCCCAAACTCATCCACCAAGCCTTGCAGCTCCCCTTCGTCTTCACTCAACAACACAGTATCATCTGCAAACAACAGTACAGGGTGTTTCCAAACACTATCCTCTCTCACCAGGGCCACTCCTCCACCTGTACACAACCTAATATTGCTGTATTGCAAGGTATTGGTTCAATCCCCCCTTAACACCACTACAAGTCCGACCCGTCTATGACCCTAAGTCTCAAGTAACAATGGAGAAACTGGCCATGATGGTGGTAAGACTTAGTCCTGCTCCAGAGTAAGAGTATGGCCACAGGGTTGTTTTGAAGATGTCTTAAATCCTTTCAAGTAAATATACAAGAAGTAGTGTCTGAATGTGATGATATCGAGGCTATAAAACCACGTGCCCCTAAAAAAAAAAAAAAAAAAGCTTCGTTCAACTAATGTTATTTTATTTAATATGAATACTTGCAACTCTGTCTCTGTCTCTCTCTCTCTCTCCAAAAAAAAAGCAGGAAGTGTGACGGAACGAGTGATGAAAGGAAAAGGGACGGAGAAATAAGGCACTGAGTGATGACCACTTGAGAGTCAGTAATATTCTGCCTCTGTTTGTGTTGTGTCTTTGGATTACCACAAACTGGGGTTGATTATCAAGTGTTTATGCTGCCACAATCTTGCATCCCCTGAATATGCAAGGTAGCTTTTGACTCCTTCATTGCGATGGTGTATTTCTCATTACACTCAAGCCCCCTCCAGGAGATTTGTTCAATTTATAGATAGGAAGGGAAAATAACGGGTATATCCTACATGTGTAGTCTGGGAAGCCTACAGTCTTCAGTCTCTACACCTGTAGTGACTAAAGACAGTACAGTCATCTACAGTCTCTTCATCTGTAAACAACTGAATTATGGCAATAAATCGTACAAGGGCTTAAAGGCGCTTGTCATAGGTAAAAATAAGCTCGATTAGAAGCTGGTAATGAAGGGGATGGAAAGATAGGCAGACAGCTCTCAACCACATCAAAGAGTGGAGGTCCAATCATCATATCTGTCAGTCAGCTCCTGAAGCACCATTAACACCTGCAGTTCGAGAAAGTCTCGTTCATGCTGTTACGTTCAGCTTATGAGATTAATCATGCTGTAAACTTCAAAAGGTCTCCCTCAACCTACGCTAAATCATCTAGAGATAGGAAGTACTGTATAGTGTAATAAGAAGGCAGAGAACTAATGATGCCCGAGACACGATAGTAAAATAAGTGTTCATCCGACCGGCTTACAAGGTGGCCACAGGGAAGGTGACTGCCCTGACAGCGTATGGTACGCACTATCGCAATGATCGGATCAGGTGGCAGCAGGTCGGTTTGCCCCTCGTAACTTGGTGTGTTGGGACGGCAGGCGATGGTGTTATGTCTCATTATAATGTGTGCTTTCTCATATGCCTACATGGAACACACAGAGAACGAGAGTTAATAGAACATAGAACAATACTTATAGATCAAGCCGCGGACTAAGAAAGACAGAACAATAAACGAACAGATCTAGTGGTGTGAAGGGGCGGCAGGGTGGATGACGTTGACATGCTGTAATTCAACTAGTTCGTGTGCCCACCATGAATACAGAGAACATCAGATACGAGTACACAGAACAAATCATATATATAAAACAATGGATAAAGACACAGAGAACAAGGAAGAAACACACAGCAGAGCAATACATAATTATAAACCCATAGATAAGGACACAACGAGAGACAGACTGATAGAACCTGGTGTGAAGGGGTGGAAGAGTAGCACACCTGGGATGGGATTTTTTTTTTTCTTTTAGCAACTTGTGGGGGCGCTCACCATCCACTCACCTGATGTAGTGCTGCTCTCAGGTGTCTGTCCTGTCCTCTCCTATATCCTTCATTCCTTGCATCCTCTTCTGTCTTTCTTTCCTTCATTCTTTCCTCGTCCTTCTGCCTACGGGTGACTTTACACCCCCTCTTCTGTCTTTCTTTCCTTCATTCCTTCCTTTTCGTTCTGCCTATGGGTGACTCTACACTGAGAGACAAGCCAAATGGTTTTCTGTAAACCAGGAAACCATTTACTACGCTGGGTGGTAACCATATAACCAAATTATGGCGCCTGGTGGTTTAGTGGGTAATTAAGGAGCGCCAATCGGATTGAGCCGGTGAAGGTTTATATCCAAGGGGTGGTTGGGGTTTACTGCTCACGTAATGACACTCAGGGATGAATGTGGCTGGTCACCCTCATCTTAAATGTCAGGACCAACTTGCCTAGTCCCGGGCTCCTACGCTCCTCATGGGGCAACGTAGGATTGGATGATGGATCGATTCCCTGCCCTAACTGAATTTCTTTTGGCAGGATGAACCAGAGACATGGAAAGATTGTTCACTCTCCTCTCCTTGTTCTTCCTGCGGAAAACAGATGTAACCTACTATTGTTTTCCCCTCGTAACTAATATTTACTTTACGCAAGAGAAACAGACGACAAAGGAAGATTCCACACTCTACCTTGTTTGTCCATCCTGCATAAAGAAATTCAAGTTACAGCAGGAGACTCGATCGAAACTATATTTAAGAAACCCGACCCTGGACTGATGATAAGGTGAAGCAGCTCTTGTGGCACCCTGGATGAACTTAGAATTTTGTGATTAGGCCCATAAACAAAGAAGACAGAACTTGGAGTGGTGATGGAGGGTAAGTGATGTGGGCTATATTATATTATGAAATGTCATCCGCCACTCTACCTCACCACTTAAATCCATTCTCCTTCATTTACTTATTTTCATATTTCCCAAATCGCTTAGTGTTTCCGTTTGCTTATTCTGCCAGCAGCCCCATCATAACACACACTAGGCCATAGATTGCACAGGCTCCACATGCACCCTTCCTCCCTAACTCTTAACCCGTCTGGAATTTCCTGAAGGTTTTGAGTATGCTAAGCACGAAATAGACTGGCAACACTGATTAACCTGGAGCTTAGAAGATCGTTGATGAATAAAAGGAAGAGAGTTGGTGTTGGGACAGAGCCCTGAGGAACACCACTGTTGACAGATCTAGGAGAAGAACGATGACCATCTACAACAGCAGCTACAGAACGACCCGAAAGGAAGCCATGGATGAAGGCACAGATAGAAGGATAGAAACCGTAACAGGGCAGTCTGGAAATTAAAGATTTATGCCAGACTCGATCGAAGGCCTTTGAGATGTCAAGTGCAACGGCAAAGCTTTCGCTAAAGTCCCGAAAGGAGGATGACCAGGAGTCTGAAAGGTAGGTGAGAAGATCGCCAGTGGAGCATCCCTGACGGAACCCACACTGACGATCAGAAAGAAGGTTGTGATAAAAAGGATGCTTTAAAATTTTTCTGTTAAGAATTGATTCGAAAACTTTTGAGACACAGGATGTTAAAACAACTGGACGACAGTTGGAGGGTTGGGAATGTTCACCCTTCTTTGGGACTGGCTGAATGGAAGCAAACTTCCAACAAGAAGGAAAGGTACAAGTTGAACGACAAAGGTGAAAGAGTTCACCTAGGCAGGGTGTAGGCACAGAAGCACAGGTCTTCAGGACAACAAGAGGGACTCCATCAGACCCGTATGCCTTGTCAGTATTGAGGCCAGCAATGGCAGAAAATACATCAGCTGAAGAAATTTTAATGTCAGCCTGGAGGAAGTCAGAGGGGGGGAATGATGGAGGAACAGCACCGGAATCATCTAAGGTGGAATTGGAGGAGAAAGTCTGAGCGAAGAGATCTGCTTTATCAGTGGAAGAAACAGCTACAGAGCCATCAGAGTAGAAAAGAGGAGGGAAGAATGATGAGGTAAATTTGTTAGAATGGATTTTGGCAAGGTGCCAGAAGGAGTGGGAAGAATTCGAGTTGGAGAGTTGAGAGCATTTAGTACGGATGAAATTATTTTTAGCAGAGCGAAGAACAGACTTAACACGATTCCGGGCAGAAACATAAAAAAGATGTGATTCAGGGGTGGGTTGGCTCTGGTACCTTTTATAGGCCCTCTCCTTGTTGTGGACAGCATTAAAAAGTGTGATTAAAACAAGCCTTTCCTGCATTAGTCAGAAGATATGAGAAAGGAATTATGCTTCCATGCCCAAGAGATTAACCTCTGTAATGCGCAAGGCACACTCAGATGGCTCCCGGCCGTGGAAGCAATAAATTAATCATTCCAGAGAAAATCAAAGAAGTACTGCCTGAGGGCCTCCCAATCCGCAGCACCAAAGTGCCAGAGACGACGTTTCTTTGGAGGGTCCACAGGCCGTACCGTAGTGATAGGACAGGTTAAGGTAATAAGTTGTGATTGGAGAAGCCCAACGGAGAGAAAAGATTAACAGTGTAAGCAGAAGGATTAGTTGTAAGGAAGAGGTCAAGTATGTTGGAGCTCTCTCCAAGGCGGTCAAGGATACATGTAGGGTGCTGTACAAGCTGCTCAAGGTCATTAAGGATAGAAAAGATGTAGGCTTGTTCACCAGGTGGATCGGTGAAAGGAGAGGAGAGCCAAAGGTGGTGGTGAACATTGAAATCTCCTAGAATGGAGATTTCAGAGAAAGGAGAAATGGATAGAATGTGTTCCATCGTAGAAGTAAGACAGTCGAAGAATTTTTGATAGTCAGTAGAATTAGGAGATATGTAAACAGCGCAGATATATTTAGTCAGAGAATGACAGGAGAGCCGAAGCCAGAGAGTAGAGAATTCAGAAGAATCAAGTTCAGGAACATGAAAGCAAGATAGGTCGTCGCATACATATACACAACAGCTACCTTTGGTTTTGAAATGAGTATAGAGAAAGTAGGAGGATACAGAAAAGAGTTTGCTGTCAGTTGCCTCAGACAGCTGAGTCTCAGACAGGAAGAGAAGGTGAGGTTTAGAGGAGGAAAGGTGGTGTTCAACAGTGAGAAAGTTAGAGAAAAGGCCGCTAATGTTGCAGAAATGAAGAAGTGAGTCAGACATTGGTTCCAGGCAACTCAGAGTCGTCACCGGGAGAGGGGCTGTTGGTGGGGGCATTTATGGTCCCCCCCCCCCTCCTGGGGACTCCGTGGCATGGTTTAGGTGTGCCATTTTCCTTTTCTTTTTAAATTTTGAAAAGAAAGTGTACTGTGTATTGTGCATGTAGACTGGTGTTGACAGGTAGAGAAACTTGTATAGGAGAGCATGCTGGCCTACTCTCTGTGTTACTGAAACACTGAAAAAGTTCAGCAAAGGGGAATGGTCAGGAACTAGTCCCGAGGGCTGATGAAACGGGAGCTCCAGCTCTCCCTGTCATCAGCTTTCCATCCATCTTGGCACTGCCCTGCTCGACTGGTGCTACAGTGTACTCCTCAAATTAAATTTGGGAATTTTCATAACACTTATTAAGAGACTTAACATAAAAATTTTAAGCGCAAATCAGGAAGGCAGATGATAGCTTTACCCAGTGGAAGAGAGAGAGAGAGAGAGAGAGAGAGAGAGAGAGAGAATGTACATGAGCTGGTGTGTGTGTGTGTGTGTGTGTGTGTGTGTGTGTGTGTGTGTGTGTGTGTGTGTGTGTGTGTGTGTGTGTGTGTGTGTGTGTGTGTGTGTGTGTGTGTGTGTGTGTGTGTGTGTGTGTGTGTGTGTTGAGGAAGGGGGTTGGATGAAACTACACATACTGTGAAGATATGGAATTATGCACAGTAGATATCAGGTAATTATAAGGGAGTGTAGAGGACTTAAGAGAACATGGTGGATATACTCGTAATCTACACACACCACCCACGCCATCCACATCTTGCACAATCCTGTGCTGGAGTGTCTGGCAAACAAACTGTATATTTTTGATTCACTGGAGTTTGTGGCGGTAAGAGAGGTGACTGTCCCCGGCGTACTGATATTATGGACTTGTATATTTTTGTTCCACTGAAGGTTGTGGTGGGGAGTGAAGTGGCTGGTCTAACAGTTATGACATGAAGGAACTTTTGTTGTATACCCGTTTTCAAAGAAGGCTGTGGTGGGCAGTGAAGTAGCTGTCCTGGCGGTGTTGACATAGAGGGACTTCTATTGTATACTCTCGGTCTATTGGAGGCTGTGGTGGATAGTGAAGTGTTTGGCCTGGAGACAAAGAAGGTCTCCACTAGAATCAAGAACTGCATTTTTCTCTCGGTATTCAGCTCACTTTACATCTTGAAGCCTCGTCGGAACCCACTTGTCCAACAGCCCAATTCATCACCTTCCTCCCTCTCTCATGCACCACAATCTGGACACAGGTTAAAAAGTCCATTTGTGAGATCTGGTAATTCATCCACAGAACACAGGATAGAATGTGCATTTGTCCCTCTTCTGTTCCTGTGACAGGCTGGACATACCTCACTTAGGTTCATGGACTGACATTAGTGCGGGTGTCTGTACAGCAAGGAACAAGAGTTTGCTTACTACTCTACTGCGCCTACTGCACACACACACAGAACATATCCATCGCTTTCCTCCATGACGCATTATATCAAAGGGAATAATCTATGGGCACAAGAATCACACTCAGTCTCTCTCAGCATAAGAATAACAGAGAAGTGATAAACAGAGGAGATGAAACATTTAAATAACTTTTGCTCCCGACTGTGCCAGATTCAGTGGGCCTTACAGAGACCGCTTACAACAACTGACCATGAAGTCAGCGGACATATTTGTAAACTCCCATAAGCTTAAGTTTTGCTCCGGACCGCATTTGTATACGTTTATCTTCACTCACACAGATATGAAACTATTCAAGGCAAACCTGAATAAATTAAAAAGACGAAATACTACCAACCAAGCAATCTGTAACAATAGTGTACTGTTATGAAGAATGGAGGTGTTGATCAGGAAGACTGATTACGATGGAATGAAGGTCAGGAAGTGGGCCAGGGTGACAAACGACTATATCTTGGGTGGCTGCTTACTCCTTAACCCCGATGACGTACTCTGTTTTATTCTTACCAACTCGTGTTTATTTATGTTAATGATGAATGTTTCCAACAGGAAGGGTTAGATTCAGCTTTCATTACACCCTTTAATACGACAGGCCAAAGTTTCCACTAACCCCTTTAATACGAGACCAGGCGCTGAGGAGGAGCCTACACTGGCACCGGGCAGCTTGGGTGGAGCAGCTGTGGCTTTTGTCCGGGGGTGAAACCTCCTCATATTTACCTTCATCTCGCCGTGGGAAGGACTCTGATTAAACCATGGTGAACTCGCTTTCTACCACAAGGATGTGCTGGATCCCTACACAACTAATGCACTGTACTGTATCTTCAGAACGTCCCAACAGATGTAATTGCTTACCTGTTGTCGAAGGGCATGGTCGGCATGACAGGTTGGGATAAGGCAACAAGAACGCAAGGCCTTTCTGAGCTGAATAATATCACCTGGAAGCGCACGAATAAACTATAAATGCGTCATCGGAATGATGGAGTTAAGATTGAATGATGATGTGTGGTTGGAGGTGTGCGTGCCTGGATGCTGATTAGAAAGGAATGAAAGACAACACGTGGAGGAATATGGTATGTATGAATGTCTATGATTATGACTGGCTAAGGATCCACCACACACCACCACTCCATCCAACCCCCGCATAGTCACAATCACCACCAATACACTCCCTCGCTACTTTGAGACTGAGCCTCGTGGGAGGTGGTGAGGGAGGTGTGGGATGGGAGAAAGGAAGTGTGGTGAGAGGGAGGAAAAAAGTGAGAGGAAGGAGAGGGAGTGTTTGTGGTGAGAGGCTGAGGGAGACACGAGAAAGCTTCGGTATGGAATGATGGAGACTGGGAGTTGTGCGAGGGACAACAGAAATTAAGAGAAAGGCATCAATAGTTAGCAAATGCGTCACATTTCCTAAAGGTTCCTTGTTGTAAGTAATTATATCTATTTGCTTCTAGTCGTAACTCATGTGAACCGATCGAATAACAGAACAAACAACTTACAGTGTCCGTAAGAGCGACAGCAAGAAGAGGGTGAAAAACATAGAATAAATATTCCTTTCGTGAAAGGTATTAATACATTTGTAGATAATAATAGTACTTATACATCCTTACTAAAACCGGTTCACCTAAAAAAAAACGAGTACAATTTATTAAAATACGGTATAATAGATCAAGAACTTGATTAGAACCAAAAATTTTACTTCACTGAATAATTTCTCAAGAATTACTTTACTTACCTAAAACATGCACACAGAACATATCTGTACACCCTACTTGTCAATAAAAACGAGTGGATGTGTTGCTGGTGCACCTAGCTTTGAAAAATGGTCAGAGCTCGATCTATACAACACAGACTCATGTTCTGCTTCTTAGCAAACCAAATCCAGATGTTATACTGTGTTGACAGAGTCTCCTGAAGACCTAACGATGAGAGAAGAGTAGGGCTGATACCCATAATACCCACGGATGAGATCCTACGGCAGGAAGTGTTTGTCCGAAATCTGAGGTCATATTCATGGACTTTCCTGAGCCGATGGCTGCGGCAAAATATCGGACTCCACAACACATTTTTAAACTTTTTTTGATCTCGGCTATGCATTATATAGCAAGATTTAGACATGTCCTAGTAAGTGCTGTTATAATATTATCATTCAGCTGGTAAAAAATAACTTTTGAGAGGACACCACGGTGTGATAAATAACTTCTGATATCACACGAGTCCGCCTGTGCGAAGTTTTTTAAGACTAGTGTACATACGTTGAAGTGTGGGATGGAAATTGTCGGTGTGCTTTCCCTGGTCTCTTATTTAGGAAAATCTGTGGTTACCAAAACAGAATAATGGTAGTGCAATCTCCTCAGTACTTAATTTGAATATCTGGTCAAATATGGTACAGTTTTCCATAATTCACATCTCATAGCTATCTATGACCTCCGGCTATTAAGGACGAAGCTTCTGCATTTCATCACCATGCACGTGCCTTGGTTTGGGGTCTTTCCTTGAGGAGGGAGTTTATTGACAGGACTGTGCCTTTAATTTCATCTCCTGGCAGTTACAGGAGTCATTCTCGGGACATTTCACTGATAAATTAGGATTTTTTTTTTCTCAAACTCCTATTCTCTTTCTGTGGAAAGTATTTAAATGGTACTGATTACTTTTTCCTCCTCCTCACCAGACTCTTCTCAGCAGTTCCTGTCGTTACTTGTCGGTTCTTTGTTTCCTCATCTCAACTCCCACTGCCTTTTTAAAATCTTGTTTCAACCTCACACGAGTCCCCCATCCCTGGCAATCAGCAGCAAACCGGGGCAGTTCAGTAAAAAGCCACGACATGATCATTTTCTTCTCCCGCCACAATGGGAAACACAACTCTATGGTAGCTCGGTGTAAAGCCAAAACAATACTCCTGCCTTCTCTCGTCTCTCATGATATACGCTACTCTGCATCACACACACAAGATTGTGGTCAAATTCATGAAGAAGTAGACCGAGGATCCCAAGGTCACAAGTTCAGATCCCTGTAATGTTTACGATCTGAATTTCAATTACCAATGGTTTACTTTCTTCTGCCCGCAGATGGGTCACAATAACCTAAGCTAAATCCCCCCCCCCTCCTCTTTCTCTCTCTCTCTCTCTCTCCCTCTCTCTCTGTCTCACTTGATGTTGGTCGTTTTGGTAGGTAATGAAACATATTAATCTTCCTCTGTTGCGCTGTCCATAAACATACTCCCCCATCCTGCTTTCCTCACCCACAGGTTTTGTCTTTTCTTTCATCATTTGCCAGAGCGCGTTTGGTCAGATCTGCAACTCAGGAATCATTCACCAACAGCTCTTCGGCCATCCCATTCTTGTTTGCAGATACCATCTTTTCTTGCAGCTACTTAGATTATTGACATTTAAGCTGATATGTGCTTAGGGATGGGGAAGAACTGAGATAGGGAGGTTTTGGAGCGGACAGGGAGGTAGAACATGTGTACAACAGAAACCACAGTGGAGGTGATCAAACACAGAACCAGCAGACAGCAGAAAATATTGGCATCACTCCTCAACAAAACAAACATCGTCTTTATGTCCAGGATGAAGTACTCTGTGCGTCTAGGTGGCTTGTCATTATGGCCATTGGCGATTACACAGACTGAGGAACAATAAAGGCTTCCATGCGACTATGTGTAGGCCTAATGTTGATACTCCATTAATTCTTCTCTACGTCTAAAGATATTAATTGGTAAGCCTCTCCTAATTTGATATGCTCAGTGGATCCAGGTGGCACAAAGCGACCAATGGCACTTTTATGGACTGGGTCATAATAAGGGATCCAACGTGACTAACTTTAATATTGCACTTCTAGTAATCTTTCCTTCTGGTAAATGTTATTCTTTTTTCACTGTGTTCCTCCCTACCTTCTCCTCACTCAATGACGGGTTGGTTATTGCGATGGCGGGACAGTCAGTACAATGGATTATTGGCGGGATGGTTAGCGGGATATCGCTCACCAACTATATGGGTGGGAGGACAGGTTACATGCGGGACTGTGATCGTAAATAGTAATGCATACATAAACCGACTACCACAGCTATACTTTAATGTTCAACATACTGCTCCACTTTAGTAAGGACCGCAGGTTAACTTAGAGATATTATCGTGGTTGATTTATAGTTAACATGTTCATCCCTGGATGGATGATTGGTGGTCTCGTAACATATAAGAGCATCTCAGTCTTAACCGAATGTCAGCCAACGATACGACTGCAGCCAAACTGGCGACATGGAAGTGGGCTATCCCTATAGCAGAGCGAAATTGTCTGACGCTAACCAGAACAAAACAGTAAAGGTGACATGGGTCTCAACGAGACATTTGGGAATGCAGTCCTCATTCAATTCCACATGCATGCTTTCGTGACATCACACACACACACACACACACACACACACACACACACACACACACACACACACACACACACACACACACACATACACACGCGCACACACACACACACACACACACACACACACACACACACACACACACACACACACACACACACACACACACACAAGCGCACACACACACACACACACACACACACACACACACACACACACACACACACACACGCACGCACACACAAGCGCACACACACACACACACACACACACACACACACACACACACACACAGAATATTAAGGGGGAATGGGAAGATGAAGGATCAAGACAGTATAAATATGGGGAGGTTCTAATGGAACAGAAAGAAAAAATAATAATTTCCATTTTCACACAGCCATTCACAGTGT
The DNA here is from genome assembly GCF_032717465.1 of Coenobita brevimanus. Taxonomy (NCBI): domain Eukaryota; kingdom Metazoa; phylum Arthropoda; class Malacostraca; order Decapoda; family Coenobitidae; genus Coenobita; species Coenobita brevimanus. Next base: position 13,094,805 of record NC_136969.1, read on the forward strand.
TATAGCGACCAGATAAGCAGCTGCTTCAGGCACACGTTAACTAATTCATTATGGTTCCATAGACGGACATGGGTGTGAGAGGGAAGGTTGGGGTGAGAGTAACGGAGGAAGGAAGGGTGTATTGAACAGCAGGGAAGTATGTAGGCGATTAAGTGGTGAGATTAGGAACGGAGGGAGAAAACAAGGATGCCGGCATGGTGGACAAGGGCTGTGAGTAAGAAGGGTAGATGGTGGTGATAAGAAGGGGCAGATGGTATTACTAACCAATATCCACCAACTATTGAGAGCTGGGTAAGTGTGTGTGTGTGTGTGTGTGTGTGTGTGTGTGTGTGTGTGTGTGTGTGTGTGTGTGTGTGTGTGTGTGTGTGTGTTTGCGCGCGTGCGTGCGTGCGCGCGCCTAACATCACTTAGGTTGCTTAGATCATCTCAGCTGTTGTTAACAAGAACCTTAGGACAGTCAGTTTCACCTGGACTATCCCGGTACATCCAAGGACAAGGCACATACGCACTGCGGCTACTCTTTATCTTGCTCTCATAGGAACAGACTCAAGAACTGATAATCTATCCCGTCTCAAAGATCCTGGCAAAGGTCATTCATCCGGCTGTCGCTTGTATTCCATTGTACTCTTGTCTATTCCTCAACATACCCCCCCCCCCCTAGTTATTGCTGCATGAGAAAGACACAAAAACTGTCATGGTAAACTCTCGTCTGGTTATGATTAATGTTTGAGCAGTAATGTCAATAAAATTCAGCTTTGATGTTAGTTTATCAGTGATTACTTGGACGAGCAACGAACGAAATGACATCAGCTATCAAAAGAATTGGAACACTATGAAAAATGTTGATGTTATAGCAGAGCTGGGATGAACTTACTTCTTTCACAGGAAGAAAGTACATTAACCATCCTTAGAAAGTTCCTAGTTATCAAAATGAATTAGTAAATAAAGTAAAAAGTAAAAGCCTGAGTGACAAAAAAAATGCATTCACCACTGGAGAGAAAATGGTCTGACTTGCAATGCCACCAGAAACATGGTACCGGTACCGTCACAGGCAATGGCAATTTTTATTACAAATTTCACACCACGATGCAAGCTGGTCAGGGTTCAGATGTCCGCCATGTAATTCTGAATGATACAAGGTATAAAATCATTATATATTTACATCTATCTCCAAACCAGTTGTCTACGGGTATACATGAAATTGTGGTTATGTTGTACCACATTATCAATTTCAAAGAAATTTTGAGTCTTGCATGGTTCCTCTATCCTTACAAGTGTGGTTCTCTCACACTGAAACATGTGAATTTGTGAAGCGGAATTATTGTTTATGGGACATGATGTTCAGACAAAGAATGTGAATTCACTTTTACAATGTTTTCTTCTTTATTCCCGTCGCCTTCCTTCCTCTGTCACACCCTGTTATATTCTTGTCTTCCACCTACCACTCTACTCTTTCTCCCCCTTCGTTCCGATCCCATCTCTTCCTTGTCCCTACCTCCACGGGTATCTTTCCCCCTCCCAATACCTATTCCGTGTTCCCATCAACTTCCACATCTCCCATCTCTATCACTCCCTGCATCTCAATTCTCTATCTCTTCCTACATCTTCCTTCCCCATCTCTTGCTAACTCCTGTTTTTTCCTGCTTCCCTATCCTTCTTCTCCCTCTCTCCTTCTTTCTCCCGTCTACTAACGCAGTTTTTTCTATACACTGTTGTTTTTCCGTAAGTATTGGTGGCGGGATAACAAAAGTACCACGTTAGGTGTCTGGAAAGTGTCAAGTCTAGTGAAATATATTAGTACGTCACTACCTGCACATTGTGCCTGGGTGGTCGATAGATACGACAGAAAATATACACTGTCAGAAAATGTTTTCCTTTCTTCTCTCTGGATAATGATGGGAAAGGTTAATGAGCAATAAAATGGATAGACGGACAAGGAGGACGGGGAGGCAAGGAAAGGCAAAAGGGCGTGAAAATGGTGGAATAAAAAAAGGTAGGAGGAGGAGGTTGTAATAAAGGTTAGGAGGAAGGAAAATACATGTTAAATGAGAGTTGTCACATGAAGGATGGATGACTCAGTGAAGAAGGTAATTGACAGAGAGGTAAAGGGAATGGAGTACTAAAAAGATGGGATTTCAATGTAAAGAGATAAAAGAAGTACTGTAGGTTAAAAACAGGGATGAGTTTTAGAGATGAGTAGCTAATAGAAAGCTTATGTATTACTACATGTCAGACTCAAGATAGGCAAGGGTCTGAATATTAGCCATTAACTGATGGGAAGCTTTGAGAAACAAGCTATAACCCCTTTCAGTCTTGCTCTTGGCTACCTATTGTATTAGGTAGATATTAGTTCTGTTAAATGCAAGTTAGATCGAGTTCAGCCATTGCTGGCATACTTCTCTAAGTGTCTGCTCATCTGACTACCAACTGATCAATAATTTTAAATGAGATTTTCTGAGGAAAACCTGATATTGTGAGGAGTTTCTTTGGGATTAACTGTGGAGATCTTCGATATAAAGACAGTGAAATGTGAACTGGACTTCTATGCTTTTCCGTTTTTAATCACTGAAATTATCTCTTGCCCGTGTGTTTTCTTTAAACCATTATTATCCAATACTCTCTTCTTTATTCCCGTAGAGCTTTGTTCCCACTTTCCTTTCTTTCTTTTCCGTCCTCCTTCATTTCCTAGATCAGATAATTTTTTTTTCTCCATTGCAATTAGCAGAAGGCATAGGAGTTATTTGCAAGATGTTTGCGTAATGAGGGGGGCAGATATAGGCAGTGATCATCAACTTCTTGTGTCAAAGATTAAAAAAAAATAACTTAAGAGAAACGTTAATGGTAATGGTACAGGAGGTGGTAATTATGATTTTGATGGGCTGAGAAGTGATGAGAACACGAAGGAAAAGTTTCGGTGGGAATGTAGGAACAGGTTTCTAGTCCTGCAGACGTTGATGGAATCTGAAGACAATGATATTAATCAAATGTGGAGAGAGGTAAAAGAGGTTTTGCATGAGAGTGCTAAGGTTACTAAGAAAAAGGGAAAAGCGAGAAGGAAAAAGTGGATATCAGATGAAACATGGACTGCAATTCAGAAAAGGAAAGAGGCGAAGTTAAGAAGTGAACAACATGTTGATGGCCAGGTAGTTGAAGTACTTAGAGCAAAGTACCGGAGTTTACATTCTGAAGTAAAAAGACTCGTTAGACGTGATAAGAGGAGGCTATATGATGAAAAGGCAACAGAGACAGAACTTAAATAAAGTAAAATTGACGGTCAGAGCACAAGAGCAGCGTATCAGGCCATAGAGGAGTTAACTGGGACTGAAAAGAGAAGAAAGGAAATACCTGTACGAGATAGAAATGGTAATTTGATGACTTAAGATTTGGGTAAGAAACTAAGGTGGAAAGAGCATTTTGAATCTGTTCTAAATAGACCAATCCCAGCTGAAGAGGACAATTTGCCCGCCGAGAAAGATTTGCAGATAGAAACAGGGGATATAACCTTGGAAGAGGTAGCAAAATCTATTAAGGAGTTAAAGAATTTTGAGGCCCCAGGAGAGGATGGAATATTTCCTGAAATGGTTAAGGTGTAATATGATGAGTTGATGAATGCGCTTTTGAAACTTTTTAATGTGGCTTGGGATAATTGTGGAATTCCAGAAGAGTGGAAAAATGGAGTGATTATAAAAATACCAAAAAAAGGAGATTTAAGTGTGTGTGGCAATTGGAGGGGGATAACTTTGACACCTGTAGTTGCAAAAGTCTTTTCCAAAATCTTGTTGAACAGAATAGAGCCAGTAATTGATAAAATTTTAAGAGAAGAACATGCGGGATTTAGAAAGGGTCGAGGTTGTAATGATCAGATTTTTATTGTAAGGCATCTAATGCAACAAGCTAATGAGATGAAAATGCCACTTAGTATGTGTTTTGTGGATTTTGAAAAGGCGTTTGATAGTGTTTCACGTGGAGCAATGTTGAAAATTATGAGATTCTATGGTATACCAGAAAAGTTTGTAAATATTATTAGAAGCCTGCATGAAGGTACTTTTTGTAAGGTAATGGTGGATGGTTCATTGAGTGATCCATTTGAAGTTACGTCAAGAGTGATTCAAGGAGGAGTTCTTTCGCCATTGCTGTTTGTTTTGGTTATGGATTATGTTATGAGAAAGGTTGTAAGGAGAACAGGTGCAGGAATTAACTTGAGAGAAAATAAGAAGCTGATGGATTTGGACTATGCTGATGATATTGTACTGATTTGCGGAAGTATTTACGAGATGCAGCGGGTGCTTGATTGTCTGGTGGAGGAAGGAGAAAAAGTGGGATTGGTAATAAATTGTGGAAAGACTGAAATAATTAATATGAACGTGGAGAACCAAATCGATTGTGTTATTGGGAATAATGTGGTGAAGCATGTAGAAAACTTTAAATATGTGGGACCGATTGTATCATCTAATGGATCATTAAACAATGAAATTGAGGAGAGGATTAGACAGGCTTGGCGAGCTGTTGGAATGTTGAAATCTGTTTGGAATAATAATATGCTTTCGGTACATACTAAAGTGAAAATTTACAAGTCCATGGTTAGACCAGTTTTAATTTATGGGCATGGGGATGAGGGTGGGTTCAGGGAATGTGGGAAGTTTGAGGGGAAGAGCGGGGGAAGTCGTTGAGGCATTCAGTAGGCGGTGGGTGGATGTGGCGTGTATGCAGGAAGTCCGGTGTAGCGTTATGATCTGTCCCCCTGTCCGCCCCCTACGGCGCATGCGCGGGGGTTGCCAGAAGCCGCCACAAATATGCCATTTGTCCTCTGATCTCTATAGGGGTAACATGATCGGAGCCTCTCGCCCTCTGTTTACAAACGGCAAATGGTCATTCCGGCTTCTCTTATCATTCGTCTCAAAGCTTTCTCGGGTAGTTTCCGCCCTTAAATTAAATTAGATTAGGCGGAAAGCAGTAAAAATTCGAATTTCTAAGGTATGAATGAGTTAGGTTGGATAAACATAGATATAATTAATCATCTGGGGACGAGTTATCTAATCTGTTAGGCGTGAGGATTGCCTTAGCTTTGTATCTTTACAGGAATGAGTCAAGCTCGTACTGTCCCGTGTATTAAACCATTTTTATCATACATATCCTTGAAATTATAAATAGTTCTGGCACACACTACCTCATTCAGTTGTGCATTCCACAGATCAATTGTCCTATTATGGAAACAGAATTTCCATACATCTTTATCACCTCTCTTTTTATGCTGTATTTTGCAATGTCCTCTTGCTGATGCTTCACACATATGATATATATTCATTTATGTCTATTTTCCGTTCCCCTGATATGCATTTAAATAGCATAATCATGTCTCCTCCTCCTCTCCTGCAGCGTTGGAAAATTCAATCTTTCCAGTCTTTCTCAGTAACTTAAATCCCTTAAGCTTGGTCCCCATCTTGTAGTGGCCCGTTGTACTTTTTCAATCTTATCTGTATTTTTTGAGATGAGGATTCCAGACTACTGTGATGCATACTCCAGAGTTGGTCTGATGAATATCTTCCTCAGCATATCTTCATTTATATATGTGAATGCTATTCTCATATTAGCAAGCAATGTATACATGTTTCGTACCTTCTCACTGATGTGATCATCAGGAGATAGTCTGTTACTGATAATTACTCCTAGGTCCTTCTCCTTTTCTGATATGTGTAGGGTTGATCTTCCTGACTTATAATATCAATCTGGTCTTTTCTTACTTTTACCAAATTTTATTACATGACACTTATCCACATTAAATTCCATTTGCCATTTATTGCTCCATTCATGAAGCTTGTTCAATTCCTCTTGCAGCTCTTTGCAAGAATCTATGTTAGTAATTTTCTTTTGAATTTTTGCATCATCTGCAAACATATTTAGATAGCTTCCGTTTCCAATTTTACTATCTATGCCATTTATATATACTAAAAACATAATATACTAAAAACACAACTGAGCCCTGTGGAACTCCGCTGGTCACTTCCCTCCATGATGAGTAATTTCCCCTTAATATTGTTCTCATTTCCCTTTTTCTGAGATAATCCTGCATCCAAAAGTGGAGATTCCCTTGGATACCTCCTTGATAGTACAGCTTCCATAAAAGTCTTTGGTGCGGTACTCTGTCAAATGCTTTCTTAAAATCTAAATAGATACTGTCCACCCATCCTTCTCTTTTCTGTAATGTTTCTCTAACTTTGTCATAATTGCTTAGAAGATTAGTAACACATGATTTTCCCTTCCTAAAACCGAACTGCCTCTTTTATCATACCATGTTCTAGATGTTTTACCCAAACTTCCCTTATCAGCTTTTCTAGTATCTTACAACACTGGTCAGTGATACTGGTCTGTAGCTGAGTAGTTCTCATTGTGTTAAATTTGACTAGTGTACAGGTATTTGTAGACCTCACAGGTGGTTAAGAGGGATTAGTAAAGGACTCATGAATGGAATGGAATAATTAAAAAAGAAAAAAAAAGAGCGAGCACCAAGTCACTCAATGACTAAGTTTCCCCCTGGGAGGGGGGGGGATAGAATACCTCCTCAGTATCCCTGCTTGTCGTAAAAACCATCTAAAAGGGGCACTTTAATCTGCATCCTTCCTCTTTTCCCTCTCTGCTTCTTGTACTTTATCTGTCCCACCTCTCTGCCTTATATTTTCACTTTAATACCCACCCAACTCCTATTGTAGTGCCATATAGTCATTGAGTGGCTTGGTGCTCACTTTCCTTTCTTTTCTTTTCTTTTTTTCTTTTTTTAATAATCCATTCCATTCAATGACTAAGTTATATGGCACTAACTTGGGTGGATATTGAAAATATATGGCAGAGAGGTGGAACAGATAAAGTATAAAAAGCAGAGGGGGAAAAGGGGAAGGATTTTTAGTCGGCTTTTACGACAAGCAGGGATACTGAGGAAGTATTTTATCTCCCCCTCCCCGAAGGGAAAGGATTCGAGAGATAACCGTGATTGGGAGCTGGCTTAGTTTCCATTGATAGTACCCTTCTGGGGAGGGGGGACAGAATACTTCCTCAGTATCCATGCTTGTCGCAAAAAGGGCACTTTAATCTCCATCCTTCCCCTCTTCCCACTTTGCTCCTGTACTTTATATGTCTTACCTCTCTGCCTTACATTTTCACTTTAATACCCACCAAACCCTCTTCCATTATAGTGCCATGTAGTCATTGTTTTAGCTTGGTACTGGCGCTTATTATTCACCTCCTCTTGTACTTCATGTGTCTTATCTCTCAGCCATATATATTCACTTTAATAACCACCCAACCCCCTTCCACCTCAGTGCCATATTTTCATTGGCTTGGTGCTAACTTTTGCTTTTTTTTTTTTTTATTACTGTATTCTGTGCATTTCCACTGATAGTACTGTATATAAATATATCCTGTGCTACTGGACACGACAGGGTTTATGTTACTGCACATGTGTGCAGATTTAAATAAACGATTGGTATTAAAATATGCCAATCAGTGATGTGTTGTAATGTACCCAATGTGCTGAATAACCTAACTTAGGATTTTTTTTTTTTCATTTCCCATAACAACTAGTATCTGAGGTGATCTCAGTAAGGTAACTGATAAGGGTTTGTACTTTATCATTATCCATTGAATCAGTAGCAGTGCTGTAACAGTGTGAACAGCAAACTTCACTAAGCATACCCTACTGGAGTGCATACTGTTTTCATAGTATTTGGAGTTAAAAGTACGTTTCCATAAACGAAATTTTGAGGCTAATTTTTATTTCACATTGACTGAACTTGAACTATACTGGACTAGCCTAACACTCTTATGTGAGATTTCTCAAAACTAAAGGGAGATGTAAGATTTCTCAAAACTAAAGGGACTGAATTAGATAACTGGAAAAAAAAGGAGAAGGAAAAGCTAGCATCAAGCCACTTATTGACTCTATGGCATTTAAAAGGAGTTGGGTGGGTATTAAAGTGAATATATAACGCAGAGAGGAAGTTATCTAAATATGTTTGCAGATGATGCAAAAATTCAAAAGAAAATTACTAACATAGATTCTTGCAAAGAGCTGCAAGAGGAATTGAACAAGCTTCATGAATGGAGCAATAAATGGCAAATGGAATTTAATGTGGATAAGTGTCATGTAATAAAATTTGGTAAAAGTAAGAAAAGACCAGATTGATATTATAAGTCAAGAAGATCAACCCTACACATATCATAAAAGGAGAAGGACCTAGGAGTAATTATCAGTAACAGACTATCTCCTGATGATCACATCAGTGAGAAGGTACGAAACATGTATACATTGCTTGCTAATATGAGAATAGCATTCACATATATAAATGAAGACATGCTGAGGAAGATATTCATCAGACCAACTCTGGAGTATGCATCACAGTAGTCTGGAATCCTCATCTCAAAAAATACAGATAAGATTGAAAAAGTACAACGGGCCACTACAAGATGGGGACCAAGCTTAAGGGATTTAAGTTACTGAGAAAGACTGGAAAGATTGAATTTACCAACGCTGCAGGAGAGGAGGAGGAGACATGATTATGCTATATAAGTGCATATCAGGGGAACAGAAAATAGACATAAATGAATATATATCATATGTGTGAAGCATCAGCAAGAGAACATTGCAAAATACAGCATAAAAGGAGAGGTGATAGAGATGTATGGAAATTCAGTTTCCCTAATAAGACAATTGATCTGTGGAATGCACAACCGAATGAGGTAGTGTGTGCCAAAACTATTTATAATTTCAAGGATATGTATGATAAAAATGGTTTAATACACGGGACAGTACGAGCTTGACTCATTCCTGTAAAGATACAAAGCTACGGCAATCCTCACGCCTAACAGATTAGATAACTCGTCCCCAGATGATTAATTAAATCTATGTTTATCCAACCTAACTCTTTCATACCTTAGAAATTCAAATTTTTACTGCTTTCCGCCTAATCTAATTTAATTTAAGGGCGGAAACTACCCGAGAAAGCTTTGAGGCGAATGATAAGAGAAGCCGGAATGACCATTTGCCGTTTGGAAACAGAGGGCGAGAGGCTCCGATCATGTTACCCCTACAGAGATCAGAGGACAAATGGCATATTTGTGGCGGCTTCTGGCAACCCCCGCGCATGCGCCGTAGGGGGCGGACAGGGGGACAGATCATAACGCTACACCGGTACAGGGGTGGATCAGCCAGAAAGATTGTTGGGAAGGACTGTTGTTATAAGTTGTTTTGGCAGGGGGGTAGAGACGGATATGGAGGTGTTGGTGTGATGGTTGCGGACAAACGGGTGGAATATGTTATGAATGTTTTGAGAGTAAGTGATAGGATATTGGTAGTGAAAATTCTGTTGGGAAGAAAGATAGCTGCGATTATATCGGCATATGCTCCACAGGCAGGATTGGATGAAGCAAAGATAGATTTTGGGATGAATTAATGCGTGTAGTGGGTGGTATGTGGGATGATGAGATAGTGATTTTGGGAGGGGACTTAAATGGTCATGTAGGTGAAGCAGCACAAGGTTATGAAGGAGTGCATGGGGGATGTGCGTATGGTCTAAGGAATGCGGAAGGGGAAAGGATACTCGAGTTTGGTGAGGCAACGGACATGATTGTGTGCAACATATATTTTAGGAAAAGAGACAGTAGGTTAATTACGTATGAGTCTGGGGGAAATAGCAGTCAGATAGATTATTTTCTGGTTAGGAGGGCCGATAGGAGGTTAGTGAGGGATGTTAAAGTTATAGGAAGTGAGGAGTGTGTGCAGCAGCACAAACTATTGATTTGTGATATGGTGCTTAAAGAACAAGTGATGAAAAAGAGGACTTATGTACCTAGGAGGAAAATATGGAAGCTGAAAAACCAAGTAGTAAGGGATGCCTTCTATAGCGAGTTGAGGAGAGTGGTGGTTGAACAGGGAGCTGTAGACAGAGGCGTTAATGAACAGTACAGAGCCCTCAAGAACAATTTCTTGAGAGTTACTGACGTAACATGCGGTTGGACAAGAGGACCACCAAGACACAATGTAACTTGGTGGTGGGATGAGGGTGTAGAAGCTGCAGTTAAGGAGAAAAGAAGGCTTTTCCGGGAATGGAAGAAGGGTGGTAGCAAAGAGGAATATTCAGCTTCCAAGCGTAGGGCTAGAAGAGAGGTATACAGGGCAAAGTCTGAGTCACAGAGACTATTACTTGATAACCTAAATCATGGGGAAAGGAAAAATATGATATTTAGGGTGGCAGGTCAAGTGAAGAGGGATAATCGGGATATTATAGGTGAGCAGTGTGTGAAGAATGATGGAGGAAGGGTAGTGGTGAACAGTGAGGATATTAAAGATGCATAGAGAGAGCATTATAACCGGTTGTTGAATGAGGAGTTTGACTGCGACAAGGAAGGTTTGGAGCCAGCAGATCCAGTGTCTGGCCCTTGGCCTTTGATTGATACTGCTACTGTGAGTGAGGCAATAGGCAGGATGAGGGTGGGGAAGGCAGCAGGTGTGTCTGGGTTGACTGCTGAAATGTTGAAGGCCTCAGGCGATATAGGGGTGAGTTTAGTCACTGACCTGATAAATAGGATTATTTATGAGTGTGTTGTCCAGATGATTGGCTGAAGAGTGTAATTGTAAATGTGTATAAAGGGAAGGGTGATGCCCTGGAAAGAGGAAATTATAGAGGTATAAAGCTTTTAGATCAGATAATGAAGGTAATGGAGAGAGTTTTAGAAGGTATGATTAGAGAAAGAGTGAATATTGATGAGATGCAGTTTGGGTTTATGCAAGGTAGGGGGACCACTGATGCTATATTCATTGTTCGACAGCTTCAGGAAAAATATATTGGTAGGAGAAGGAATCTTTATTTTGTTTTTGTTGATTTGGAAAAGGCCTTTGACAGAGTCCCTAGAGAGGTGGTGAAGTGGGCAATGAGAAAGCTTGGCTTGGAGGAGTGGCTGGTTAGGGTGGTTATGGCCGTGTATGTGGGTGCTCACACCCAGGTGAGAGTGAATGGAGATTTGAGTGATGAGTTTTCCGTGAATGTTGGTGTGCATCAGGGGTCAGTCTTGAGTACCATGTTGTTTATCATGGTATTTGATGCCCTTTCACGTGACTTTAGAAACGGACTTCCGTGGGAGTTGCTGTATGCTGATGATTTGGTGTTGATTGCAGAGAACGAAAGGGAGGCGGAGGAAAGGTTTAGGAAGTGGAGAGATGGTATGGGGCAAAAGGGTTTAAGGGTAAATGCAGATAAAACAAAAGTGATGATATCTAGGGCTGGTGGCCAGGGGCGGATTAAGAGTGCATGGGGCCCCTGGCTAAACTTCAGGTGGGGGCCCTTTTATCAAACAGTTGGCGAGCGAAGCGAGTCTCGATTATTTTATTCAGATCGAAAATCATTGTATTCAGCAGCCAACGATTGGGTTTGAAATCACCTATATCTCAAAGTCAAAGCTAAATTATCTTTACCGATATCACAATTAGGGCAGATTTGTAAAACCCCTTTCAAATAAGGCATTAAGAAAATCAACATGCAGAGCCTGAGGTAAAAATGTAGTTAAAAGCATAAAATAATATCAGCTCTAACGTATCAAATTTATTATATGAAAATATTTTCATTCTAATGTTGCAAAACAATAATAAGTCTAAAAACTTCAATGAACTCTTCATAAATATGATACTAGGCTCCCCTTACATTGCATGTCTACGAACTTTTTTCAAGCCAAACTCATTGATTAAGTCAGTGAAGCTCAGCTGCTCTACAATATCATTTTATATACTCATAAGAGAGAGCTGATTTAGTCGCTGCTGTCCTATGGTACTTCGAACTTCATTTTTTATTCTTTTCAACTTGGAAAAGGATCGTTCTCCACTGCAGTTTGAAGTTGCCATAGAAAGATAAATGCGCAGTGCAATGTGGACATTTGGGAAGCATTGAGTATACTTATTCTCATTCAGAAGCAATAACATCCTTGACTCTGGGCTTGTGCTCTGTGCTTTATTCCATTCTTGGGCACTGACAGTTTTGAATAGTTCTGAAAATTGTACTAATTCAGAAGGAAAGCAGTCTTCACAATCATTTGAATATTCTTCCACCAATTTATTTGCTGCTTTTCTGATGGAATCATTGCTAAGCTTGGTTAGGTTGGAAGGAAAGCCCAACTTATCCTCAATTTCTTTGTAAGCATTTAAACGATCTTTGAGAGCTGAAACTAGCTTGTCAATGATTGGTAAAAATAACTCAACCTTGAAACTTTCTCTGGGTGAAAATACTGTTTCAGCTGAGGGACGTTCATCAAACTGGTGCTTCCTCTTCTTAATACTACAAAATTTCGTTGGTCCCACGTCTCTATCATTATTAGAAAGGAAATTATGGCCAAAAATGTGTTTTGACCTTTTCGTTTCTGTGACCTTGACCTTTGACCCGATCTTCACAAAAATCAAATCACCTCTTCCTTGGACAATATCAAAGCCTACCGCAAAATTTCATTGAAATCCGTGAAGTATTTTTCAGTATGAAATTGTCGGGTATGACTTTTTCGCGTCCACGACCTTGACCTTTGACCCGATCTTCACCAAAATCTAATAATTTGTTCAGTTGGCCATATCCAGTCTATATGCAAAATTTCGTAAGAATCGGCCCGTGCGTTTTTGAGTAATTTTGTTCACAGACAAACATACAAACAAACAAAACAACACGGATGAGAACATAACCCCTCCAACTTCGTTGGCGGAGGTAATTAGGTTTTAGCCTATAAAAATGAACCTAACAATACCAAACTAGGTACTACCGGTATATGCTTTTACAATTACCTTATCTTTCCGTGTTTCATAGCTCGAAGAACACTATAAAAATTGATGGGAAAAATCGTCAGGCATTAGGCCTACTCGATAATTATCTTTAGTAAAAATAAACTAAGTAAACAGAACACAAAACCTAAACCGGAACCTCCTATCGATAGCACCATAGTGAGGAATAGTGATAAGAGTAATTTTCTCTTTTCTCTGTACAGTAGCATGCTGCACAGCTGCTAAGTGGCAGGTCGGCTTGCAGAAGCATTGCACCTTTGTTCTGTCTTTCCGATGTGCGTTTAGTAGAGTTCATAATAATGCTTGAGGTACTCCATTTTATAAAAGAAGTAATGAAAATACCAAATAGAGAAACTTACGTCTAAATGTTGCTATTTTGGCCGCCTAGGACGGTCTTGGATTCCCTCTACTGCACACAAGTACCGGAGTGTCATGTCAACAAAGACTTCAGCATTTGAGTAGGAATAAAATTATACTTTATAAATAATAATATTCTGATTCTCTCTTCTAGGTCTCACAGATACTAATTATTATGTACTAAACATACCTCAATAAGAAAGGAGAAATTATCCTGAATATCTGTTTAAAATATCTGCATAAAATAACGAAGTCATGAAAGAAAACCACAGCCCAAACGTAATTGAACCGGTAACTATTTTATTTTTATGCACCGGTCCAATTAAGTTGTATGTAGCCCTATTGTTATTTTTATTACTTTATATAATGAAAACCTAAATATATTGTTAATGTAGCCGTGGGGGAATACCTGAGGGAAGGTTTGTTATGGGGGATTGGGAAGGGGCCCCCCTGGAGGGCCCTCAATCATGCATTCCCCTTAGGTGACTTTTTGTATCATTTTCTGTTGACAAACTGTAGGAATTGGGGGCCCCCCAAATACTGGGGGCCCCTGGCTGCAGCCCAGTCAGCCCCCCCCCCCCCTTAATCCGCCACTGTTGGTGGCAGTACTGTCAAAGACGAGGGGGAGTGGCCATGTGCAGTTTGCCACAAGGGCGTGGGAAGTAATTCCATCTTGTGCAGTGTGTGTGATAAATGGGTGCATAAGAGATGTAGTGGTATCAGCGGTAGACTGCGAGATAATGCTGATTTTATGTGTACGGCATGTCGGGGTGAGCAGGTGGAGATAGTCAGACGTGAAAGGATTGAACTTGCTGGTGAATCTCTTGAGTGTGTGGAAGAGTTTTGTTATTTGGGAGACATGTTGTGTGCTGGAGGTGGGGCTGGAGCTAGCTCTGTGGCTAGGGTGAGAAGTGGTTGGAAAAAGTTCAGGGAGCTCTTGCCTCTCCTGACATTGAGAGGACTCTCCCTACGTGCTGAGGGGTCTTTGTATGCAGCATGTGTTAGGAGTGTAATGCTGTATGGTAGTGAGACCTGGGCAGTGAAGGAGGAGGATATTCGCCGGCTCAGACGTACAGAAATGACAATGATTAGGTGGATGTGCAGTGTGTCCCTGCGTCCAAGGCCTGGAGGGGCTGGGTTTACGATGGAAGAGTTGAGAGGTAGGATGGGACTGGAGTGTATTGGTGTTGTGATGAGGAGAGGTAGATTGAGATGGTTTGGACATGTGGAGAGGATGGGGGATGATAATTGGGTGAGGAAGGTAAGAAGTGTTAATATTGGGGATGGGGTTATGAGGGGTAGACCGAGAAAGACATGGGACGAGGTCATTAAGTGTGACCTCAGGGTTAAGGGACTGAACATGGAGGCTGCAATGGATCGTGCAGCGTGGAGAGCCGCCATTAGGTGACCAAGGCCGACACATGCAAGCATGTTGGAGCCTTTAAAAATGAAAACGAGTCATGGAACAGAACAATTGCAGCAGATCACAAAGTATTAGGATTTGAGAATAAAATACTGAGAAGGATTCCTGGGGTAAAGTGGCAAGACAGAGTTACAAATGAAAGAGTAAGGGATATTACGAGAGTGGAACCTGTTAATGAGTATGTGAGACTGTCTCGCTGGAAGTGGCTGGGGCACATATACAGAAAAGTAGGCAGTTTAATACAGGATGTGCCAGAGTGGACTGCTAGAGGAAGAAGAGGTAGATGTAGGCCGAGGGAAACTTGGTTGAGGACAATGAAAAGAGAAGCAGGAGAGGAGTGTTGATGGGACCTGAAGGAGATGGCAAGAGACAAATATTGGTGGAGAGAGTTCATCGAGGCCCTATGCATCCCGTGGGGTGCCACAGGAAATGATTGATTGATTTCTTCAGGGCCTACTTCTCACCCTTCCCTTCCCTTCCATCCTGCGTCCCATTTATTCCATCACTATTCACTGATAGGGTAGCCTGTGTGCAGCCATAATCTTTCGAACAATGACATACGAGCCAAAATGATATTGTTATCAGCACAGCAGATGATGAAAGTCAGGCTGGCTGCTGGTGTGTCAGGTCAGGTGTCGTGTAGGGGCGGTGTTATATCCGGAATATTGGTCGGATTGTGAGAGTGTTAAAGAGACCAGATCTGGTGGGAGCCGCAAGTCATCGGATCCGACATGATCTGCAAACGTAAATCCGATAACTGCGGGTTGTGGTGGGATAACTGGTCCAATAGGATTGGCCAGGCCAGGGCAGGCCAGTATATGCTGCCTCTCTGGAACCTCCGATAATGATCTATAGCACACACACACACACACACACACACACACACACACACACACACACACACACTCGCTGGTGCAGTGGTAACGTTCTCGCTTGCCATCTGGTAGACGGGAGTTCGTGCCTCGCTCAGGTTGCGAAGTTTCACTGACGAAGTGGGTGGTTACTGTCCCCCTGGAGCAAGGGGACGAGTGTGTGAAGGTCACGGCCTTGCCCTTAGATCGGACTATATGAGCTCTCAGCTCCCTTCCGGGAGGGTAAAATGCTGACGATCACGACCATCAAGTGATTCTGACCGCCCCGGTGAATTACACTGGTCAGTTTAAGTCAATAGTCTATTCCAGGCACCAGACACCTTAACTGACCTTATTTGCCAAATTCATTCTTCTCCCATCACCACCACCAACCTAGTCCTGTTTCCCGCAAAGAAAGAAAAGGTTGGGACGATCCCAACATACAATTAAATTTCCTATGGTAACATAATTCAGGCTAACATAAGTCAAAGAATAGAAAGCCACACCTGATATACAGCCATGCAAGACAGCTATTATAAAATCTGCTTCCAAGAGATTAGGTGTGCTAAACCGACTCCGTGCCTTCTTTGCCCCTGCACAGTTGTTGACTTTATACACGGGGTTTTATTCGCCTTTGTGTACAGTACAACTCTCATGTGTGGGGAGGCTCCCCACATACAGCTCTTCTCAACAAGGTGTAGTCAATGACTTTTAGTCTTATTAACTCTCCTCCTCTTACTAGCTTCCTTCAAGCTCTGTCTCTTCGCCACATTATTGCATCTTTATCTCTTTTCTGTTGCTACTTCAATGGTCATTACTCCTCTGGACTGTATACTTACGGCAGGTGCGTAGTTCCCGTCTTGCAACAAACTCTCATCCCCTTTCTGTCCAACTCTCTAATCCAGGAGTTAACCATTACTCCCAGTCCTTCACATATGCAACATGTCAACTCTGGAACCGTCTCCCTCTGCCTATGTTCTCCAGTCTCTCAAACGCAGTGTGTCCGGACATCTTAAAATGAACAGATCATGAATTTGGCCCTCTATTCTCTTGTTTTGGATTTTCTCTGGGACGGGCTCCTGGCCATTGGTTCCTTTTTTCTTGCATTAAAAAAAAAAGGTTGCAGAAAATATGCCTTGTTACATCCTAAGCACGTACTCTACTGTATCCTGGGATGAACTTATTTACTGTTTTCAGCTGTACTTATTTTTAGTGTTCCGTGATGACTGGTAACAGACAGTTTTATAAGCCCATCTTTAAATACGAGTCTAACAACAGAAAGACAGAAAAATGCAGACAGAAAGATAGACAAAGACACATAAAGAAACATATGGAAAAGGACAGACCGTCAGACCTTGGGAATGGGTAGTTCATCACAGACCAATCAGCGTCGGGGATCTTATCCTGCCTGTGGCGCCAGGCAACGGAGGTCCAGGACGCGTGTAGTGCTTCATTTTTCTCTGATTTATTGGTTATGGTGGCCTGTACTGAGGAGGAGGAGCAAAGAAGCAGTACAATGGAAAACAAACATCAACAGACCTAATGGTTCTTTCGAGGATGTTGGCTGCAGAGAAGACTGTGACTATGATATCTTACCCTAAGAGCTGAAGATGAGGACGGAGAAGCAAGAAGGCTTCCCCTGCCCATCATCATCCAGCCGAAACCGACAGGAAAAAGTGAGAAGGACCACCAAGCAGGTTTGAAAACTGACAAGGAAATATCATAGTAAAGACTGAAAGAAGAATCTACACTAAACACTGTCTTAATCTGTATGGGAAAAGTAACATTAATTTCATAATATTCCGCTATTCCTCCATTCTCCACGATCTGGAAGAAAGAAAAACAGTCAAATTTTCGTATTAATCAAACATGAAGGTATTTAGTTGGGACTTCATTACAAGATCCTTATCCAAGCAACTTACATGGCAATTTGTTTCATACATTACAGCCCTGCTGATGAAAAAATACGTTGCTTCATTTGACTGGGAACGTTTGCGGTAATTTTGTAACATATACCTCGTGTATTTCAACCGGGCTACCGTGCAGTACATTTTTGACTACCATATTTTCACATCAGTTTAATATTTTTCATATCTGAATCACATCCCGTCGTCTGCGATCTCATAATTTAAAATAGTTCAAATTCCTTATACGTTCCTCGCGTGGTTTGTTCCTTAAACTAGGTTTCATTTTTATTACCTTGTCCAATTTTTCCATATATTCGTGTTATGATAACCCAAATAACGCAATTTTTCTTATACAAAAGCACTAATGAATTGTGTAAGGTAAGGACAATATTCTGATTCCAATTTGAATGCCCTGTCTATAAATCTAGCCTGTTAGTTTTCTTTGTTGCTTCCGTCCAGTGTCAGGTTGGTGTTAAATAATTTGTTAATACTATTAGTTCTAAGGTTTTTTCTTGGTTAACATTCGCGAGTTGAGTATTTATCACTGTGTAGGTACGGTAAAATTTACAGTTATGTTCCCAGTTTTTAGGACCCTCCATTTGTCTGCATTAAAATTTATTTCCCATGTTTGAGCACTGCTGAACGGTTTATCAATACCTCTTTCAATCAACAGTCTCTGTTGAAGAGTATTTGTTGTGTCACCGATTGTCACTTCCTGAGTGAATCTGGATATTTCACAACACAAATATTCATCAGTATTTTCAACATAAATAGAAACGTATAGGATTCACAACTGATCCTTGGGGCACTCAACCTGTAGCATGCATCCTGTCTGATTCCTTTCCGTTATTTACAACTCTGTTGAAATGTCGTGCTTTCATTCGCAAGTGTAATACTCAGCTCATTTTCTCACCTCAAGATGTTCCTGTACATCCCTCTGCTCTACGCATCAAACTGTTATGGTACTCCTCTCAACATTTTGCAATGAGTGGCTACTGATTCACACTGCTACCTGCTGTATATCAGCCACTCTTCTGTTTTCTATACATCATCAAACAACACGATACCATACGCTAGTATACCATAGCAAGGGCAAGATTAAGATTATGTGACCCGCTGACCGTCATTTGTTTGCAACCATGTTTGTTGCATGCATCCACACATATTGCAAAGAGGAGCATTGCGTCATTTCCTCCTCCAATCTGATTGATCAATGTCAAGTTTTACGCATTTCTGACCAGAGAAACTCCAGGATTCTTTTTATAAGAATCAAAGGCTGGAAGCATGTAAAGTTCATGCCTGTCATGACACTTAAGACATTGCTAAATTACACACTCATTCGTCTGACCCCAATATGTTTAAAAGACTGAAGGTCAAATGCGACGTGAAAAGAAGTACGATTTGGTAGGTCTGGCAGGGTAGGCAATGTCTGCTAGTTCTGTGTAAACCACTAACTCCTCACGCCAACCTTCACTCCCACCCCCTTACTCTTTCCCCTTTCCCTCATCACTCTCACCTTCACCCTCGCCGGACCCTTCATTCTTATTATGGCACTTAATTATCCTTGGATGATGAGATAAGCCGCTGTTTGCCGCGAGGATCGACGGTAACTACCAGCCCTAATAACCCTGCCGCAGTCTCACTACCATAATTAGTCTACTATATTCTTCATTAAACCATTCAGCCTCATCTCACCGATTATGTCTTCCAGAATACTGGGAAAATGAAGAAAAAGAATGTGGCAACAGAGAAAATTGGACACCACTATAATGAGGTGGGGGTCCTGCACTGAGAAGATGTTAGAATATTACCTAGGGAACACCGCTGACACAGAATCATACTGATCATCCATTTTCATCGCTTTCATATTTTTCGGAATTAAAAATAAAAATATTGCATTGTTCTATAGGCAGTGATATCTAGTGACACTGAAAGAACCTAACTTGCACATCATATCAACATTAACAAAGTGATATGAATTTCCTAAGAGAAGCTACCAAGGGTGTGTGTGCTGTCGAACTGTATACAACACTTTGATTATTATATTTAGCCATAAAAAATGCGTAGTGGACTCTTTTCCAGTCTCTCTTGTCTGCTTCTGTTCATGAATTATATTCCCGAAATTAATAAGAATGGCTATGCATAAAACGAGTCTGTGTCGGTGTGGTCTGAAGTCTATCTGTGTGTCTTTGTGTCTGTGTGTCCGTCTGTCCTCCTGTTACAGTTCAATCGCTGTGTTCAGTCGTCAGTTGCCAACCAATTGCAGTTGGCGGTGGCGGCGGTGGCGGAGTCGGTGCGATGATATTCCTCCCGTACTTCAGCAGCCAAAGACCGCAGAAGAAGACTAAAATGACAGGTGATAATAGCGGTTGTGGCGATATTAAAGGTAGTGGTGGTAGTGATGGTGATGGCGGCGGTAGTAGTAGTAGTAATAGTAGTTATGGTCATGGCTGTGAGACTGGTGATTACGGCAGTGATGATCACTGTATTGGTTGTGATAATGGTCAAAATGATCAGGATTATGATAACGTTAATAGTGATAACGGTAGGGGAAATCGGGGAAGTGGTGCTAGTGGCAGTGATTATATCTGGCAGGCTGGATGGTGGCAATGGTAACAGTGCAATGATTTAAACAGTAGCGATGGTAGTAAGAGCGGCAGTGATGATGATAGTGGTGACAGTAGTAGCAGTAGTGACAGAAGACGGTGATGAAAGTGGTGGCAATGATGGTGGTGGCGACGATAAAGGCAGTGAAGATAATGAGGATATGACAAACATTTATTAAAAAATACATTTGTCACTGGTTCTTCTTATCCAAGTATGGTTGTGTACAGTATATCTGCTGCTAATTATATACCATACAGGCGTGTTTTATTCAAACGTGACGGACAGGAGGCATGGGGACGACGAATGAACGGAGAAAGGCGAGAGATGACAAACAGAGGAAGGGACTGTTTAGAAAATGAATCTTACCTTAATGAAGTCACACGTCAAAAAAAAAAAAAAAAAAAAAAAACTAGCCTAATGATTTCCAAACTGGTAGTTATTGTCTGAGGGTGAACGAGCGAACGAGCAGAAGGAATGTATTTATCTCTCATCTATCTACTGCTACACACCAAATCATCCAATAACCCAAGGCGGCAACGATAAAAAGGCCTCCAAGACTCCCCATCACAACTCATTATCTACCCACCCAAGTCATCCTCCCTCATGTCCTCTTCCACACTCATTAGCACCTCAGCGCCATCATCAGCGCCGGTACGTGTTTGGTACAGGTCACTCCACAGTGTTAGGTGTATCGCAGGTGAGATCTGTGACCATATATGAAGCATTCTGGCTAGCCCTATTGTGGTGGGGTGTGAGGGCGGTGACAGACACGGGCGGAGGCACAGGCACGCGGGGAAGGGTGAGGGAGAGGTTTAGGTGAGGAAGTGGGGAAGGTGAAGGTCGAAGGGTTGGGAAAGGTGGTGGGGGAGGATGTCAGTGGGAAGGTGGGGAGGGTGTTGGTGGGAAGATGGGGAAGCTGTAGATGAGAAGGTGGGGAAGTTGTGGGTGGGATGGTGGGGAGGGTGTAGGTGGGGAGGTAGGAAAAGTGTAAGTTGCAGGGGTGTTGGTAGGGAGGTAAAGGTGTAGGTTGGGGAGCGTATAGTTAGAAGGGAACATGTGTGTTGGAGAGGGTGTACTTAGGAAAGTAAGTAGGGACGGTGTAGGTTGCGAGGCGTATAGTTGGGAGTTAGGGAAGGTGTGTGTCGGGGGCATGTAATTAAGGAGGTAGGGAGGGTGTAGGTTGGAAGAGATGTAAGTGCAAAGGGAGGGAAGGTGTAGAATGAGAGGTGTGTAGTAAGGTCGGCTGCGCAGGTGTAGCTTGGGAGGAGTATATTTAGCAAAGTAGGGACGGTGTAAGTTGGCACAGTTGTAGTTACCGAGGTAGGGAAGCTGTAGGTTGGGAGAGATGTAGGTGGAGAAGGAGGGAGCGGGGGCAGGTTGAGAGATGTACAGTGGGTTGGAAAGTTCGTGAACGGTTGTATGATATTCTTTCAAGGACGTGAGATATTTTAACCATTGCAGGACATGCCACACAGAGAGGAATGCATTGGTTTGGAAATGAAAGTGCCGGTTGAAGATGTGAGAGTAAGGATTTGTAGATAGAAATATGTTGGAAGAAAAGCGATAATAGTAATTTTGGATGTATACAGCACACAGATATGTGTATATGGGAAACCTTACTGGGAAAGGCCTGCTGTGTGGGGTAATGTGAGACAAGAATCTGCCATATTCAAAGATACACAGAATAATGTAGGTAGATAAAAATGCATAGATAAACGAGATTATATAAATTAATAACCACACGCGTATGTATTAGTGTAGACATACAGAATAGTTAGATACATGTCGTCTGACATTTGCAGAAAAACGTATTTACACAGCAGTAGTTAAGGATGGCAGTTAGGATGTGAAGACAAGTGAACTGACCAGGAGTTAGGATGACTGCATGGTGCCGTTGAAAAACTTTCAGACTGGTGTAATAAGATGAGAGAGGCTACAAAAAATTCCTTGAACAATGACGTACGCGCACGTGCGTGCGTGTGGGGGGAGGGCAATCCCGGTGACAACTTTTCGCATTTCACCACCATCAGGTGTAGGAGAGATCAGAGACAGCACTGAGAGGCGCCCACTTATTCCTCATGTCACCATATCATCACTGTTGCCTTCATCATCATGTCTTTTATTCTAACATCCAGGAGGCACTCACTCATCCACATGTCACCCTGTCATCAATCCCTTCTTCATCATCAAGTCTTTAATTCTTTTCACATTTTCTTCCTTCAGACTTCCAACTCCCATCTTCCTTACTTTGCGTATCAGCCTTCCTTCCTTTTCCCTTTCCTCCCTACTTCGACCCTTCACTTCTTTTTTACCTCATTAAACTTTTCTCAGATGACCTTAAAGTAACACAACAACGGTAGCCATATGAAAAATTCGGACAAAATAAGTCATGGTTAAACAACATTAAGTACTATACAGGAGACTAACCAGACGATTTACTGTAAATTTATTGTGCTCTACTGAGACTTTACTCTTATTCAATTGGACAGGTTGTTGTTTACACACTAGAAACAATATAAAATTGTATTAAAGCAATAGCAAATTCATACTATATTTATCTATCTATATACCTGTCTAAGTCTCTCGATCAATATTTTTCTCCCCTCACAAGCATAAAGTACGAGAGAGTGCAAAAAATCAGTTATTGTCAACACTTAACTGTATATTACAAAAGCTGGCCCTAGTGTTAAAAACACCTTCAGAAATTTAAGATTAGCACCTATTTTTATCTTTTCACCGTGCAGGCTACGCATCTTCCATATTTCACTAAAAGAATGAGTGATGGGGAGAAGGTGGTAAGTATTAAAAATCTTCCCTACGCAGGTGCAGGACAAAGGGGATTACTTAAGAACTCTGGAGGTGTGAGGGTGTGGGGGTGACGAATGAGGGGACAGGGAGGTGTGTGGTGAGGGCAGGGTGGTGTGCGGTGAGGGCAGGGTGGTGTGTGGTGAGGGCAGGGTGGTGTGTGGTGAGGGCAGGATGCTGTGTGGTGAGGGCAGGGTGGTGCGTGGTGAGGGCAGGGTGGTGTGTAGTGAGGGCAGGATGGTGTGTGGTGAGGGCAGGGTGGTGTGTGGTGAGGACAGGCTGGTGTGTGATGAGGGGTGGTGTGTGGTGAGGGCAGGGCAGTGTGTGGTGAGGGCAGGGTGGTGTGTGGTAAGGGCAGGGTGGTGTGTAGTGAGGGCAGGGTGGTGTGTGGTGAGGGTAGGGTGGTGTTACCATTCTTTCTCTCTATTCTTATTCAGCCTCATGCTCAGTCTTCCCCCCATCTGTAGTCCTACTTCGCCCTGGACTTCATCCTTTCATCCTGTTGTCAATTTTGTCTCAGTTCACTCTCTGTTTCCTTTCCATTACGTTTTCGGTCTTCCTCTCATCGTTCTCTTTTCAATTCCACTTCTTGACACTCTCTTTTGTCACCCTCCTGCACTGTTTCGTTTTCTGTCTTCCTCCCTTTGTCCGCCCTGTACCTTGGCTTCTGCGCTCCCTACCTGCTAATCTTCCGCTCATATTCAGTCACTGTTTATTATACGTCTTGGTTCGATCTTCCTCATCTTATCCTTCTTTACAACTCTACTTTTGTTCGCTCTCTTTCTTACCCTCTTACTTCGTTCTCGGACTTCTCTCTCTCTCTCTCTCTCTCTCTCTCTCTCTCTTTAAATTTTTAACACTGACATACCATAACTCTGTTTCCTCGATGTCTTGGGCTCAGTTTTTCTCGTTCTTTTAGAGTCATTTCTCCCTCCAGTGATCACTCTGCCAGTCAAGTCTATCCTGGGCATTAATTAACCTTCGCCTCTATTTACTGTCTTCTTAACTAATGCACCTCGTCCATCCTGCCTAAAAAATATACCGCTTGGATTTTAGGCAACCACAAATGCTTCACAGATGACCATGAATTCCTCCCCCCTCCCACCGCCACCAGCCTGGTTGCCTTAATAATGTGGCCATTATGAATCAGGGTGACAAACTGAGGCCATGAATCCTCCTTTGAGCTTCCGCCAGTCCTCAATTTCTCACCACCTGAAGATACATATATTTCCTCCAAGGTATGACTCTGCCTCTTCAATCAATCGATACGGTATTACTAAACAAAGTCGCAATATATACAATGTGTACAGAGTGTCTCGGGAGGAAAGGGCACTAGTTGGGAAAATGACAGATGGGGTATTGTGTAAAAAAAAAAAAAAAATGCTATATCAACATGGGTCCAAATTTCATCTGCTACGGAGCTACAGTTACTGATGACCTTATGGGTAAATTATGAGGAAGACCATTTATGCCCGTAAGATCATCAATAACTGTCGCTCCGGAACGGCTGAGATTTGGACCCATGTTGATATAGTACTTTTTACTTAGAATTCCCCTACCATTTCCAGAAGTTATGTCCTTTCCTTCCGGAACACTCTGTAGGTGGCAAGAAGTAAGTAACTGGATACAAGAGATTTTGATCATTATACAATTCACAATGTTGGCAATGGGAAAAACTGAAGATGCTGCAGCAGGAGTCCACAAAGAACCGTGCTGGCTTTCGTACTATTTATAACGGTGATCCCAGATATCGATAGGGATGTGAAAGAATGCATCCTAAGATGTGCTGTGGATGCTACCATGGTGAACACCAAATTACTCAATGAGTCTTGACACTGACACTGAACAGTTATATGATGTTAACAAGTGGCCATTGAACCTAGGAAAATTTATTGGAATTTAGTGGATATTAATTCGAGTAACAATCACGGGGCAGTAGAAATGCCCCAGAGATGCAGATACTTGGATTGAATGAGCATTCTGTTGAAATGATAACCAAAGGGTGCGAGGAAACCGGAATAATATCCAGAACATTGATGAGTGGAAAAAGAAATATAGTGATAAAGCTATACAATTCCGACATAAGAAGCAAGAGTGACTCCAGGTGATTAGTTTAGCTTGGTCACCTACAATAAGTCCGGAGAAGGAATACAATCGAAATAATCCAGTGTGGAATTAGAGGCAGAGTTGTGAGCAAAGTGTTCTGCTTCATCTGA
Organism: Coenobita brevimanus; assembly: GCF_032717465.1. Lineage (NCBI taxonomy): Eukaryota > Metazoa > Arthropoda > Malacostraca > Decapoda > Coenobitidae > Coenobita > Coenobita brevimanus. The sequence goes on from NC_136969.1 coordinate 13,119,773, forward strand.
GTGAGGAAAAGACAGCAGAAGAGCCGAGTCAGTGAAAAGGGGGAAGGAAGAAAAGAAAGGATGTATCACAGTTGGACAGATTTTGGTTAGATAAACAATACTGAAAAGTGATCAGTTTCTATGACGAGAAATGGTAAAATTCAGGTAAGAATCCAGCTTCTAGACTGCCACTGATCACTCTAAGAAACTTCTAAGGCGTACAGGTGAGTTGGCCTGGGAGTTTTTACGCTGCATGGTATTGTTATGTTCGTTAGTGTACCCATTGTGGTCGGGGTGGGGACAAGAGGACACCACTTCCCGCCTCTCTCCCGTCCCTCCTCTAGCCCCTCCGCCTCCACTACCCCCTCCTCCCCCAGCACGACACCGCAGCCAATAAGACAATCTATAAATTTTTCACACAGGACTGATTGTCCCTCGGGTACCGTCACACAATCACCACAATTATGCCAGTGTCACTCAAGGATGGTCGGCCAGAGAAGAAATTAGGCGCAGTAAATAAGGGGAGATATAGGAGATAAGAAAGCAGAATACATAGAGATAATAAACCGTAGCAATATCCTGGCAGTAAACACGACCGTACAAACACACCGATGCAAACAATAGCATTAAAACAACCGAACAGCAGACCACGCTTCCAATCAACACGTATTAATGAAGACAGGTTTAACTCTCAAAGTTTTTCGGCTCTAGGCATTGTCTTGAAAGTCCTTTCCCTACTGCCTTAAGTCCTTCATGTAATACTCTTTCACATGTCACCAAATGGGCACTAATACCAACCATCCGTACGTAATACACGCCAGGGTTGTTTCATGGAAGATAGGTGTGGTGGTATTAGTGTGTGTGTGTGTGTGTGTGTGTGTGTGTGTGTGTGTGTGTGTGTGTGTGTGTGTGTGTGTGTGTGTGTGTGTGTGTGAGAGAGAGAGAGAGAGAGAGAGAGAGAGAGAGAGATTGTGGTTGAGATGTTGGCAGGTGATCATGGTGATGCAGGGAATATTTATTGCAAACCTCATGGAATGAAAGGAATGGAAAAATAAAATAAGACTAAAGAAATAGGAGTAGAGTTGAAAGAGGTGACATGACGTGCAGAAAAAAGGTGGAATTTAAGTGGAAAGAGAGAAAAAGTAATGGATTCATATTGGAGTCACGACTGAAGAATGAAAGGCAAAGAATCAATGTGAAAGTGATAAACGCACAGAGATTAATATGAGCGGCATGAACTGGAGCACACAAATGTAATATAACTAAAAACAGAAAGAAAAGGAGGGGACACAAATGAGGTATGGAAAAGGAGCAGAAAGATGCGTAAAAATCACATATAATTATAAAGGATGAGGTTATAGTAGAGTATTGTGTGATATTCGTCCAAATGGTTATATATGACAGGTGGATCAACACTGGATCATCGAGTCTTGTTACCAGCCCGTCAATAAGTCGTACATGTACAAAAATGCTATATTGCTTTTACTCTAACTTGGCCCAGATTTTTGTCCTTTTGCGGTTTATATCACAGAGCTTAGTGGCAGAAAAAGACAATACTACAGCTCTACATCCTTTCCACAGCGCTTCTGATTGACATCCATCATATTCTGACGTTAATTTATTGTTATAGCCCAGCATTCAAGGTGGAGGGATGGCAATTTTAGGCCAAGTTAGAGTAAAAGATATGAGCAGATTCAGGAGCACAGGAACCTAATATGGGGCCTGGCTAAAGTCCACGGGATTGGAGCATCTCGTTTCCGAAAATCCTTAGCGGACCATACACACACAGGCGAGCCCGTCCGGTGGCCTGAAGAGGCCGGCCCGTTCAGGTAAACCTGGGTGTGTGTGGGTAGGGATCAGGCGCCTGAGCAGGCGGCCTCAACGGTCGTCCTGGATCTGTCGCGGACAGATTTTCGTGGTCAGGCTCTGGTCAGGTTCAGGCAAACCGAGCATGTGTGGGGTACCGCAGGCCGTCAGGCGTCAGTCTTGTGTCAGTTGTGTGAGAGAATTTTTAATCCTCGTACCAGCAACCTGTGGCAGACCTCAGTGTGGCTGTCAGTCTTTCATGCGGTGAAATAACACTCCTCATACACGTATCCTTCTTCATTATTACTGGGGAAACTAATGACAACAGCTGCAGGTATGAAGCCTCGTCCATTCTCAAGTAATAAAGCCAGTCATTTTCTCGCAACGCAGTTCTTTCAACAGAGTCAGATGGGATAATTTACTCCTAATCAACCAATCTTTTGCCCATTTAGTCCGTTTTCTCCTCCTCTTTCTATTATTTGCAATATAGGCCGCGGCAACAGCCCCAATAGCCTACAGCTCCAGGTCAACTGTGGGCAGCGGAGTGTCCTTGGCCGCCCTCACGCCAAGATGTTTCGACTGCAACTGAGCTCGAGACCTGAGGCCGACTGAATCGTGTGTGGGCACAGCATTGTTCGTTGAGGCCGGCCTCTTCAGGCCACTAGACGGGCTCGCCTGTGCATGTATGGCCCGCTTAGCATTTGACTGACGAACAGGCTAACTCCCGGAGACGATCCCACTAAAGTTATATACATGTATATATATATATATATATATATATATATATATATATATATATATATATATACTGTATATATATATATATATATATATATATATATATATACAGTATATATATATATATATATATATATATATATATATATATATATATATATATCCTGAAAAATGAAAAAAGTATAAAATAAAATATAAAACAGTAACACAAAAAGTAAAGAGTAGCTACAGTACCATAGAGAAAGTGCAATTCAAACGACAATTTTTTTAAGAGGAGGCATGACCTTGAGAAGGAAGTATAAGAAAGAAAAAAAATAGGGTGGGATGGAAAGTAAAATGTCGAGAGATAGAACTGAAGACACATAATAGCAGATAACATCCCTCCCTACAAGTCACTGCTAAGAAGCCAGTGTCCTAGTGAGGTGCTAATGTTAAGATATCCCGGGATGGATACTGTGGAGGGGGGTGGAGGATCTCACTAGGACGTAGAGTACAAGTTTCCCAGGCCCAGCAGATTGAGACAAACACAAGCTTTCACAAGTACACACCGTGTGCTCTTCACTTAACATGAAGGTACCACGGCTTGGTGTGTAGGGCTGGCTACATTAAGCACTGGGCTTGATTTAAAAGTCTCAATCCCAGCCCCACACACAAGTAGCAGTCTGTGATACTTTCTTGTGGAGCTAAGTGTATTCTGTAATGTGCTGGAAATTATGATATTAAGGATGGTTATTAAGAAAATTTCTGCAATTTGCATTGATTTCTTCAGTGCAGTGAGATCAGGTGCTGACTGACTGTGGTAATATACTGTTTGAGGTCTAAAGAGAAAGCTGAGAGGAGGGTGTTTGTCCTTCCACTTAGTGCAGTGGTTTAAATCTGTGCAACGCTGACATTCATTGCACGTTTTTGAAGATGTAAGGACAGATTAGGGACAGCAGCGATGAAAAAGCTGTTGTTTCCTGACACATATTTACTTGAATTTTCCATTAATTCTGTCGTGCAACATTTGAGTGACAGTTCTCTCCTAAATTTTAATATGCTTGCCTTTACTTAAATCAGACTCAACTTTTTCACGTAGCATCATGACCTTGGTTATCAATTACTTGTCAAGAAGACTACGTTATAGAGATACTGTAAACCACATACGCTAAGACCATATAAACAATGCAGTGAAACGGAAATACGTAAGTAAAACTGAGGAAAGACTTGCTTTATGTAAAATATATATGTATTTTTATAGCGACATCTGCCAGCAGTGTTTCAGGAAAGGTGACGTTAAGAAAGGCGGGGAACCAATGACTCAATATTATAGACTATTCATGGATCCTGTTAAGAGTTTCCAGATGAAATGAAATATCTTATGGATGGTAAAGGTTATCTCTGAACACCTGGTGCTGCAGTTTATTGAGCACATTATATTCCAACATTTATTTGTGCGATAGGTCGTTTAAGAAGACTTTAGACCCTAGCCCGATTTCACACCGATGTGAAGTGATGAGAGATGACGCAAAGTATATGACTACTACGTTCTTTAACCCGCCCCGTCCCGTCGACGTATGGGTACGTCACCACGATTTGCATTTGCCAGTCCCGGCGACGTACCAGTACGTTGTGCAATTGCAAGGTCCCTAATTTGCACAATTTTCAATTTTCGCACGTGATTTTTCGTATGTATACACGGGACACCTTCCTCTATTCCTCTACAAGATGCCAAGCAGGGACAATGCCTTACACCGCATAACCTCCCCCCTCCCCCCCTCACGCCATTGTCTTGGCAAAGGACCTGTTACCAGTGACCTGGCTAGTAAAGATATTCAGGGCCAGAGTGATTCCCCAATCGATGACAATGTGGAGGACAATGTTTACATAGCATTAGAAGAAGAAACAGCCAGAAATAATGATCAGATAATGTGGCAAAAAAAGGTCAGGAATGGTGATTAGTTAGCGAGTGAAACAATGCTTATAATGCCTTTATTACTGCTTGAAAACCAATATACTCTCATACTACATATACATTCGTACCAAGTAAATAAATAAATACCGTTTATGAGTGGATAAAATAGTTACCCTCCCATAGAACTCGCTTTCTTTGGTGCCAGCATGTTAGAAAACCCAGTCAGGTAAGGAGGAACTCCTACCTGGATTGGGTATTTTAAACCTCAGGTGAGCGATTTCTCTATGAATTTTCGATGTTGCTCACCAAAAGCGAAGGTTTTAGCCAAAAAAAAAAAATTCGAAAATACCTCGGGACTGGGGGATGTCGGAGGTGCGGAAAACCTCGGGATGTGACGAGTTAATACGAAAATAGCTGATGACATTTCTTTTTGCCTTTCGGTGGCAACAAGCTTTATATTCTTTGACCTTTACAGTAACAGATATGAATTTCATGACCAGGAATGCGAAGATTTAAAGAAAGCTTTTAAGAAAAACCATTCCTTAAGATGCTTCAGCACAGCCGAGAAGTCTTAAGAATACTGTTTTTAGAAGAAAGATTATCTGCATCATAAATCCTCATTAGGCTATCCTGGCGGTGTTTAGGAGGGTGGAAGGATACCATCTGCGTGTTCCTATACGACTTACAACATCCTCCTTATCTTGCAGCAAACTAAATGACAATGACTTTCAATACTACACACGGAGACAACACCGAATCTATAATCTACAACTGACTGAACTGTCTAGGAAGGCACGGCCACACACAAACTGCCATCTTCCTACCCTATCTGACCCAGTCCCTTACGTCCTCATTCATCTTACTTACCTATGACAAACACGTTTCACAGATATTCTTACTTTTTTACACTCACCATCACTGAGCTGTTGAACCTTAGAGGGGATTTGGCATCATTATGAATACAAACACTTCGTTCTGTCTGCAAAACAAGACTGACTGACCATGGTTTTCCATTCGTCCTACAAAGCTATCACGGCAGATATAAACAATGTATGGTGATCCTGCTATATTTTTCCTCCCGGCCTTCATCTCCACTATACCATCTTTATTCAGAGAACATACCACTGTCATCTATTATAGACTCGAAAGAAGTAACTGGTGTGCATGTATTACTTTACCTCTTGATCTCCACCCATTTCACCATCAAGCACTGAGGCTGCAGGTAATACAACCTACCAAAATAAAATAAACAAATAAACAGTAAATAAATCTGTATGCAAATATACCTACAGAATAATAATGAAGTCCGTGAAAAAGACTGTGCTTATGAATATGCAATAATTATAAGCTATTAAATGCCAATGCTTTATTTAGTCATCAACCTGGCTTCATTACCGGTATGCATTAAAAGAAACTAAATAGTAAACTCTCCGTACATAGCCTAGCTGCACTATCAGCCTCTTCTTCCTCACACACACACACACACACACACACACACACACACACACACACACACACACACACACACACACACACACAGTCCCCACGTGACTTATTCTCGTATCCTTTATTTCCTTCTGCCAAGATTATTTACAGATAAATTATAGTCACATACTGAACCATTTCCCCTGAACATAAACCACAATTTTCAGTCTTTGGGTATACTACTTAACCTCCCTTATAATGCTCCTTAATCATTTCACATACCTCTTTCAAATCCTTCTTACTCACCCGCCTATTGCTATATTCTTCCTATTCTTTCTCTCCTCCCCACATCCTTCTTCCTCCCCTTCCTCCTTCACCCTCCATGCTCCCAGCCTCAGCCAGCAGGAGGGCCCCAGAACAGCAGGGAGCCTTGTTGAACCTGCTGGGACTGACTCAAACATAACAGACGGTAAACAAGCAGAACCCAGGCTGTCTCAACCAACTGCTGCCACTCTTGTCATTCTCTCCCCACCTGCTCATCTCTCTTTCGCCACTCGTCTTTGCTACCCTATCCCTTTCCCTTATCCCTGTCACTACCAGAGGTGTGTCGTAAGCTGAATAAAACAACTCTGGTTTAGCGATAGTGATGTTGATGTAAGTATTGGTGGTGGTGATGACAGTAACACAGTGGTGAGCCTGATGCGGCCGTAGTGTTGGTGAGACTGGTAAAGTGGTGATCTTTGTATGATGACGATGGAACTACCAGAAACAAAGTAGTGTAGCTGTGGTGGTAACTGTCGCAATGATGTGTCCGTAAGCCTACCACGATACCATCATGGGCTACTGTCACATAATACGCCAAAATAACCCCTCTTCACCCATGCTGGAGATTATGTCAGGCTGTGACGTACAAATGGCCACCTCACGCCACTCATGTTGTCACTAAAAGCAGCATTAACGAGTCGCCTTTAGACTAGTACCCAATGTGGCCAACAACACATGACAACAGCACAAAGAGGCTATATCAAACTTCAGAGCTCGTGTGGGACCAACTGTCAGCATATGAGTATTGAATCTCCCTTCATATCTTCCTGTCTTTATCTGCCCTTCTCTGTCCGTTTCATTTAAGTGTGCTTACTTCTATTCGCTCTTTCTATTTCATGTCTTTACACTTGTCTGCTTTCCTAACACATATTGCTTTTATAACATATACCCAAGCCTACCATCACCTCACCACAGCTATTCTCTCTCTCTCTCTCTCTCTCTCTCACACACACACACACACACACACACACACACACACACACACACACACACACACACACACACACACACACACACACACACACACACACACACACACACACAAGCAAAGCAGTTTACATCCCAACGACTGCACAACATTCCCCTTAAAACGACAGATTATTGGCTTTTCCTAAGATTACGTGATAAAAACTAAACAACATGCCTTAAACATCCTGGGGCATTGTGTTTTTATATGTACCTAGATCTACGAGAGAGAGAGAGAGAGAGAGAGAGAGAGAGAGAGAGAGAGAGAGAGAGAGAGAGAGAGAGAGAGAGAGAGAGAGAGAGGGAGAGAGAGAGAGAGAGAGAGAGAAAGCGGAGGAAAGAAAGATGTGAGGTGAGGAGAAGAAAAAAAGACGACGGAGGAAAAAGGAGTGAAGGAGGAGGGAAATACAGAAAGGAGAGAAGGAGAAAAGGGAGGAATGGAGCGAAGGAATATAAAGAAGGAGGGAAGGAGAGAAGGAAGTATAAAGAGGAGGGAAAGGGAGGAGGGAGGGAATGAGGAGGAAAGAAGGAAGAGGAGGAAGGAAGGAAGGAGGAGAGGAAGTAAAAAGGAGGGAGAAGAGGGAAGATAGAGGAGGAAAGGAAAGAAGAAAGGAAAAGAGGGAAGGGAGGAAAGGACAAAATGGAGAGAAAGAGAAGGGAAGGAGAAATGGGAGGTAAAAAGGAGGGAAGGGAGGAGAGGAAGGAAAGAGGCAGAGGGGAGAGAAGAAGGCAATAAAAAGGCTATGTGGGGAAGGGGAGAGAGAGAGAGAGAGAGAGAGAGAGAGAGAGAGAGAGAGAGAGAGAGAGAGAGAGAGAGAGAGAGAGTTTAATATATTAATAAGTTAGGCACGCGAATATAGGGGTAATTAATTGCATACCTGCCTCTTTATGCATTAGGTACCTGCCTGCGTGCGTGCGTGCATGCATGCGTGCCTGCCTGCCTGCCTACCTACCAACTTACGTATCCACCCACCCAACCCATCTACCTGCCTGCCTGCCTGACTGCGCGCCTATATACCTACCTACACACCCACCCACCCATCCACCTACCTGCCTACCTACCTACCTACCTATTTACCCACCTACCTACCTACCTACCTACTTACCTACCTACCTACCCATCTACCCACCTACCTACCAACCTACCTCCTCTCCTGTGAGAACCATAACTCGTTTGACCTTTAATCTGACCTATGACCTCCAGCAACAAAATCCCCATAGGGCCATCACACTTCACAGTTCTATATTTTGTTATGGTAATTACGTTGTTAATGATACCTACCTGCGTACCTACCTACATATCTACCTTCCTGCCTACCTACTTTTTTCCTTAACCACGTACCCATTCACCCACCTACCTACCTACCTTTCTGCCTACCTACCCATTTCCCTACCTACGTATTCGCACACCCACCTGCCTACCTACCAATCAACCAATTAACCAGCTTCCCTACCATTCGTTCATCTTTCCTTCCTTCCTACTACCACGGGAATTACGTTATTTTAATGACTTGTTAATGATATCATCAAAATCACAAACCATCGTTCTTAGTTATCGTATCGTTTATAAAAGCTTCAACATGCATGCGTGGGCCTTGGTTACATGATGGCAGCTCTCCACGCTGCTCAGTCTCTGGCAGCCTCCCTATTCAGTCCCTTATCCCTGATGTTACATTTTATGACCTCGTCCTCGGTCTTTTTCCGTCTGCCCCTCGCAAACCTACCAGCAAATTTAACACTTCTCACCTTCCGCACCCAATTAGAGACTTCACCAGATCCTGTTTCAGGAATCTGCCACTAGGTTCGCTTCCGTCGCCCAGCTCTGATGCAGGGTAGGCACTGAAAAAGTAGCCAGTGCTTAATTTCTTTTTAATTTTGACACGAAGTAAAACACCTCAAAACATATTTTACTCATCAAATTACCCAGATGGCATGATATGCTACAAAGAAATTACAATATGGGAGCCCTTTGGTTATATATAATGTATTTTAAGTGTCATTTTGTAAACTCAGCTTTCGTCAGTTTACTCATCTCTGTAAGCAGAACATAGAGACAAAACCTAGGCAGTTTTACTAGAACCATCCATAAAGCAAGATAACAGGGATTAAAATGTTTGTCATTCGTTAGTATCCACAAAAGAAAATAGATGTGTAGCCGCATATTTAGCAGCAACTTTCGATATGCTGCCCTGCCTGACGTATGACTTTTCCTACTAATACAGACCTTTTGGACGTCTTGGTCAGCTCAGAAACCAAAGTCTAACACAAATAATTCTTTTAAATGTTTTCCTGGCTCCATTGCACAGTTTAGTAAGTTTACACTTCAACTCCTCGTACTCTGTTATGGTTATAGTGTTGTACCGCACTGCCGTTTGTTTGGATTAATATGGCTGATTCACCAACGAAGTTCAGTACATTATTTTCAGTGGAACTGCTTACTCCTTTGAAGTATGCTAAAACACACACATCAGAAGTCCTGAATGTAATCTTTTACTGACTGCACACAATTTTTTTCAAATATATGTAAATAGACAGCACACTATTTTAGTCCCCAAGCTAAGATTCTCTGAAAGCCTGGTTATTCTTTCTTTGCAGGTATATATATTTATATATATATATATATATATATATATATATATATATATATATATATATATATATATATATATATATATACTGGCTGGACAAAATAAGTTAGGGATCATGGACTATGTCAGTGATTCAAACTAAACCTTTGTACGTACATGGCAGAATATATGAAATGCAAACGCTGACATCATTTTTCATCAATAGTTAATCAGAACTTCCGAATTCATTTATTGATTTGTTGGTCATAGTGCACAAAAAAACATGTCACTGAATGACGTGAAGATCTCTGGCATGAAAGACAACTTGACCTTCACAGAACATGTCCCAAACTGACCCAGAGGCTCATCAATACTCGGTGTGACCTCCGTTTGCTCTCAGAACAGCCTGGCATCGGCGTTGCATACTCATGATGAGATTCACAGTGTTCTGTTGTGGGAGATTGTTCCATTCCTCTCTCAGCGCGTTCTCAAGGTCATCATGGGTCTGTGGTTGGTTTGGACGCTGGGAAAGTTGATGCTGAAGATGATCTCACACATGCTCGATGGGATTCAGGTCCGGTGAGACAGCAGGCCACTCCATACGCTCGATACCTTCCCTCGCAGGTACTCCTGAACCACACGAGCATGATGGGGACGGGCGTTATCGTCCATGAGAATGAAATCAGGTCCTATTGCACCTGCAAACAACCTGACGACTGGGTGAAGAATTTCATCCCTGTACCGGAGAGCAGTCAGTGTGCCGTTCCTGATGGCTACCATGTCAGTGCGACCCCTCAGAGAGATCCCACCCCAGATCATCACAGAGCCGCCCCCAAACCGATTGTGTTCAGCCACCAATGCCTGGCAGTATCTCTGTCTGGTCTCTCTCCACACACGCCTACGACCATCGTGGAAGTCCAGGCAGAATCGGGACTCATCTGTGAACAGTACCGGCTCCCAACGTCGTCTATCCCAATTCACATGTTGACGTGCGAATTCCAAGCGTCATTGTCGATGATGTGGGAGAAGTCTGGGACGCAGTACTGGCCTGTAAGCCCTGAGATTAGCAGCATGCAGTCTGTTTCTCAAAGTCTGGGGCGTAATGTGCAGGCCTGTGGCAACATTAAACTGAGTAGTCAGTCTTGGAGCAGGTTGAAACCGCTGTCTCCGGGCCAACGTGACGATGTACCGGTCTTGGCGTTTTGTGGCACGGGGTCTGCCACTCCTAGGCCTCTCATTGACTGTACCAGTCCCCTGAAATCATGTCCAGAGTCTAGAGATGACACTCTGGGACACACCGAAATGGAAAGCAACATCACGCTGGTTTTTTCCAGCCTGAACCATTGCGACTGCTTGATTGCGCTCATTTGCCTGTAAATGACGTCTTTGTGGTGGCATGCCTTTACTAAAGTCACATTCAATCGCTGTTCACCTTCACTATAACGTGGTGATGTCTGCCGACTGACTGTCTGCGTCACACTACTACCCAGAGTTTACCACATTTGTATCGTGCGGCTCATGAGCACGTGCAAATCGTGGTGAAGCATACAGTGAACCGGAGTCAAGTCACAAAATGTGTGTTCAGTCCATACATATGTGGTATTTCACTACACATTATTCCCCACAACCTTAGCAAACCAAAATGCCCAGGATCCCTAACTTATTTTGTCCAGTATATATATATATATATATATATATATATATATATATATATATATATATATATGCGCTTGAATGAATAGGAAAAAATATTCCTATAAATAGCAATATTATTATAAACTTAGTATTAGGTGCCATTTCACAGGTCTTTAAAGCCCCACAAAAATATTTAATCGAGGCTGGGCGACGCTAGACCACCTGGTGGCAGACCTCTGAAACAGTGTTTGGTGAAGTCTCTAATTGCCATCCTCCATCCTATCCACATGCCCAAAACATCTCAATCCACCCCTCCTCATCACAACACCAGTACAATCCAGTCCCATCCGACCTTTCAAGTTTCAATTGAAAACTCAGCCCTCCCAGGCCTCGCATTCAACGACGCACTACACATCCACCATACCACTGTCATTTCTGTATGTTTGTATGTTTGGGCCTACAAACATCCTCTTCCTTAACTGCCCAGATCTCACTGCCATACAGTATTACATGCCTAACACACGCCACACACAAAGATCCCTCAGCACGGAAAGAGAGCCCTCTCAGTGTCAGGATAGGCAACAGCTCCCTGAACTTCTTCCAACCACTCCTTACCCTAGCCACAGAGCTAGCTCCAACCCCACCACCAGTACATAGCATGTCCCCCAAAATAAAATAAAAAAATCTCTCCCACACACTCAAGAGACTCACCAGCAACATCAATCTTTTCGAGCCTGACAGTCTCTACATGCTCTCCCCGACACATCGCATAAATGAAATCAGCATTATCTCGCAGTTTACCTCTAATACCACTACAACTGCTAACCACCCAATTATCACAAATACTGCACAAGATGGAGTTACTTCCCAAACCCTTGTGTCAAGCCGCACAAGGCCGCTCTCCCTCTGCTTTGACAGTACCGCCACCAGCCCCAGATATCATCACATGTTTTATCCGCATTTATTCTCCAACCCTTGTGCCCCATTCCGTCTCTCCACTTCCTAAATCTTCGATCCGCCTTCCTTACATTTTCTGCAATCAACACAAATCCATCAGCATACAATATCTCCCATGGGAAACAGAAATGAGTCTCCTTGGTTACTAGTCTCCGCGTCTTGAAGCTCACCATCTCATTTTCGTTGGGATGGTAAGGAAGGCGACACCTGCTTAGTACTTTACATAAGGTGATTGATAAAAATAAAGTAGATAGAAAGATACGATAAACAGAAGAAAAATGCAGATAATCTTCATCAGAAAGAGACACTTCAGGAAGAGGTGGATATTGGAGAAGCAGCAGCGGATTTTGGAGAAGGAAAAGAGATTGGTCGAGGAAGAGTGGCTTTTGATGGAGAAGGATGGCAGACTGGAAGAGGAGGAGAGGAAGGTGCCGCAGGAAATGAGGAAGATTGCACAACATAAGCAGATGTTGGAGGCGAGGAGGAATATTATCGACGAGGAGAAAAGCGTTCTTGAGGAGGAAAAGAAACTCTTGAGGGAGGAGAGGGAAAAGATGATGATGAGGAGGAGGAAGAGGAGAGTGCCCGAAGAGGAGAAGGTCTGAGCAAGAGAGGAGAAAGGAGAAGAGGGCAAGGGTAAGGATAAGAAGAGGGAGGAAAGGAGTAAGAAGAAGGGTAAGAAGGGCTAGGAGGCGGAGGCAGTGGTGCAGCCCACGATCGCCCCCTCATCCTTCCATCCTTCCCCCTCCCCCTTTCCACCTTCCCCTTCCTCTCCCTCCCCCTCTCCCTCCCCACCCTCCCCCTCCCCCTCCCCCTACCCACCTTCCCCTTTCCCCTTCCCTCCTTCCCCTTGTGCAGCAGAGGAGGAGAAAGGAAAGGAGGACAAGAGTATGGATAAGAAGAGGGAGGAGAAGAGTAAGATGAAGAAGGGAGAGAAGAAGGGTAAGGAGAAGAAGGATGAGGTGGAGGAGGCAGTGGTGTACCCCACGATTGCTCCCTTTCCCTCCCCTCCTTCCACGTCCTCCATCCCCTCGCCTCCTTCCTACTCCCCTTCCTCCTCCCCTACCCCTCCTACCCCCTCCGTCTCCTCTCCTCTCCCCACCCCTTGGTTCTCCTACCCCTCCTCCGTCTCCGAGGTGCCCCAGGAGGAACAGGGATCCGGGAACCTGGTGGCGACGGTGGCAGCGGCCTTCTGTCTCGGCTGCAGCTGTGTCTTCAGCTGCGCCTGCCTCCTTTTCTCTTTCTTGTGAGTCTTCGTCAACGTCTACACCTACGTCCTCTTTCACACTCCTCCTAATTCTACTTCTGCTACTCCTACTCCTCCTGATACTTCTCTGGCCACACATGGTCTGACTTTTATGCCTCCGTCCGTCATCAACTGTCACTGATTACTTTACTTGGCCCCAGACCAGTGTCATCAACGTCATTTGCGTCGGATTCAAGACACTAATGCTTAAGACCATATTAAGAATAACAGGAAAAATTCATGTTACAATCAACTCTGGAACTGTCTCTCTCTGTCTGCATTTCCTACTTCCAATGATCTCCAGTCTTTCAAACGCAGTGTGTCCAGGCATCTCGAAATGAACGGATCTTGAATTTTGCTCTCTCTTGTATTGTTTTTCTTTATTTCTGGGAAGGACTGTTTGCGGCCTTCTGCCTTTGGTTCCTTCTTTCTTGCATAAAAAAATAAAATAACGTATTTATGGCTCAGAAAGTTCGTTCAGCTGAGACATATAATGTATTCCTGACAGAGAGGGAATCGAACTCGCGTCCTTTTATCCAGCAGACTACCTCCCTAACTACTTGATGCCACCACCTCTTGGCGAGTAGGACAACGTATTGAGGTGTAGGTGATGCAAGAATCAGAAGACAGACACAAGATGGTATAAATGGAGTAGAGCGGGATAAGACAAAAGAAAGCTAGGGGTAAGCAGCAACAGCAATAGCATGGAACATAAGTTGTGTGACATCAAAGACGCTAGTCCTGATCATACAACCATGCACGGGATGACACAGGATACTGCCTACAACAACAACATCAACAACAACAGCAGCAGCAGCAGCATGCAACAAGAGTTGTGCAAGATTACAGGAACCAGAACAGTTCTTATGACCAACCAGGGAATGAAGCAGGAGCGCCGGGGCAACCTGTCCTGGAGTGGGTAAATGGTGGCAATGATGTGGAAGAAGAAGACAGCACGGCAGCTGGTAGAAGCCTATATACGGTAACTACAACATGAATACGCCATTAATCTCTCGGTAGTGAAGGCCAAGGATGGTGGTTGTTACCATAAAGGCTCACACTGTAGTTGAGATGAAGAATCTGTTTGCAGTGTTCCAGTGTTGAGTGGAGAAGGATCCACTGCCAGAGCTTCCATCATCATCTGTGTAGCAGCGTCAAGCGTCAAGAAAGTGCCGCTGACACAGCTGACATCAGCAGTGTCAAACTGCTGCTTTTTTGGGGGGAGGGGAGGGGAAACTGCATCCAGCTGTTGGTTGTTTAATCTGTAGTTCCTGTAATCAAGTTGTCGGATGAGGAACATAATATTAATGTATACCCTCCAGGCCTCCATCTGGTAATTAATGGCGTGGTGATGAAGTACACATTATAAAATGTGGGTCATCAGCACACTCTGTGAACCAGGCGTACTCATTACTTATTTCCAACTTATGTGGTGGAGCCCGCAAAAAGAAACAACGTAGCTGCTCAACAATTGTGATACCTGCTCCAGATTTGTACAGTATCATCCTGTGTGGCTCAATGAACTAGGTGCAATACCCACTTGAGGCGTCTGTAATATCTGCATGCATGTATATCCAACATGCCTCTACTTCTGCACAACATTTGCTGGCTAAAGCTGGGCAGTATTTACTAGTTTTATGTCTACATCCAAAAATCTGCAATGGTTGACAAAAATAAAAATCTGCTGTTAGAAATTTTTACACCATAATAACTGAAAAACTGTACATCATCTTCAGAATCTTCCACACAGAGAGAAAAATAATGTAATGTCTACCAATCTATCCTCCTCCTTTACTGCCCCATCAGGAGTGTAGGGGCCTCGGTCCAGATTACTTGGTCCAGGCATAAGTCGTGTACTAAGACACGCATCCTCTTCACACTGGTGACTTATTTTATATACAATTGTTGGTGTCAACAGACTATTATATTCAGAACTTGGAGGAGATTTTGAACTGGAAGAGTTACATTGTCTTCATTCTTCCTTAGTTAAATAAAGTCGTCAGCTAGTAGGAAGATTAAAGTAAAAATATGTCACGGGATTGAATGAGTATATGGCAAGGACAGGATCACAGAAACAAGGAACTGTAATGTGGGAATATGAAGCACTCACTTCTGCGTGTTAGTCCTATCTTCAGTGTCACATTATCCTCCTCTTCACTATTTCAGTGGCATTCTGAGCTCATTCTCTGAACTACATTAGTCTGTACGTCAGTTTTTCTGTGAGCATTAACATCTATGGCCTATCTCTATAGCTTCTCTTCAACAGTCTTGCCACTTCAGTTTGGTGTTATACATGTTGCTCATCTCTTAACAAAATCATGACATTAATAATGTAGCGTTATTCTGATTGACCTCTACGCATACTAAACAATGAGGCAGTCCAGGAATTTTTGATGCAGTGTGTTCTGGAAGTGGAAATTGGTGACGAAATAAACCTGCCTTGAAGGGCCATCGCTGAGTAACGATAAGAAGGCAGTAAATATAGATAGTGGGAGGAGCAGACCTGTGTAAAGGGACGAGGGTGCATCAGGATAAGGTGGAGTGTGAATGCAGGAAAGCTGATTACTGGGAGTGTGGCACTTAAGCTGAGCCAGGATATAAAGGCTGGCAGATTTGCAGAGCACACAAGACCAGGGCCGAGGAGGTGGGGGGGACGCTGGGAATAATTCCCGGGGCCCGGACCTGAGGAGGGAAGGAGGGGCGACCTCCAAGATATTGTTTAAGAGGGAGAAAAATATAGCGTACTTAACTCTGTAATGACACATTGGATTCCTTAAGAAAATATATAAAAGGAAGTAGGAATAGTTATATCTAAACACATTAAAACAAGGCTATCTTATGAATAACATTCACAATACAGAGTTGTGCAATACTGTATTTTTGTTTTACTGAAGGGGCCTAGGGATATAAAGAACTTCTGGCCCGCCTTCTTCTTTTGTTTTAACCTCTTAACCTCTTATAGACTTATCAATCAGAAATACATAACAAATACATACTAAACAATATTTCTAATTTTCCATTACATAATACACTATAATTTCCTTGTAGTTATTATCGTTGTTTTACAGCGAGGGAGGGGAAGCTATAAAGGTGAACGAGGATTCTTTTGGCAGTACATCAGAATGCCATAACACACTTGGTTAGGAAGCTGTCTAGCCGTGAGCAAGACTTCGAGTATAATATATTCAGCATAGTTTTCAGGAAGAGAGGAGACCCGTCGTCGACAATCTTGCCCGGGGCGGTGATGGCTGTCAGAGGCCCTGCCAAGGACTGCAGTGTAGTTTGGATAAAAGTAAACATTAAACGGGGGAAGGGGGATTAAAATGCAGTTTGGCGGTGTAGTTAAAACGCACGGTCGAGTACGCCACCTACACATCAACACTGTGCGCCCCTGCAGCTCTCAAACCTCAACACTTGGCCACTAATACCCACTGTCTCTACTGTGACTCTAGATTTCGGCATGGAAGCCCATCCCCAGGGCCAAGTATTCCATTCAGTACAAACCATACAAAGGAAAACAAAGGAGAGTAAACAACTTCAGACCTAATGGTCCTTTCAAGGTGCTTGTTACAGAGACAACAGTGATTAAGGTATCTAATTGTATGACGATAAGGATAGCAGAGCAGGAAGGCACTGATGCGCCAACTATCCACATGTGCTACGGAAATCACATGCAAGATTAAGCAATGTGGCATTAGCACAGGTGTTTTTATGCCGTGTCGGAGGGGCCGGTAAAGCAGAAGTATGTATGTATATGTGGAGAGGCAGATTTCAAAGTTACGACGGACCACAGGTGGGCCATGATCAGACTGGGTGAGATGGTATGGTGAGGTATAGCCTTTTCAGCAACTACTTAAATAAATGTTGAGAAGGACGCCGAGTTGCCGAATCCCCTTAACCAGACCAATACAACCTTTTTCAACCTTGAGGTCTTCTACCCTTGTCCCATCACTAGTCTTTCTTCTTCTATTTCTTTTCCCTCTTTTCTATCCCACTTTCCATTTTCCTCTTCTGTCTCATTCCTACCGTTCTCTCTTCCTTGCCCCTCCCCGCCACATCACTCTAACTCCAAACTCCATCGTTCACCTTCCGTCACTCTTTGCTACATGTTCCACCCTTCATCACTCATATTCTCTTCCTCTCTGTCCTCTCTCTTACTTGCCTTGTCGTCTCCTCTCCTGACTATAATCTTCCCTACCACTCTTCCTTTTACTCTACCCTTTTCCTTCCCCCTCTAACATTTCTCTCGGTCCTTTGTCTTACGTCGTTTTCTCCTTTTTCGCATTCTCCCCTTCTAGTATTAGTTTCCTTCCATCTTGTCTAGCACTACTCCTTAGCTCCATCTTCGTCCTCCTTTGTACTCCTCTCCAATTCATCCCCATAATCCCTCTTTTTTTTTTTTTTTTACTCAATCTCCTACTCTAAATCCTACTTCCTCTGTAGTTCCTTCACATTGCCTCTAGACACACTACAATTCTCCGCATCACCCCCACTCAGTCTTCTAGAATCACTCTCACTCTCCCACATTTTATGCCGACACAACTACAGCCCTTTAACTTGTCCCGATTTATCTTCCGGCGTATATTCATCTCTTAGGTCAGCCCTGACACTCACAGCCACTACCTTTGGTCAAGAAAACGTATCCCTGCAAAAAGTCTTCAGGTAATCCATTAGAGTAACAGTGAATTATGTTGGCCCAAGCTGGGAGCAATCTTAACCAACACACCTCTTTGGCTAAGGATTTTGGAATATTAACAGGAGGCACTGAGATCACAAATATACAATAAATAGCCAACATCAAGAAACAGAAAAAGTTCCAGTAAAAGACTATATGAAAATAAGAGGTACATAGTCCACTGCCTCAGCTCAAGACTCATCCAACCCTATACTATGAGCTGCATCACTCCCCTTCACAAAGAGAGAGAAAACGTACAACCTCCCAACACTACACATATTTACCGAAGCAACATACCTCCTCCTACACCCAACATTTCTCCTCAACACACAAACACATAAACGCATTGCAACCACAGCTATCCAACACCTTCAACAAAACAGCAACCTTCACGAATGACCACCAAACATCCACCGACCAGAAACTACCCTCCCCAGAGAGAAATAAGTACATCTAGCCAGGCTACAATAACATCACCTATAACTTTTGTTTGTTTGTTTTTATGTTAGGAAGAAGTAACTAAAGGCTCCCGGCCCTCAATACTGTTCCTTCCAAGAGAAAGGCAAAATACAAGAGAGAGCCAAATTCAAGATCCGATCATTTCGAGATGCCTGGACACACTGCGTTTGAAAGACTGGAGATCATAGCTACCAGGAAATACAAAGGGGGACAGTTCCAGAGTTGACTTGTAACATAAATGAAGGACTGGGAGTCACGGTTAACTCTTGCATTAGAGAGCTGGACAGAAAAGGGATGAGAGTTTGCTGCTAGACGGGTGCTACGCGCCCGTCGTAGAGGTGGAGGGATGCAAGCAGACAGTTCAGAGGAGCAGTGACAATTGAAGTAGCGATAGAAAAGAGATAAAGATGCAACAGTGCAGTGAAGGGACAGAGGTTGAAGGGAGCCATTAAGAGGAAGAAAGTTAATGAGATGAAAAGCCTTTGAATCCACCCTATTGAGAAGAGCTGTATGTAGGGAGCCTCCCCACACATGAGAGTTGTACTCTACACAGGGGCGGATAAAACCCGTGTATAAAGCCAACAACTGTGCAGGAGTAAAGAAGGACCGGAGTCAGCCTAGCACACCTAATTTCTTGGAAGCAGATTTTACAAGATATGTAATATGATCTTTCCAAGATAAGTCTCGAGTGAATGAAACCCCACGCATGTTCTAGGATGATGCAGAATTAAGCTGAATATTATTAAACATTAATGGGTACTGCTGTGGAAGATTTTGTCAGGTTGATAGGTGTGAGAACTGAGTCTTTGATGCATTAAAAACAACAAGATTATTTTTACCCCAGTCAGAGATTCGAGCCAATTCAGACATTAGGTGTGCCATAGCCTCATCCCTTGTTTGTTGAAGTAACTGCTGAGATGGACGTTGCGGGAACCGTATGGGAAGGCGAAGGGTGGAGTCATCAGCATACAAGTGTATAGAGTTAGATGTACAGCTTAGAAGGTCACTGATGAATAAAAGGAAGAGAGTTGGTCATAGGACAGAGCCCTGAGGAACACCACTGTTGATAGATTTAGGAGCTATCTATAGCCCGACGCCCTAATCCCGCAAAGGGTGGCCGCAAACAAAACGCCTCCAAGTCGCTCTGTCACCTACAATTTGACTGCCCTCCCCCCAACTCACTCTCCTCTCCCTCCTATACCTATCAATTCCATCCCTCCACCTCATCCTCAGTCTCCTCCTCCCTCTCCCCTCCTCCACTTTACCTACATACACCCCCTTAGTCAGTCTTTCATTCTCCATTCTCTCCACATATCCAAACCTATCTATCTATCTGTCTATTGCCAGACGCCTCAATCCCATTCGGGGTGGCCACAAACAAATCGCCTCCACGTCGCCCTGTCCCTCGCCATTTCACTGCCCCGCTCCCAACTCACACCCCTCTCTCTCATATACCTCTCCACCCCATCCCTCCATCTCATCCTCAGCCTCCCCCTCCCTCTTCCCTCCTCCACCTCACTCACATACACTCTCTTCGTCAGTCTTTCACCCTCCATCCTCTCCACATGGCCAAACCACCTCAATGTATTCCTCCTAACGCTTCCTATCACATCCACATCCACACCACAACGCTCCTTTATATCCTCATTTGATAGCCTCTCTCTTCATGTGACTCCGCAGGCTCCTCTTAAATAACTCATTTCCACTGCTCTCACTCTTGACTTGTGTCCTTCCAACAACGTCCAAGCTTCACTTCCATACGTTAGAGTTGGTAGCACAATACTGTCATGTAGTAACTTTTTCAATTCCATGCTCACTTCCCTGCTTCTTAAAACTGCTTTCAAGGAACCAGCAACCTTTCTTCCCTGCTGTACCCTTTCAAGCAATTCATCCTCCAAACCTCCAACCTTACTCATCACACTACCCAAGTACTTAAACGTACTCACATTTTCCAATTCCTCACCATCCAACCTCGCTGTACATTCACTGACTTCACCTCTCAGAAAGACCATCACTTTACTCTTCCCTACATTCACCTTTAGATTCCGTTTCTTACACACTCACCCAAACTCATCCACCAAGCCTTGCAGCACTCCTTCGTCTTCACTCAACAATACAGTATCATCTGCAAACAACAGTACAGGGAGTTTCCAAACACTATCCTCTCTCACCAGGGCCACTCCAACATCCACTACTCTACCTTGTACCTCTTTTATTACCCCATCCATGTACAGATTGAACAACCATGGAGACATGACACATCCCTGTTTGAACCCAACCTTCAAAGAGAAAAATTAACTCAGTTCACCATCCACACGCACTGCAGCCTTAGCACCATCATACAGTACATACTCTTCACAGCATTCAACAACTTCCCATCGACTCCATATATTCTTAATACTTTCCACAATACTTGCCTATCCACCCTCTCATATGCTTTCTCCAAATCCATGAAAGCTGCATACAACTTCTTTCCCTTCCCTAGAAACTTTTCCACTAAAGATCTAAGAATGAATATCTGATCTACACAATCTCTTCCCTTCCTAAAGCCTCCCTGTTCTTCTCCAACTAATTCCTCTGTTATTTCTCTAACTATGTCAGAAAGTATCCTACTATAAAACTTTTCCTATTATACTAAGAAGACAGATGCCCCTATGATTGCCACACACTTCTTTTTCCCCTTTTCCTTTGTACAAAGAGATAATTATACCTGACTTCCAATCCTCCGGGACTCTACCTTCCTCCCGGGTCAATCTGCACATTTTCCACATCCATTCTGCTACCATCTCTCCCCCATACTTCAGCATTTCACCACACACTCCATCAATCACTGGGGCTTTCCCCAATTTAACTTTCTTCATTGCTTCCACAACTTCTATCCTACTGATTTCTTCCTGTCTTCTCACCTCCCTCCTCCTCCCATCCATTCCCCAGCCACTTATACTCGCATATTTCCATCCTCTATGTTAAACAAATCCTTAAAGTGTTCTCTCCATCTGCTCACTTTTTCTCCCTTCTCTACTAGTAATCTACCATTTTTATTTTTCACTCTCCTGCTAACTTCACTTCCACCCTGTCTTACTCTTTTCACCTCTTTCCAGAACATTTTCTTACAGTCCCTCCACTTTACACTCAAGTTCTCTCCAAATTCCTCATCCACTCTCTTCTTACTCTCTCTTACTAATCTTTTCACCTCTCTCTTTCTTTCTACATGTAACTCTCTTTTCCGCCTCTCAACTTCTTCCACGCCCCTATTTCTCATCCATTCATTGTATGCTTTCTTCTTTTGTGCCACAGCCTGTCTCACCTCTTCATTCCATCACGCTGTTCCTTGCACACCCCTCCATCTTCCATTCATCCCACACACCACATCACATGCTGCATATATTTCTTCTGTAAATATATCCTGCACACACCTTCCACGTCCCCCATCTGCTCCAATTCATATTTGCCCAATCGTTCCTCCACTTCTGTCTTATACTCTGTCTTTTTCTCATCATCTTGTAACCTTTCCACTCTCCTTACAAATACTCCTTCCTCTCGTCTTTCCCTTCTTCTATTTCCCCATCCTAATTGGACCTTGATTCTAGCCACCACCAATTAGTGGTCAGAAAGTCCACTCCCCCAAACTCTATAAGCTCTTGCATCCATTGCACATTTTCGCATCCTTTTATCCAGACCCACATAATCAATCATTGCCTTCCTTTCATTGAGTTCACCATCCACCCTTCTCATCACTCGCCATGTATACCTGTGGATCATTTTGTGCCTGAAGAGGGTATTGGCTATCACCAACCCCCTCCCAGCACAAATGTCCACTAACGCACTGCCATTCTCATCTATGTCAGCAGGCACTCCCCACTCACCAACTATTCCATCCATCTTCACATTCCCAACTTTACCATTCATATCACCGATCAAAAACACTCTCTCATTCCTTCCAAACTTTTCCATGCACACCTCCACATTTGTCCATAACTCTTCTCTCACTCTACTTGCACGATCTTGCATTGGTGCATACACACACACACAATCGCCCACATTTGTATTCCAACTTCCAATCTTACCCACACAATCCTTGTCCCAACTGATTCATACTTTCTTATGCTCTTCTTCTCTCTTTTACTCACAACTATACATACTCCTTCTTTTGCCCTCTCATTCTCACCTATTCCTGCACATATACCCCATCCATACTCCCATTCTCTCACACTCTCACCTCTCCATTTCGTTTCAGTTATTCCGCATACATCAACTTATGCACCCTCAAGCACCTGGACAGTCTCTCTCTCTTTCACCTCATCAATTGCTCCCCTTACATTCCACGTTCCAATTACCATGTCCTTTGTCAGGTTCTTGGTCGTCATCTTTTGGTCAGTCCTTGTCCGAGGCTAATTGTTTGTCTTTTTAGTTAGTTGTTTTCCGGGGAGGGGCGCTAACCCTCCGCCAAACCACCTCAGTGTATTTCTCCAAATTTTCTCAATCACATCTACATCCACCCCACAACGTTCTTTCACTTCATTTGTCAACCTGTCCCTCCATGTCACTCCACATGCTCCTCTCAAGTAACTCATTTCCATTGCTCTCAGTCTTCACTTGTTCCCCTCTAGCAAGGTCCACTCCTCGCTTCCATACGTCTGGGTAGGAATCACAATGCTATCATGCAGTGACTTCTTAACTTCCATATTCACTTCCCTATTTCTCATCACTGCTTTCAGTGAACAAACAACCGTCCTTCCCTGCTGTACGCTTTCAAGCACTTCATCCCCCAAACTTCCATCCGAATTTATTCATCACACTACCCAAGTACTTGAATGCAATCACATTCTCCATATCCTCACCATCCAACCTCACTGTGCATTCTGTGACTTCATTCCTCTCAAACACCATTACTTTACTTTTGTTTACATTAAGTTTCAGATTCCTCTTCTTACACACTGTCCCAAATTCATTCACCAAACTTTGTAACTCCCATTCATCTTCACTCAACAATACTGTATCATCAGCAAACAGCAACACCATAATCTTCCACATCCCACCCTCATTCATTAGAGCCACCCCCACATCCACTGCCCTACCTTGTACCTCCTTTACAATCGCATCCATGAATATATTAAACAGCCATGGAGACATCACACATCCCTGTTTCAGTCCCACATTTAGATCAAAGAACTCACTCAGCTCACCATCCACTCGCACCGTAGCCTTAGCTCGTTCGAACATATTCTTCACAGCACTCAACAATTTCCCATCCACTCCAAATATTCTTAATACCTTCCACATACCTTGACTATCTTCTCTGTCATATGCTTTCTCCAAGTCCATGAAGGCAGCATACACTTTCATTCCCTTCTCCAGATACTTCACTAAACATCTTAGACCAAATATCTGATCTACACACCCTTTTCCCTTCCTAAATCCCCCTTGTTCTTCTCCAACTAGCTCCTCTGTTATATGCGTAATCCTATCAGTAAGTATTCTACCATATATTTTTCCAATCACACTAAGGCAAATACTCCTATGGTTACCACATACTTCTCCCCTTTCCCATACCTGATTTCCAGTCCATTGGAACCCTTCCCTCTTCCCAAGTCAATCTACAGAACTTCCATATCCACACCACAACAATCTCATCCCCTTACTTCAACATTTCACCACACACTCCATCAATTCCTGGGGCCTTTCCCATCTTGATATTCTTCATTGCTTCAACTACTTCTGCCCTACGGATCTCTTCCTCCCTCCTCTCATCTCTTCTCCCAGCCATTCCCCAACCACTTATACTCGCACTGCTCTCACTCTCTACATCCAACAAATCCTCAAAATACTCCTTCCATCTCCTCATTTTTGTTCTCTTCTCCACCAACAATCTATTATTCCCATCTTTCACTCCCCTACGTTTTCCCCTTTCACACTGTCTTACTTTCTTTACCTCCTTCCAAAACAGTTTCTTACTCTCCCTCCATTTCACACTCAGATTCCTCCCACACTCTTCATCCACTTTCTTCTTACTCTCCTTCACCAATCTCTTCACCTCCCTTCTCCTGCTCACATATACCTCTCTCTACTCTCTCTCTCTCAACTTCTCCCCTACCTGTACTCGCTAGCCGGTCACTATATGCCCATATTGCAATGTATGCCCCTCACAGAGAGCACTTATTCATTATACCAAGGATCCTCAACCTGTAGTCCGAGGATGCCTTGGAAACTTATGATATATTTGTCATTCTCTCAAAGTTTTATATATACGAGTATGTATATATATATATATATATATATATATATATATATATATATATATATATATATATATATATATATACACACGCATACGTGTGTGTGTGTGTGTGTGTGTGTGTGTGTGTGTGTGTGTGTGTGTGTGTGTGTCTGTGTGAATCTGATTTTTTTTTCTGGCGCTTTCCATTATATAAACATTCATAAATGTGGCCCGAAGCCTCCAAATGGTTGGGAACCACTGTATTATCCTATCAAAACACTCATAGTCTCAACAACAGACCGCAGACAGCGACCGACCGAATTGGTCATTAGCCTGTAGTTCACTGGGTCGACGTCAAGATGAGACTGGGGTTGCAACAACATTAACAACGGTGTCAGAATGACTTAAGTTCATTGCCATGAGCTCTCCCACTTCGCAACAAAATCGCCTAAAGGTTGATCATCATCATCGTCGTCTTTGTCGTCATAATCATACTTCCCCATAGTCATACTGGTTACACAGGCCCAGAAAATATCTTATTCTTGTTCCCGACAGGCTCTTTTGAAGAAAAATTTCCAATGCCACCTCGCCACATCTAGTCCTGTCGGAACTGCAAGGCTGTTTGCAGTAGTGTACAAGTGACAGCTGACAGGGTTATCACACTCTTATACCAAAGCAAGGAGGAGGGGAAAAAAAAATCCAACTTCGCCCGCTTTTGCCTTTTGTGACATGACGGGATGTGGGGAGCATTCTGTCTTCCCAACGTCAGAAATGATAACAACAACTACAGTAATAATAATAATAATAATAATAATAATAATAATAATAATAATATTATTATTATTATTATTATTATTATTATTATTATTATAGAACAAAGTAATAATAATAGTAGTAGTAGTAGTAGTAGTAGTAGTAGTAGTAGTAATAATAATAATAATAATAATAATAATAATAATAATGTTACACCACTACCACCCCACTCTACTACTACATGCTGGCCTGTCCAGTGCATTAACCCAGGGTAAAGCCATCCATCACGCCCAGCACACCAACGCAAAGCACGATATTTATGAACCTTACAGTGTACCCTGGGATTAAAACCGTTTGTGTTGAACCTTTTGGGGGACTGAGCACTAGAATTTATTTATATTACAATCAGCTTTAAGAGATTTTATTTAGCTGAGAAAAACGTACGTGTGGTTGAGTAAGTGCTCATACTGCAGAGTTGTGGTAGTTTATTACCTCCGCCGACGAAGTTGGAGGAGGTTGTGTATTTACCAGTGTTTGTCTGTCTGAGTGTTCAGACGATATCTACAAAAGTTCTCATTGAATTTCGATGAAATTTTGTGGAAGGGTGGGCCAAGGGCCAAGAGAAGATTGATTAAATTTGGGGGCGGATCTGGATCCTACGTATTCCACACAATATCTCCACGGATCCGGAGGCATGCGCTCTCTGGGTGTTTTCTGGTATTCGGAATTAGAGACATAAAAAACTCAGACAGCCAAATACTGTCACTCAAATAACAGAGCGGGCCACACTCAAGCTATTTTGTTAAATATTTGAGGCAAGTAATAAACATTCATTCACTGGTATCCAGGCCGGTGTGTGAGTATAACAGAACATGTTTACGAGGAGACTTGTTGTGTAGTCTGGGTACTTCATCAGTGCCTCACAGGAACTGGGCCCCATCATAACCATTCTTTTTTTTTTTCTTCTTTTTTTCTTTTTCTTTTATGAAAGGAAGAAGGAACCAAAGTTCAGACGCCCGCAAGATTGTTTTCTTCAAGAGAAGAGAAGAGAGAGAGAGAGAGAGAGAGAGAGAAAAAAAAAAAAATTCAGGATCCGTTCATTCTGAGATGCCTGGACACATTGCGTTTAAAAGACAGGAGATCACAGGCAGTAGGATATACAGACAGATACACAGGTGTGTTTGGAAGTGGTGTGTGTTTGGTGAGTTGACTGACTGTGTAATGAAGGCAGCGCGAAGGGTAAATATAAGGAATAACTCACACAGACCTTACAAGCACTGAACCACACCACAAGCATTCTAACACGGGGTTCCTGTAACTCACTTTCAGCTGAATAAAACCAGCTTAAGGTGAAGCAAGTACTAAAGTTATCCCAACCATAAGAAGGTTAAAGGCACCGGTATTAAGTCAGGCTCCCATGACTCACTTAGCTGAATAAAATCGTCTGACGCTAACTGGAAGGGAATACATTACAGTACGAAACATGAGAGGGTCAAGGATGTGGTGAAGCTGTGTGTGTTAGGTGGACTAATGGGGCATTGGAGCACCTTTGATCTGTCTTCCTCTTGCTTTATTACCGATTTCAAGGCCTGAGAAATACCACCCACCTTGTTGTTCATACCCCCCCAGACGATTACATTCAGATCAGAAGTGACTTTCCATCATCTAAGGGTTGGTTCTGGTTCTACTGCTTTGTCCTCATTTCCCTTTTCATTATTTGCATTCATTCTGTTTCTTTGCAGTCCAACTTCAATCGAATTTTACGTTATTTATTTTCCTTTTTTACTTGATTTCCAATATTTTCAGAGCAATCCTTCGTCCTTCTCTCTCTCTATCATTCCCTCTACTAATTATCCTCATCTTCTCTGTTTCGTTCTCTTCCTTTATGGATCGTAGTCTGTCGGGCTATTCTTTACTAATATTATTTTCAATCTACTGATCTCTCTCTCTCTCTCTCTCTCTCTCTCCACTCACTATTAGCATTTTTACCAGGTGTCACCATTCGCCACAGGTTTGTCTATCAGGTACATGTTCTCTCACTATTACCCTGGTTCCCCCTCCTTCGCCTCTCAGTCACGTCAGCTCACAATTCCCAAGACACTAGACCACAAAGATGAAGGTAAGAGTCATTTTTCACCCTTCACTAAGCTGCAGGGCCTACCTGTCAACAGCCTCTTCCCTCAATGTCGCTCCAGTTCGTTTCAGTAGCGTTCTGTCAGTATCCATTTAGCCATACTATTTTTTTCCCTCACTTCTGTTCTTTCATGACCACTCGAGTTCTTTCTCATTTTCTGAAGCAGCATTTCCAGCCATCATCGATTTTATTTTTGGTCCCATTTTTAGAAACGTAGGGGCCAGCGGCAAGGTTACTAATTTCCGGCATTTCTAGCAAGGGTCACCAGCCTCATTTGGCCCTGAACTGCATTATATTGGTAATAAACTACAACCACCCCTCTGATGTAACCTTCCCGTGTTCCATCCAGTCGGTGTGTCATAAACCCACTAGACCTGCAGGCAATATTTGGTTGCCACTTAAATTAGCAAAGGGTTTCCTCGATTAAGGAAACCATTTGGCTTGTCAGTGTGAAGTCACCTTACGGTTGCACTACATTGTGTGAGTGGATGGGTGTCCCCACCTACCACTTCTAACTATATTTCATCTCTTTCTCATCTAGATCGCCACCAGGAAGCATGTCATTTTTATCTATTACGACAACACTCATCTCGCCAAGACAAGCCAAGAAGCAACTCCCTTCTCAAGACCACACAGGTCTTTAAACTATTTGTACTGACACGGTACCCAACTATCCCCGTCAGGCAGGAGTCGCACACACACACACACACACACACACACACACACACACACACACACACACACACACACACACACACACACACACACACACAAGGGGGCCAGGGATGGAGGTCAGGGTTGAACAGCGGTACGAGGGGTGGAGGTGCACATTAGTCTGCGAAAGGTATAAACGAAGGATGGAATAACAACACATTACTGGCGACTCTAACAGTTACGGTAACTCCATTATCACCGGGTACATCCTATAAAGCCTTCCAGTCACTAGCTACTATCTAAGTTCCTTCTTGAGATATATTTTTTTTTATGCAAGGAAGAAGGAACCAAAGGCCATGAGCCCGCAATAATAGTTCCCTCCAAGAGAAAAACAAAATACAAGAGAGAGCCAAATTCAAGATCCGATCATTTCGAGATGCCTGGACACACTGCGTTTGAAAGACTGGAGATCATAGGCAGCAGGAAATACAGAAAGAGGGAGACAGTTTCAGAGTTGGGTTGTTGCATAAATGAAGGACTGGGAGTAACGGTTAACTCTTGCATTAGAGAGTTGGAAAGAAAAGGGATGAGAGTTTGCTGCTAGACGGGTGCTACGCGCGCGTCGTAGAGGTGGAGGAGTGCATGCAGACAGTTCAGAGGAGCAGTGACCATTAAAGTAGCGATAGAAAAGGGATAAAGATGCAACAGTGCGGCGAAGAGACAGAGGTTGAAGAGAGTCAGTAAGAGGAGGAGAGTTACTGAGACGAAAAGCCTTTAACTCCACCCTATTGAGAAGAGCTGTATGTGGGGAGCCTCCCCACACATGAGAGTTGTAATCCACACAGGGGCGGATAAAACCCCTGTATAGAGTCAACAATTGTGCAGGGGTAAAGAAAGAACGGAGTGGGTCGAGTGACGTGATACTGCCTTCGTCGGGACTAGAAACGACAAAACACAATTCACGAAAAAAAAAAAAAAAGTTAAATTTGATTAATGCTTTCGACTGGTGACAGGTATGGAGAACACAAGCCCTACGATGGGAAGGGTAAAATTTAATTTTTGTTGAGAGAGAGAGAGAGAGAGAGAGAGATTGATAATCACTCACACAGATTGTTACGTCATGGTAGATCAGAAAAAGCTAAGGATAAAAGACGAGCTAGTCTGAAGCATCGTTCCTAAATAAATACCTATGAACACAATTTCATATTTCGAAAAAGCATGGCAGGTCAGAATGATTAAGTGGAGGAGGTACGGAATATCTGAATATTAATTCTGGTTTCAAACGCACATAAAACTACGTACAAAAAGACAAGGGCACTCTGACACTCACATAACCACAAGTACACTCGTCTGTGGTCTTTAAGTTGTTACACTCTACACAATGATAAAATCCCCCCCCCCACACACACACATGAAGAGAAAAGCGGTAATGTTAGGACATCGGATATACAGCATGGAAAATTGGGGGAGAGGATGGAAGGATAAGGCAGGACAAGGCAGGATGACGGAGGACATTGCATGGTGAAGAAGGACAGGATAGAGCGAGGCATAACAGGATATCGTGAGGCAGGGCAGGTTAGGGTAAGGCAGGGCAGGTTTGAGTGAGGCACGACAAGATAGGGAGACACAGAACAAGGCAGGGTGAGGCAGGACATTATATGGTAAAACAGGAGAGGGTAGAATGGAACAGGACAAGGCAGGGTCAAGCAGGACAGATCAGGGTGTGGCTGGACAAATAGGATGATAAAATATACGAGTAAGGTAAGGAAGTGAGGGCGAGGCAGGGTTTGAAAGGGTAAAGGAATGTGAGGCAGGGTCGGGCAAGGATGGCAGGGTAAGGAATTGGTATGTGTAGATGGAAAAGCGAGATAAGGTAAAGCAAGGTGAAGCAAGGCAGGACGGAGTGAGGCACGAGTGAGTGGATTACGGCAGCCAAGGATGAGACAGGCATAACTTCGGAAGGCAGACCCAGGAAGAAAATGCCAGGATTACGAAGAGTGAGGCATGGATGGGCAGGGTGAAGGCGTGTGGGGCAGAGTAAGGCAGGGCGAGGCATAGGAGGATCAGCTGATAACAAGACAGGTGTGAAATTGTTCACCCGGAGGGTAGATCGGCATTCTTTTTAACACCTTCCGCTTGTTTCGTTCTTGCTGCGGCTACGCTATTTAGGAGAGACCTCTAGTAGCAACGAAAACAACTTCCACTACATCATCAACACTTAATGACATTTCATAGGCAAAATATATATCCCTAGTAACATCTCTCTATGGAGCTTTCACCACACCACTAACACTAAAATATCACAGGCAGCACAGGACGTGGGTGAGAGGAACTGATTAGAATACTGCAAAAGTGACGTGTACTGGATGAGGAAGGAGATAAAACGGGCTGTAAGATATTTAAGAAATTAGGGTAATAATGTCCGAAGAACTACCCCTTTCAAAGGGCACAATCAGCAGTAGAAATACGCAGAGAATAATGGGAGTCGGGAGTCCATCTCCCTACATAGATGACCGTTCCAGTGAATAACAAGATGAGTCCCTCAGCGCGTCGCGCGAACACACACACACACACACACACACACACACACACACACACACACACACACACACACACACACACACACACACACACACACACACACACACACACACACACACACACAGATCCTTTTATGGTATAGATGAGTTCTTCTCTAAATACACTATGTTGTTCGAGTAAATCCTGCGATGAAACAAATATTTCGACGCATATTCTTTCTTCGTAAACTCTTATGATAACAATGTATTTACTCTGGTATCATTATACAGTTAGTAAACTAACCAGATAAGGGAAATCCCATCATCATCATCATCATCCAATCCTACATTGCTCCATGAGGAGCGTAGGAGCCCGGGGCTAGGCAAGTCGGTCCTGACATTTAAGATGAGAGTGACCAGCCTCACACATCTCTGAGTTCCATTGCGTGAGTAATAACTCCAACCATCCCTTGGATATAAACCTTCACCGGCTCAATCTGATTTGAGCGCCGCAATTACCCACTAAACTACCAGGCGTCATAATTTGGTTATGTGGTTACCACCCAGCGTAGTAAATGGTTTTCTGGTTTACAGGAAACCATTTGGCTTGTCACTCAATGTAGAGTCACCCATTGGTAGAAGGAACAGGAAAGAATGAAGGAAAGATTGACAAAAGAGAGAGTGTAAAATCACCATTTGGCAAAAGGACGAGGAAAGAAATGAAGTAAAGAAAGACAGAAGAGGAAGGAAGGAAAGAAGGAAGGAGAGGAAAGGGCAGACACCTGAGAGCAGCACTACATCGAGTGAGTGGATGGTGAGCTTCCCCACTACCATAAAGGGAAATCCTATCTCCGTAAATAGAAAATTAAATGGTGTCATAAGTTCATTAGAGACGGTATGGCAAACAATACGCAGTTCAAAATAACAACTGCTCTATTAGCCATCAAATTCCTCAATCTGAACAGTGGCCATAATTCACTGAGAGAGCGAGAGAGAGAGAGAGAGAGAGAGAGAGTGTGTGTGTGTGTGTGTGTGTGTGTGTGTGTGTGTGTGTGTGTGTGTGTGTGTGTGTGTGTGTGTGTGTGTGTGTGTGTGTGTGTGTGTGTGTGTGTGTGTGTGTGTGTGTTTGCCATCTGAACACAAACTGCCGCATACTGTCTGGTATAATCAACACCGGAGAGAAGGACAGACGGGAGCAAGCAAAATGAGAGAGATATCCACAGTCTTACACCCTTCCACCTTCCCACACATCTATAGCCACAACTACACCCACACCCACACCCACACCCACACACCTGCCCACGGCAGAAACCTCACATGCATCCACCTATCTGTTCCTCAAATCCCACACCTACCCTCACGTCCACATCCTCACCCTCACCCACCTACCCACGGCAGCATCGTCACGTGCATCCATCTCCAACCATTACACACATACCCATACCCATTTACCCACATACCCACAACTTTACAAACAGACGCACCCACACACGTACCCAAACACCCACATCCACATACATACATACACTCTGAGCTAACGCAACAGCAAGATGGCGTGCTATTACTGCAAAAAAAAAAAAAAAAAAAAAAAATGCTTCCACTAAAATTTATGATTTACAGCACTAAGTCATCTTTCATACCAGATAAATATTTTCACGGTCTCGTAAAATTAATTAATTCTACGAGGTTCATCTGGTCTCTTATATAAATCAGACAGCGGATAGCTCCTTGAACGTAAACAAATTTTATGACATTTCTACATACGGGTTCGGATCAAAATCTAATAAATACAAACTGACCACCTATCCACAAGATTTAGTTGAAATCCGACAATAACTATTTGGGAGATCTTGTGTACAAACATACAAAGAAACAAACACGGGTGAATACACAGCTTATGTCCAACTTCGCTGGCGGAGGTAATGTAGAGGAGGAAGTGAAAGAGGACAGCACAAAGGGCAACCAAGGGCTGACAGCAGGAGTGAGGGAGGGAGGTACACGTGTTGACAACATAGGGCAGACGGCATTATATTAATTAACCAATGTCCCGCCCACCCACAACACCATAATATGATGTGCAACAACCAACCAGGAAGCCAGCCGGGCCTCAATGCCGCCTTATTAACCACATCAGCTGCCCTTCCAGTATTGAAAAAGCCTAAGTAAGGACGTAATGAGGATTTACGCGGCGGGACAATCAAGGGAGCATCGACAAAGATTACGATTACGAGCTGAAACGATTAACGTCTTTAGGATGTTAATCAGCTAAGTATCCCCGCCAGATTATACTAAGTGCTAGAAAGGGCTGAGGTGGGTGCGTACGTCCTGGTGGCTGCTGGTGGTGGTGGTGGTACTGCCTGACTGTCCGAGAAATGGCAGGTGCAAACTCTGACTTGGGGGCTAAAACCAATCTGCAGATTGGTTATTTGTTACAGGCAATCGCATTTTGTCGCCCTCACAGCATAGGGATACGAGGTTGGGCTACTGTAATACAGAACATTTAAGAGCTAGAGACGGACCTATGCCCTGTTTTACATGACAGACAAGCCTCATGTCACCATTAGGTTTTAAACCTATAAGATGTTAAATAACAGTCAGTTCGGAACCTGAGAAGTCTACTGCCAGACCACCAGATGTTACTTATGCATGATATATATTTTTTTTCCTATCTGTGAATTAAACTGCATTTGCGTTCTCTCTCTCTCTCTCTCTCTCTCTCTCTCTCTCACACACACACACACACACACACACACACACGCACACAATCATTTACCCGCCAATTATGACTGGCATGGTATGTTTCTTTAACAATTTTATGTTATCCATTCTACATCAGAATTTCTTCCTTTTATACAACAACCTATAATTGGGACTTTTAAGAAAGCATCTCTGCCTAGGATACAGATATAATTCGTTTAAATAATAAACTTACCGTTCCAATACGGCAGCAGTTCAGTAATATATTCTGAATAAGGTTTACATTGATTCAGTAGATGGGAACCCCAACCCCATCACCCAAGAGGTTTATATTCAGAGGGATAATTTTACGCTAAAAAATCATCTACACCTCGCTGCTAACTGACGACCAGTAAATAATCCTTCTCAACACGTTAATATACTAAAATGCAAAAAACATTCAGGTTGGAATAGAAACCGTGGTGTTGGCCTGACCGTGAGAATAAATACCCCCTCCCTCACATATGTTTGCTGCCATAACACGCGTAGGACGTGTGTGTGTATGTGTGTGTGTGTGTGTGTGTGTGTGTGTGTGTGTGTGTGTGTGTGTGTGTGTGTGTGTGTGTGTGTGTGTGTGTGTGTGTGTGTGTCTAAGAAACGTGAAGGGTAAATACGTAAACAGTTAACAATAACTGTGGTTAAGTTGTTTGTGTGTGTACACACACACACACACACACACACACACACACACACACACACACACACACACATATATATATATATATATATATATATATATATATCTATATATATATTTAAACATCAGGCTACCACGCCTGTTCCGCAACGCGTAGTCAGCCCCAAGGCCACAACGGAAGGGGGGGAGGGGGAATATCATATACTGCCATGGTGAAAAACCAGCCGACCACCAGCACGGGTTCCAGGCCATAGATCGTAGCTTGTAGGTGTGGCCCAACTGGGGGACATCAAGGCTTATCTATGCAATCGTCTCAGTACACCATCTTCATCACAGTCACTGGCTCATGCCAGGGACTTCATTGATCCTAACATGAAGTCACTTGATGCCACCTCTCGGGCTGATATCTATCGCCAGTGGCGTCTGGGGAAATCAGGTAGAGAACACGTCTTACTAGAAACATCATCATCGGCTCCACTTGTCAAATATGAGTGATGAGATGCTGGCGGGTCCACATAAGAGGGGAATATTTGTGGAGAACTATTCATTGATGGTGGTCTGCTGAGGAAAGAAAGAAATGGGCAAGTGTGGCGAGATATCAAAAGTAAATATCAGGAAAAATAGGTAAGAATGGAAGTATGGTGGCAATTCTAGAAAACATGAAGTGAGACAGCTAGAAGTAGACGTGTATACTGGCGATGGGGAACGAAGATGAAGAGGGGACGGAAGGTGAGAGAAAGAATATATGAAGGACACGTGGGTGAGATGAGAAAAAGAGGAATGTATGCGCATTGAGAAGCAGGAAGGGATTTGTGTCACGGGGGTGGTACGTGTGAGCTTATCATACCTCGGTAAAGTTTTCACAATCTACAATGTGGCGCAAACAGGTAGGCAGGTAGTAAGGCAGGGAGGAGTGGACTGTGAGGTTGTGTGTTATCAGCTTATTATTCCCCTGTACTGGTCTCCGTACCTATAATGTCAGGGAGCAGACAATCAAGGCACTCAAGCAGGCA
Organism: Coenobita brevimanus; assembly: GCF_032717465.1. Classification (NCBI taxonomy): domain Eukaryota; kingdom Metazoa; phylum Arthropoda; class Malacostraca; order Decapoda; family Coenobitidae; genus Coenobita; species Coenobita brevimanus. The sequence continues at coordinate 13,155,107 of NC_136969.1, forward strand.
GGCTGGATGGGGTGGTGGTGTGCCTAAGTTCATTATAGCCCTGTACTGGCCTCACTACCCATGTCTTACCGGGCATAACGGCTGATGAACACACTGCAAGACGTATAGCTCGTAAATTCATCAGTGGGACCTAACCTGCATTACTGGCTTCATGTTTAATCTGTAGGTAAGTCTGATGGGGAGCACCTTACGGGTTCATTAGTCAGGCCAACCAAGCCGGGAAGAAGATCTGTGAATGCCACACTCCAGCCAGACCCTCACCAAAACTGGGGGCTTATATACCGGCAGACTACAGTGGCTGTCGTTTACTCTGTCCCGAAGCTGATGGTGAGAATACTGAGTTCTGAAATATGATATTATGAAGTAACATCTTTTCGCTCTCTCACGCCTGCTATGAGACCCTCGGCCTCACTTTGCACCAGATGACTGTAGAAATAATGACCCAACAATACACACCACGCCAAGCAATCTGCTACGGAGATGAACTACGGAGGCAAAGTTACTTGTGTTGCCAAAGAACACGATCCGGGCCGAGTGAAACAAGGGTAACTAACTGATCTGACTTTCAAGGCCCATTAGTCCATCTATCACGCTTAATGAGAACAGCCGTGTGGAATCGGAGGATGAAAATGATCTGAACATAGCTAGGTTTACTGAAATCGTAACGAACTGAAGCAACAGAATATGAGAGTGGAAAAATATAACAGCAACAGGAGAGGAAAGAGTAATGGTAATGATGACGAGGAGAGGAGAGGAAGATGGAAAGAAAAAATAAAAATTGGAAGGAGGAAGCAAGAACAGGGAGAGGAAATATTAGGAAGAAAGCAGAGTGGGGATGGCATCACATGTTCGTGTGTGTAAGAAAAGGAGTTATAACAGACCTAAAAAAAAAAGACGATACAGCCTCAAATTCTCCCGTCTTTCCTTTCAAGCTTTTCCCTGCACATTCAACCCTCAATTGTTCTACTTCATTTCACCCTACCGATTCTCCTCCAATTCTTCCCTCTCTCCCTCTCATCCTCCCTTACATATACCTTGATAAGCACAACAGGAAAGTGTGAAATAATCTGGCTTTGGAACTGCAGGGAAACGGCTTCAAAGAACAAATCAAGCTAGGAAGTCAGGAACAGTATCGAAGATGAGAAAAAAAAAAATCCTTCAATAATTTCGGAGAAACAATAAAATGAAAGTACGTTGCTTAGTAAATGTATATAAACAGCAGAGGGCCAGCAAACCTGACAGGTATTACAGAAAAGATAGCTGTGATCAATAAACGCTGTATAAACGCCCTACGACCCATGTAAATATCCAGGTAGTGAAGGATATAAAGTTATCGAGGTTGGTTATAGGCTAGGATCCTCTACGCTTCCCCTCCTTTACACCTGTCGCCACCCCGCTCTCTTTGTCTGCCCATTATCTTTAATACAATACCTGGCCACCAATACCTCTATTTGCTGAGCCATCCACACCCCATGATATATGTGTCTTGTCAAGCACCGTTAATCAACTGATAATGGGGAGGGAGGAGCTGGTAGGAAAGAATACTATGGCATACATAAGGCAACAGAAAATGACTTACCAGGCTGTTAGTTTCCTGAGTAGGACATGACTGGTGTTCATTCCTGCAGAGAACAAGATCGCGAAGTAAATGAGAGCAAAGTGGATTACTGTCTTTGGCGGACGTACTGCACTGGATAAAAGGTAAATATGGTTGTGGTTTATGAAAGCAGTTATGTTACATGGGATACACACGTGCTGGCCCGTATATCATTACCATCACACTCCCCAACAAAGATGAATGCTTTACCCATCTTAACCTCGCCACTCCCGATATTCACACCCTGTATACACACCCTTCAACAAAGCGCCTGCAGAGTGGAAGACTAGGCTTAGAGGTACATGTTGATACCTTTATTTTTCATCTATATCTTAATCAGCCAATCTTTCTAGCTTGATATCGGTAAATATTTCATCTCCTACTGATCATCTAGGCTGAGATATCACTAATAAAAGTCACAGCTTACCAAATGTATCCTTCATCTACTTCTAAGTTCAGGCGATATCATTTCGCCGTGCTTTAAGCCTACATTTTACCTGACTTTAATACTTATCCCCATTTTTGGTTAAGGTCTAGATTTCTGACCTATTGGAATATGTGGTGTCTACCCACCTTATAAACAAATGTACACTCTTTATTTTAACTTGGCCTAAAATTACTACCTCTCAACCTTGAATGTTGAGCTCTAACGGGTGATTAACATAGGGATACTATGCCAGTCACGAACAAGTGCTACGGAATGAATATACAGCGTTCTTTTGTTTTCTTTTCTGCCGTTGCCCTACGTGAAATAACTAGCCAAAGGACGAAAATCTGGGGAAAGTTAAGGTAAAAAGAGTATGATATTTATAATTAACACTGGGACGCTAAAAAATGAAACTTACGGTAACAGCCAAGGAGCCATATTTTTAAAGTGCGCCATTTTTTGAGTTCGTTCACGATGTTTTGCCACAAGCAACAACCATTATAAATTCATTACTAGGATCCTTGTGGTACATTTTCTACAGGTTGTCACTTCCCCAGGTGGTGCTGGGCCTCAGAATAACGAAGTTCAAGGTTGCCACAGACAGCGGAGTGGTTTCAGTGTTATCTGAGCAAAGCGTTATAGAAGTAATGCACAATTATATTTATATTTTCTGTTTATTCTTTCCTTGCAGGTGTGGATATGAGTGCTTAGCCATCAGATTCATTGGGCACTGCTAGTTTAGTCCTCTTGGCATGATTTTCCCTGCTTCTGTAAGATCTTCCACGCTGTGCAATTCCTGCATGATCCTTCCTTAACCTTCTCGGCATGATATTCCCTGCTTCTGCAAGACCTTCCTCGCTGAGCCAATCCTGCATGATCCTTCCTTAACCTTATGAATAAATGTGTAGTCTAACATTCAAAACTGTGGTGAAGCATAAGACATGGAATCCAACCTCCAAGAAAGTATACCGGTCGCTGTCATACCAACAAAAAGACTAAAACGAAGCCAAAGTGGCACAAAGAATGTTATTCGTCATTCACAAGTAAGTTGAATATACAGAAGGTGGTAGAAAAATCACATTGACAGAAACCTCCACAACGACCAGAGACAGCACAACCTCTACCATCACACGTGGACTTGTACCTAACGTTGACTGGAAACAGTGTATCTATTGCCAGACAAGGAGGAAGAAAGAGGGTTTACATCAGGTCTTGACTGAGAACACAAATGCTGTCATACATGGCCATGCTAGGAATAATTATGCTTTAAAGTACAGCATAGGTGTGAACGACCTCATTGCATATGAAGCCCATTACCATAGTTCATACAGGAGAAAAGCCTATAGGGAACCATCTTCTTCTAATGCTGCAAGAGCGATGACCCAAGGAAATCGTCATTTATGTCTATAAACATGTTAGAGGCTGGCTTTAGTGTAGGACACGTCTACAGCATGGATGACGTTGTGGCAAAATTCATTACTTCGCTCTCTGACACAGGTATTGACGAACAGGTTCGATCACTGTATTTGAAAGAGAAGCTATTAGGTTGCTTTGGTGACAAGATATGCTTCAGACGACAGAGAAACATGACACAGCACCTCCTTTTGTTCTCTGATGTGTCATTTGGTGCAGCTGTTGAAGCTCTGAAGATGACTACAAGCAATACAGAGGAGTCACACCTGATGGCTCTCCATGAACCATCTCCCCTGACAGTTTATCTGAACTCCCTACGCCACGTGGCATCAAAGATAAACGCTGATCTTCTGTCAACACCAGGTCATCCAGGATATGACAACCTTTCCAGGGAGGCTGCAGAGAGATGCATACCAGACAGCCTGTACACTCTAGTCAAATGGATCATAGATCCACAGGCACGAGAAATTGACCCTGAGATCCCTCCGAAGCATGATCAAATTGGGAAGTACCAACAACAGATATTAAATGTTTGCCAAGCTATTGTTTATGCAGCATCCAAAGGCCGGAAGAACACTCCGAAACAAATTGGGACAAGTCTCTATGTTTATCATGCCACACGGTCAAAGCATTTAGTCAACTATCTGCATGGCACTGGTGACAGTGTCAGTTATGATATGGTGGAGAGGATTACTACCTCAATTGCTGCAAAACAACTGGAACGCTATGCAGAGAATGATAACACCTTCATACTCCAAAATGTAGTCCCTGGTTGGTTTGTACAGTTCTTTGCAGACAATCTTGACTTACTGGAAGAAACAGTGGATGGAAAGAGAACAGTTGCCCAGCCAGGTGTTCAACCTCCAACGGAATGTGGGTGGTGTTATACTGAAAGTGGTGTTCTCGCACCTGCCCTCACATTGTTACCTTCTGTTCCAAAAGTGTGTCCTGAACTAGCCACCTGTTCCTGCCAAAGTTTTAAGTGCAACTCCTCCAGATGTACATGTAGCAAAAAACTAGCGTGTGCATGTATGAGATTCTGCCAAAACTCCAACAATGCCTTGGTCAGTGAAGCAGTAAGTGACAGCAACGAAACTGACACCGATGAGGATATTTGAAAATTTATCACGGTTGAATGTGTTTCATATGTGTCTGATTCATTCCATTGGGTTTTTTCTTGTGGGTTTTCATATCAGTAAGGGAGTACAGAGCCTAATTTTCAAGTTATGTTCAGTTATACTTCACAATATCAACTACCAAGATAATGTAGGGACTGACGGAGATGAGTATTATGATGATGTTTATGCTTATTGATCAAAAACTAATGTAGCTATGGAAACCAAATTTCAGACATGTAATTGTGAATAATTGTAGAAATTCTGTACATATTATGAGAACATTTTTTTTTATAAGTCTCTCAGAGTTTGAGGTTTTGTACAACTCGCAAATTACCAAATTTGGTACTCATTACTTGTAAAGAAGTCAAAATAATGCAGCAGTAACAAGAGAAATATTGCTATAAAACTAAATAATCAAATTGCCTACTGTCTTAGGAAGGAGTTGGTGTATTTTTGTCCATTTATCTGTTTTTTGTATTGGAGATATGGAGACATTAGTAAAATAAAACTATTAAGAATGAATACTTGAAATCCTGAAAAAGTTGTGATTTCTTAGCTCAGCACCCTTACAAAAGGTGACAACCTGGTGAAATAGGTGCCTCTTAGTCTAATTAGATGAGTTACAGTGGTTGTTACTTATGGCAAAAAGGTTCGAACGAAAAGTTAAAATTGGTGGTCTGGCTCTTGGACTATAACAATCAAATACTGAAATTACCTACTTTTAAATATGATGACCTTTGTATGCCCTATAAGATTCCTTCCGTATCTCCTATTCATAAGGGCTCCTAGCATGGCGATAAAAATAATTTCATGGAGTCAGTTTTAAAACGGCTTTCTTGGCGTTTTGAATATCTAGGAACGGGAAAGTAAAGTAAAAACGACATATATACCGTATTTCGTGCTTCAAATATTTAGGAACGGAAAAAAAAGAAAAGAAAAAAAAAGCTATCCATGCTAGGAACTAAACCCGTACATGTTTTGAAACTGAAGTATCTATGAGACCGTAAAAGGCAAGTGTAATCATGGTACAGATCCTGTTGCCCAGGACGATGTGGCAGTGTGGTATTGTGCTGTGATCCCTGAGCCACTCCTGGGTCCCTCCTCATTAATGGTGACAGGGCAGAGGTACGGTACTGTGGTGTTTGTGCCGTGGTCTTTGAACCACCCCGGGCCCCTCTTTATCAACAAAGACGAGGCAGAGTACAAATGTCACCGGTACTGGCTGAGGTGCCGGTGGTTCTGTTCAAAGTGAATTCATCATATACTGTACTTACTTTTATAATTTGGCCCAGTAATCTTGCCAGCTCACCCACCAAAGTTTACTCGGACACTCCAAAATTAAGGGAATATAATGCCAGCGGAACATAATTATGACGGCCCTTCACTGATACTTTCAACTCAAATTATTTTCAGCATACAGGTATAGTCTTTTACGCAAAAGAATAACGAACTTGCACTAGCTTAGGGAAATATACACATGCCTCCATACACTGAGGCACATATCCAAACAGCACACACACACACACATGTTTCGATGATCATACTCAAACAAAAATATATTCTGTATACATAAAACTTTCCACAAGTACAGAAACTTCCTCACCGCAACACACACACACACACACACACACATATCATCACAAACTCTACACAAGCACACATAATACTGTACATACAAAAATCCTAAATCATATACTCCCTTTCCTCATTCCTTCAAGCACCCCACGGCCCTCACGCACAAACATTCCTAGAATGGAAAGAAATGATACTGTGGACAGGAACCGAACCCATCCAAACAGACTTACTCATCAAATCCAACACACAGTGTTCCTCTTTCTTTCTCTCCAAAACGCGATAAAAAACACTTCCTTCCCTATCCCCAAATCCTTTCCCCTTCCTCCACCTACCCGTCCCCGAACCCAGCCCAGAAATGGGTACAGTCAAGATTCAGTGTTTATTTAGCGACGTCACAGTGTCAACAAAAGGGTCACCTGGGTCACAGACACACATCTTGTCACTCACCTGGATCACAGACACACACTTGGTCACTCCAGATGTTTTTCTGCGAATTCTTAGGGTCATGTGCAAGGGGGAAGAGGGAAGGTAACATAAAGGGGAGTTTGTAAAAATGACAGCACATGAGGGAGGGAGAGAGCATAAACACAAGAGAGTGAGATTAAGAGAAGAAATAAATGAATAGGTGTAATACTGTGCGTTGAGTGAGGGTGGAATATTTTAGGAGAAGGAAAAATGAGTGTTTGGGTATGTGCTGAAGTATGGTGGTGATGGGGAATGTGTAAGTTTGGGTGGGTGAGTACGGGTATGGCTATGGGAAGAGTGACTGAGACACCAAGGGGACTGGTGGTGGCAGCGCATTAAACAAGAGTGGTGGTGGTTGCGAGTGTAAGAATGTCGGAGTGTGGTGGAGGCAGTGGGGGTGTGTGATGGCAGTGGTGGGCAGCGTGAGTGTGTTGGAGTTTGGTGGTGGCAGTGTGTGATTCTATGGCCGTCGTGGGAAGTACGTGAATAACAGTGTGAAAGTTGTGTGTTGGTGGCAGCGGTGTTTGTGTAGGAGAGTGTGATGGTGGTGGGAAGCATATGAGTTGGGAGAAGTGTGGTGGTGGCAGTGTAAAAATGTCATGATATAGCATGACTTTCGACACACACACACACACACACACACACACACACACACACACACACACACACACACACACCAGTTACATAAGCCTCAAAATTTCTGTTCACATTTTCCAAAAGACAGTGCTGCAATTTTTTTTCTGCATACACGTCTATACGACAAAAATATATCGAATAATCTCAGATTCCTGCCCATGATTTTGAAGGAAATTTCGTAAACCCAGTCCTTATCTGAGAAATATTGTCTTTCTATTTTATATACATAAGCAGGCAGACGTCAAGAATATCCAGCGGTATAATTTAGTAGCCTTAGATTTACACAAAAGGCGCCAGCGAGAATAATTCAACCATGAACGGGGGAATTACAGAGGAAAAACTATATATGCATACCGTATCAATGTATTTTGGAGAGACAACAGTTTGGGACTGACTTGGACCCTCCTCTGGTGTCCCAACAAAAACATGACGTTCACTATGTGGCCATAATTCCTTTGTCCAAACAATTCATAGCTTGTGAAATGAAGACACAAGGGTTCACCAGGATTCGTATTCTCGTTGGTTAAGAAAGCTCCCTAACACCTTTTTCTGAGCAATTTAGTTTGTTCATTACACCTTACTGACCTCTTCTGTGTTACATAAATCCCTCCAGTATCGCCATACTCGGCATAAACAATGTACAAAAGGATATTATCACCCATATCTAAAGCCAAATCGCTAGGAAGAGGTGTTAGGGAGCTTCCTTAACTAACAAGAATACAAGCCGAGGATGATTGTGGCAGAGATACCGTACGAGTATAATTTCACTCCTGCCCAATTTCAGAGAGGCGATGCCGAAGTGTGTGTAGGACAACTGTAGCCTGCAATGTGTGTGTGTGTGTGTGTGTGTGTGTGTGTGTGTGTGTGTGTGTGTGTGTGTGTGTGTGTGTGTGTGTGTGTGTGTGTGTGTGTGTGTGTGTGTGTGTGAAGGGGGATAAAGACCACTATTCAAACAATCTATTGACGCACAGAATTTGTACAGTATATAGTAGTTGGAGAAGACCAGAGAAAGAGCTAGGCATCTAGGAACCAGTGCTGACAAAGAAAGACACGTGTGAACGGCAACACCTGAGACCAAATACACCTTCCACTAGCCTGTCTTACGTGATTACAGGTATGTGACTCTTCAAATAACTTTTCAACTCTATCCTCCGAGCTGTGGTGGCATTATTCCAAAACACGCGCCCGCGCGCACACACACACACACACACACACACACACACACACACACACACACACACACACACACACACACGTGCCAGAGAGAGAGTCATAAAGGGTGCTGCATGTGAAAAGGGATGTAATAAAGAAGATAAATTAAAACATTAAGGAAGGAGGTGAAATGGAGCCATAGGAAAAGGAGGTTCATGGAAGACATGATGAGAGAAGCGAAAGAAAAAAATATGGAGACAAACTTATAGGTATCAAGAGAGAGAAGTTAGAGAAAGGAAACTAAGACGGTACAGGAAAGAAAGGAAGTGATAACAAAGAGAAATGGGTGCGTTAATTATCAAGGGAATAATTTTCACGGTCAGCAGTTGTTTGGGACATTGTGAACACTGGACATGGCCATGGTTTACCGGCAGTATGAGGCAGTGTGAACACTGGATATGGCCACAATCTACTGGCAGTATGGGGCAGTGTGAACACTGGACATGGCCATGATCCACCGGCAGTATTGGCAGATTGGCAGTGTGGACACTGGCCACGGTCTACCGGCAGTACGAGGCACTCTGGATACTGAACGTGGCTACGGTCTGCTGGCCGTACGGGACACTATGGACACAAAAGTGGCTAGGGCAGACAGTCCTCTTTTAAGACCCCACGGCTCTACACAAACAACTCGCCCTCAGTTTGCTTACACCTGGTTACACACTGCCCTGTGGGAATTTTAAGTTGTTGGCTGAAACGATTTTCTTGTTTTTTGCTGAAAACATAAGCAATGGAGTAGCGAAAGTGAATGGTTTGAATGGAAAGTGAATGGGTGTGTCGACCATTTCGCCTATCAAGTTCTCTTGCTACAGTATAGTGGACCAAGAAATGTGGAGTCGATATTCATATTAACAACGAGTATGATACTGATTATGCTTAGGACAATGATGACAGTAATGGTAATAATGAAACGACAGCCAGGACGATGACAATGATGGCCACAGACGGTGATTCACTGAGAACGGCCCGGTAGGAGTGTTACGAAATGTGAGGGTGAAGATGGACAGTGATGTACAAGGACCCCAGTGTTGTGGCACCACTATCAGAGAGGAGGTGAGGGACGGGTGAGAGGCCTGAGGAATATGTACGACGGGGGAAGGACTAATGAGATCCCTTTATATGGAACGGTCTGACATCTTCTCATTCTGTGAAAAGGTTAAATATTTGTCGAGCAAAAGAGCGAAAGTCAGACTGGGGCGAGTCCCTCAAAACTTGGAAGGTCTAGTGAATTTTTGTATCAGGACCCTTTACGGTGAGGGGTATAAATTGTTGATATCCAAGTGGCGAGAAGGAGCAGGAATGAATGTTGATAGCCTTGAGACTGAAACAGAAAGACAGACAAATAAATACATGAATATATAGAAATTTAGAAGATACAAACACCGTTGCTTCCTTCCATACTATTTTCTTGAAAGTTCACTAATAATCCTACCACAATGATCAGTATCAAGATACCACGGTACGTGCACATGGAGATTATGTAGGTTTATCCTTCTCAAGTGGTGTTAATGGCAATTTATCACTGCCATTATTCTAACCCCAGTTTCATTTCACAATTCTCGGCATATGTATGATCACCATTCTCACCACAGTGATTATCAGAAATTTCACCACTATAGCCTTACCCTCATCTTCATCGCCACCCTAATCCTGATCCACATTCTCATCTCTACCCTACCCCTCCCCCAGTGTCACTCTCACCCTGATGCTTAACACCGGTGCTGTCAATAAACCTGGTGTGGGAATATAAGCAGCAGTGTGGAAGGGATAATACCGGCAGTACTGATTCCTTGCCCTCCACTTTCTTCTCTTAGCGTCTCACATTCCGACCAACATAAAAAGTCTGAAGCATTTTTTCTTAAGGCACTAATTTCTATGCGTTGCTTACTAGGTTTCTCTCCCATTTCCTCACAGTGTAATTGTTTCATCAGTTTGTTAACTAAGTGCTAGTCTTTTTTTTTTTTTTCATTTTTCGGTTTTACAAAAAGAGCAACCATGTCTTGTCTTTCCTTTTATAAGTCAGAGATCATAAGCAACCATATTTAGCTAGTAATAACCCGGTAGAGTTGATCAGTAGCAATTACGGGCACCACAGACCCAAGAGTTATGGATAATGGTAAACATTATCAGAGGGAATAACAGGAAAGAGTTTACATGATAATCAGAAGCTTCGAGGACTCAGGCAGGATAGAGGCAATATACATGTCTCGTTGTTTGATAATGGCAACGAGTTTTCCTTACTGAGACCACAGCTGCGATTCACAATTCACCTTACAATAATTGTTCTTACGTAACTAAGGTTTCTATTTCCAAGAAGAAAATGAGACAGGAAGATATTTGCTCTTCCCTTTCTTTTCCAATTTTGCGAAATCTAATTTAATCTTAAAAGAGTTTATTTGCATATCAACGTCCAGAGTTGGAGTTATACTCGTATACGAGAATAGCTGATGATGCAGGAGGGAAGGACGAGGCTTGCATAGTCATAACTGTTATAAAATTTGGGTCATGGAAAATAGCGTCCTATACTGAACGACGCAACAAGATATGTCGGAGAAAATTATCTCCTACTGAGAAGAAAATTGAGATCTACTGAAGTGTCCTGTTCTAAGCCAAATACAACAATTATTTTTATGCAAAGAATAAAGAATCAACGGCTGAAAATTTGCAAAACTGTTGTTGCCCCCCCCCCCCCCCACAAAAAAAAAAACGCTAAATTCAACACCGACTCTGTTCGACATGTCTGGTTACGCTGAGGTTACAAGGAAAAAATATTGTTGTTATCTAACTATGAGGGTCAGTGGAAACTAAGAAAAAAAAAATAACTGGAACTGGGCGAATTAACCTCGGGAATAATATCATCCAATCCCGCTCTGTGTTGGCCCCACTATGCTGGACCGTATCACCTCACCATCAGTGTAATAATCATGTCAAAAGAATATTACTCTCTTATCTGTTTGGCTACTACCCATTGGTGTGTACGAGTATATGCTGGACCGTATCATATCACTGTCCATGTAGGCTAATAATTATGTCAGTGGAATATAACTCTCTTATCTGGTATCCATCTAATTCTCCACAGCATATTTATACGGGGGAATCATTAGTTGGTGTATCAAGTTCCACGAGGAGCAGAGGCTCTACGTATATAGGGTAATCAGGTGCTGTTCAGCCAGATCACTTGCGTGGGTAAACAGTACACCCTGGCATAATTTGCCTTAAGACATTTACAGTGCGTAACAGTGCCATGTTAGTGGAAATGTTTTCACACAGATGTTCTGTCGGAAAGATACAGAGTCCGTTTTCCAGGAGGTACGAGTTAACAGACCACAAAATAACTCTACCTCACAGGTGTCATGAAGGTAACAAGCTGAATCTACGCTTGGAGGGTACTGCCTGTGGCTGGCAACTTAGATCGTATTAACAAGGAGATTTATGACTGTCTATCTATCTACTGCATATACAAAGTTAGATAAATAGACAGATAGACATTAGTGTATAGACAGATAGATAGACAGATATAGATACACACACACACACACACACACACACACACACACACACACACACACACACACACACACACACACACACACACACACACACCTGCATATATATAATACACCTCGCACTAGCACACCTCACATAGACATCCTTCACACTGCCTCACCATACATGGATACAATTCACACTTGCTGACCTCACATTGCCGATACTACACTGCCGTACCTCGAATTAGCACACTTCACCCTGGCACACCTCAAACTGCCATACAATACCGTGGCACACCTCACACAAACATACTTCACACCGCCTCAAAACATGGCTGCAGCTCACACTTGCTGCTTAGACTGATGCACCACATACTGCCATACTTTAGTGACACACTTCACACTGCTGCACCACATAATGCCACACCTTAAAATGCCTTTCCTCACTCTGCCGCATTTCTAAGAAATTTCTCGCATCCTGCAGCACTGGGACGCTTCTAACTACAATGTTGATGCTAGTAGAAGTAATTATAATGGTAATGATACACTCAGAATGGTGAAAATGATATTATGACAGTTGCACCAGTAATGATGGCAGTGATAATAGCTGTCGTGGTGATAGCTGTGATGAGTAGCCTAATAGTGGTAGGCTAGCAGTTGCAGTAAAGATAATGACAGTGAAGACAGTGGCAGTGATGATCGATATAAGGCAAAACTGTAAGCCTTTTGTTTTTATCCAGGTAACACTGACTACGTTTCACAATTATCTTCAATCTCCTGCTTTGCTCGTATGGGGAAGGAGTGTATGAATGGCCTATATTTGTGTGTGTGTGTGTGTGTGTGTGTGTGTGTGTGTGTGTGTGTGTGTGTGTGTGTGTGTGTGTGTGTGTGTGTGTGTGTGTGTGTGTGTGTGTGTGTGTGTGTGTGTGTGAGAGAGAGAGAGAGAGAGAGAGAGAGAGAGAGAGAGAGAGAGAGAGAGAGAGAGAGAGAGAGAGGTTGGAATTAGTGTCCGATGGCGGGCAAGCGATCACGAAGAAATTACAATAGCTACTTATCTGTCTATCCACTGCCTGGCTCGGAATCCATGAGTTAATTAAGGGAGGATGACCACGGCAAAAAAAAAAAAAAAAAAAATCCATCACCTCTCTCCCTCACGACAACTCAAGCCGCCCGCTACACACACACACACACACACACACACACACACACACACACACACACACACACACAAAATCTCCAAAGCGTCATCATCTGCGGTGGGACAAGTGTGATGTATCGTGAATGAGATCTTTGGCCATAAATAAGGAAGGAAACAGGTTATGGATGCCTTCTGGCCAGCCATAATGCGTTCCCGTCTCATATCCTTTGACTAATGCAAGAAAGCCTTTGTTTAATCACGCTTATTCTAGTGCTGTCCGCAACAAGGAGAGGGCCTATAGAAGGTACCGCAGCCAACCCACCCCTGAATCACATCTTGTTTATACTTCTGCCCGGAATCGTGCTAAATCTGTTCTTCGCACTGCTAAAAATAATTTCATCCGTACTAAATGCTTTCAACTCTCCAACTCGAATTTTTCCCGCTCCTTCTGGCACCTTGCCAAAAACCTTTCTAACAACTTTACCTCATCATTCATCCATCCTATTTTCTACTCTGATGGCTTTGTACCTATTTCTTCTACTGATAAAGCAGATCTCTTCGCTCAGACTTTCTCCTTCAATTCCACCTTAGACGATTCCGGTGCTGTTCCTCCATCACTTCCCCCCTCTGACTTCCTCATGGCTGACATTAAAATTTCCTCAGCTGATGTATTCTCTGCCATCACTGGCCTCAGTACTAACAAGGCATATGGGCCTGATGGGGTCCCTCCTGTTGTCCTCAAGAACTGTGTTTCTGTGCTCACACCCTGCCTACGTAAACTCTCTCGCTTTTGTCTTTCAACTTGTACTTTCCCTTCTTACTGGAAGTCTGCTCTCATTCAGCCAGTCCCAAAGAAGGGTGACCATTCCCAACCTTCTAACTATCGTCCAATTGCTTTAAAATCCTGTGTCTCAAAAGTTTCGAGTCTATTCTTAACAGAAAAATTTTAAACCATCTTTCCTATCACAACCTTCTTTCTGATCGTCAGTATGGGTTCCGTCAGGGACGTTCCACTGGCGATCTTCTCACCTACCTTTCTGACTCCTGGTCATCTTCCTTTCGGGACTTTGGCGAAAGCTTTGCCATTGCACTGGACATCTCAAAGGCTTTCGATCGAGCATGGCATAAATCTTTAATATCCAAACTGCCCTCTTACGTTTTCTATCCTGCTATCTGTGCCATCATCTTTAGCTTCCTTTCTGGTCGTTCTATAGCCGCTGTTGTAGACAGCCATCGTTCTTCTCCTTTATCTATCAACAGTGGTGTTCCTCAGGGCTCTGTCCTATCACCAACTCTCTTCCTTTTATTCATCAGTGACTTCTAAGCTGTACATCTAACCCTATCCGCTCGTACGCTGATGATTCCACCCTTCACCACTCCAATCGGTTCCCGCAACGTCCATCTCAGCAGTTGCTTAAACAAACAAGGGATGAGGCCATGGCACACCTAATGTCTGACTTGATTTGTATCTCTGACTGGGGTAAAAATAATCTTGTTTTTTATGCATCAAAAACTCGATTTTTACACCTATCAACCCGACACAATCTTCCACATGAGTACCCACTAATATTTAATAATATCCAGCTGTATCCTGCATCATCCTAGAACATGCTTGGGGTTTCATTCACTCGGGACATATCTTGGAGAGATCATATTGCATCTCGTAAATATGCTTCCAAGAGATTGGGTGTGCTAAACTGACTGCGTACCTTCTTTACTCCTGCACAGTTGTTGACTTTATACACGGGTTTTATTCGCCCCTGTGTAGAGTACAACTCTCATGTCTGGGGAGGCTCCCAACGTACAACTCTTCTCAGTTGGGAGAAGTCAAAGGCTTTTCGTTTCATTAACTCTCCTTCTCTTACTGGCCCCCTCCAACATGTCTCTTCGCCGCACTGTTGCGTCCTTATCTCTCTTCTATCGCTACTTTAATGGTCACAGCTCCTCTGAACTGTCTGCTTGCATCCCTCCACCTCTACGACGGGTACATAGCACCCGTCTAGCAACAAGTTCTCATCCCTTTTCTGTCCAACTCTCTAACGCAATAGTTAACCGTTACTCCCAGTCCTTCATTTATGCAACGGGTCAACTCTGGAACTGTATCCCTCTGTCTGTATTCCCTACTTTCTATGATTTCCAATCCTTTAAACCCAGTTTGTCCAGGCATCTCGAAATGAACCGATCTTGAATTTGGCTGTCTTTTGTATTGTTTTACTGTTTTTTTTTTCTTAGAAGGAACGGTTTACGGGCTCCTGGTCTTTGGTCCCTTCTTTCTTTAAAAAAAAAAAAAAAAAGTGGTGAACACGGGGAGGCGGTAGCTCAATCGGTAAAGAGGTGGTCTGTAGTCCTACCGGACCCAGGTTCAAATCCTGGCTGGGGCAGGGAACAGTTTACAGTAAGGAGTGAATTTCTTAAAATCAGACTTTACTGCTCTACCAGAAGACCCGCCGACATGTCGTGAAGCCTATGCCCAGAGTCGGACACATAAAAAAAAACACACACACACACACACACGGAGCGAGTCGAGGTTAGGAGAATGGGAGGAGTTTAGGAAACGTGTAGCCTAGATAGGAATGTGTGAGGTCTTTGGTCTTAAAGAGTGGTTGGATTTAAACGTTAATATGCAAAGAACGAAAAGCTTGCAATATTTTACCACAGTCTCTGAAACATGAGATAAAGATGAAACGTACTTGACCTTTCACCTTTCTTTCCAACGGTGATGCTGACTGCACTCTATAATATGGGGTGCAGGCTGCCCTTACCTAGCAACCACAGGTGATCCATTTACGACTATCCATTATTTAGGGTTTGCATTTTGCATGACAATTTCAGGTTTAAGCATAGTGCCCTTAGAGGACAAAAGGGTTGGAGTGGTGTGTGGTGGATATGCTGAGTAGGAAATGAAGAAGGGGATGAATAAGTTGGGAATGTGTGGGTAAGTGGACGCTAACACGGCTGAGGCACGGGAGAGGGTCTGTGTACTGAGAGGGAGGTGTGCATTGTGAGATGTACTGTAGGTGAAAGTTTTTGAATTGCGAGACTTGTGTGGGCTGAGCGGTGATGGTCAAAGATATTTAAGTATGGGGATTGTTGTAGGAATATATGGAAAGGAATCGC
Source organism: Coenobita brevimanus (assembly GCF_032717465.1). NCBI lineage: Eukaryota > Metazoa > Arthropoda > Malacostraca > Decapoda > Coenobitidae > Coenobita > Coenobita brevimanus. The sequence goes on from NC_136969.1 coordinate 13,171,293, forward strand.
AAAATATAATGAATATGGAAGAGTGGGCTGGGGAGAGTGAGAAGGAAAATGTACTGTACAGTATAGATACTGTAGATGTATGGGTATGGGGCTGTGAGTTGTGGCACTTAGTCTGTGTGGATACGAAAGGTTGCGAGGTGGCAAGGTATGGGTATATACAGTAATTCTGTGCAAGTACGGGAACAACAAAGGGATATGTACATATAAGTTAACCGAACTGGTAGTTATGAGTTTTTATATATATATATATATATATATATATATATATATATATATATGTGTGTGTGTGTGTGTGTGTGTGTGTGTGTGTGTGTGTGTTTGTGTATGTATGTATGTATGTATGTATAAACCTAGACAGGCTCAATCCGACTGGAATGCCTTAATTAACCACTAAACCACCAGGCGCCATAATTTGGCTATAAAGTTGCCTGCTAGCGTAGTAAATGGTTTCCTGGTGTACAGGAAACCATTTGGCTTGTCATTCAGTGCAGTGTCACCCGGAGACAGAAGAAAGAGGAAAGAATGAAGAAAAGAAAGACAGAAGAGGAAGGAAGGAAAGAAGGAAAGAAGAGAGGCAAGGGCAGCCACCGAGAGCAGCACTACATTGATTATGTAAGTATTATAAGGAGGTGCTGATACTTCTATATGGGAGCCTGAGAAGATCTAAGTAAAAATAAACTTGAAGCGTCATTTAACGACATGCCAGAGACAGCACAAAAACTCAGTGTACCAAGACTGATCTCCTCCTACCCCCCCACCCCTATCTCTGATAAATATCTGTCCACATTACCTGAGGCAGCCACGATGACAACTTCTTCAGCATCCGTCGCCATAAAAGGTGTACGGGGGGGGGGGGGTTAATGGCTCCAACCCGGCCCTTCCATTCCTCACCTCATGTCAGCTTGTCACCATTCATTTTCACCTTCACTACTTCATCATTCCTTCATTCTCTCTTCTTGTTTAATTTTTTTTTTTTTTTTCATCTGCATTCAATCTTCCGCCTTCCGTCTCTACACTCTTTTACCAAGTTTTCTCACGTTCATTATTTTCCTATTTTCTCTTCATAACCATTCCTTTTTCTGTCGCTTCTCTCCTCACCCTGCCACCTCCTTAGCCACTTCGTCTTTTCATTTTTCTTTACTTTACTGCTCCTTCCTTACGTCCTGTGTCCTACCTCTTCCCTTTTTAATTTCCTAGCTTTCTCTTGCCACTTCCTTTGCCCCCTCCCTCCTTCCCTCATCCTTCTTGTTACTTTCCTTCCCTCCTTCTTGTCCTCCCTCACCATCAGCTTTTTGCCTCCACCTTACCATTAGATTCTGGTAGGCCAAACTCCTGACTAACTAGAAGCAGCAGAAGTCAGTATATCTAGATTTACGCCATACAAGGATACAGCAACTTGTGCAGTACCTCAGGAATCAGGTCTCCGACATCTGTTTACAATGACGGTCTTGATGCAGGGATTAGATTAAGTATAAGTAAACTTATTAATGAACGAAAAACTTACAGAACCTTTAACTATGTATGTGACTAACGACCTTCAGAGGTATCGTGGAATGCTAATCTTAGTCAGGAATGGGCCATGTAGTTTACTGTACAACACCGTAATTACACAACGACGGCAGGCTTGTAGAAGAGTTTGTTCCCATAAATAAATAACAGTAACTCGTAACGGCTACTTCATTTATTGTGTACGAGGAAACAAATTAGGGTTATAAAACTAGAACTGTAAACTTGAGGTTATTCAGGTTAGGGCTTATGTTGCCATTGTCTTGTCCTAGTGAGACCTCATTCATACTACACATTACGGTTTTAGTTCTTTTCACAAACAAATTAAGGAAAATAATGTAACAGATGGTATTACACTGAGTATTTAACTGCTCATCTATCTTAACTTCTCACAAAAGAACAGGATAAGAAAAACGTTCCTTAAAGAAGCGTTGAGGCAGAGGAACATGGTATCGTATCAGTCCATCAGTTCATTACTTTTCAACTTCTTACGCCTGCAGCCACCTTGTTAATGCCGTTTACAATGTCAGTAATATATTACACATACTCAAGGGATCTATCATTTCCCTGTTCAATGTGAAAATTTTTTTTTTCCCCATATACTACAATCTATCATTTCCATGTTCATTGTGCACATTTTTTTTCCCACATACTACAGTATATTCATGTGATGCGGTGATGGTGATGAAGGAGGGAAGGCCCCAGGGAATTATTAAATCGGATGGAAGGAAGCAAAGAAGGGGAACTAGCAGGAAGAAGGAAATTGTAAGGTGAATGACGGAGTAAAAGCGAGGAGGAATGGAAGGAATCAGGGAAGGGAAAAAAAAGGCAGGAACGAGGAAGTTGTGTGGTGCATGATGGCGCAAAAGTGAGCTGGGATGGAAGGATGCAAGAGAGAAAGAATATAAATTAAAAGCAGGAAGGAGGTGGCAGTGAGGTGCATGACGGCCAAAAACTAGGGAGAAACGGAATGAAGGAAAAGAGGAAGGAAAAAATAAAGCGGGAAGGAAAATGGGAGAAATGGAGTTCCCCCGAGCTAAGCCCTGTATTGGACTATATAGCCCCGCTAAGGTTACAGGAGCGAGCTACCGCTCCCAGCACGGCAGTCCGGGCGAGGCTCTAACTCACAATCCTCTGATTACGAGTCCAGCACGCTACCACTGTGCTACCGCGCCCCCCAAAGCGGGAAGGAGGAACTTGTGCGGTAAATGACGGGATAAAAATGACGGAGCATTAAGATAATCACCCCGGCAGGAACAAGACAAAGGGAGAGCTTAAGTATGCTAGAGGTGTGAGGGGGAGTCGGGGTGACGAATGAGAGGGAAAGGCGTGTGTGGGGAGGTATTTAGATAGATGGATAGCAAACATCCTTAGGTAATATGAGAGAGAGAGAGAGAGAGAGAGAGAGAGAGAGAGAGAGAGAGAGGAGAAATGTGGACTATGCAAGATTCATTCGTCCACTTTCACCCTTATCAGTTTGTTTTTGTAGCCTGCCCATTGTGCCTCTCTCTCTCTCTCTCTCTCTCTCTCTCTCTCTCTCTCTCTCTCTCTCTCTCTCTCTCTCTCTCCAATATTTTGCTTTTTAATTCATTGACATACTCTGCTTTAGGTAACCTTGGCTAAAACACCAATATCTTGCCCTCCTTTCTCTTTGTTTGCTTATCTTTCAACTTTCTCTGTCAATCTACCCCCTCCTCTCTCTCTCTCTCTCTCTCTCTCTCTCTCTCTCTCTCTCTCTCTCTCTCTCTCTCCCACATCCTCCACACACACTATCTTCTCTGGTGGCAAGGGCAGGCTCATTCTGGATAAAGCTTAAAACTCAGGACAAAGATGACAGAAAGGTAAAGAGTGTCAGTCGAATGGAAGATAATATTTCCTTCTCCTTCCCCTCCTCCAATCATCTTTTTCATCTTCTTTCTCCCCTCCTCGTTTCCTTCACTTCTCCGTTAATCCATACTCGTCCTTCTTCTGTCTTTCTTTATCTATCACTACTGTCCTTCACCTTACTCCTCCTGCAGCTCTTCCTTCTGCCCTCGTCCTTCTCCTCTTTTTCAACCTGTCCTGGTCCCTCTGCCTCTCTGTCTTCGTCCTTCCGCTCACGATGCAGGAGCGGGTGTTATGTTTTGTTGGACGTGTGTGTGTGTGTGTGTGTGTGTGTGTGTTATATTCCTTCATCACATCCAACATAAGAGCCTGGCGGGGGCGGGGGATATTACCTCCAGTTTGTAGGCTGTTTGGATTGCTGCCCTGTTATCAAGGTGTCGGTGGAGGCCACAGCATTTGTTTATCCCCCCCCCCCTTTTGATCATTAGTGGCTGGGTATTTGATAAGAGGTATAATTTAGCAAACATCAGCATAAGAGTCATGTGCGCTATCAGCTTGAAGATTGCTCACCCGCGTGGAATGGATGTGGAGAGGTTGCACTAAAACAACTACCAGTAGACAAAATTCAGAAATAAGCTGTTGGCATTATTAATAACCCTACTATTACAAATACTCTATCTCCCCTACAAGTAAGAAGTAAGAAGGAATGCTGCCTCCCTTGCATTATTTTACAGATATTTTTATGGCAAATGCTTTGACAAAGTTGCATCCATTGTGCCACCTCTTCATGCCTTCCCTTGTGCTACACAGGCATCTGGTAGCGCTCATGACCGAATGCCACACAGCCATATTGCAGAACTTCTGCCTATCAGAATTCTTTCATACCCCGAACTGCATCTCTCAGGAACTCGTTTCCTCGGAGTTGTTTTCCCCCAAAGTTCGACCTACAGCTGTTCAAGTCCAACTGCTATATATATTTTACGAATGGAGGACGCCAGAAGTCTGGTATATGGATTTTTTTTATTCATTTGTTTTTCCTTCCTCTGTTCTGTTATTTAAAAAAAATACTGTGCAATCCAGAAGAACACAGTAGCTCTGTCAGATTTAATGGTGTCGTCTGGATGAATAGAGACGGCGTTACCTACTCCAGGCTTGTACACTATCGTCCTCTACAACCGTTAGTGCAATATGGATGTGGGATATTTGCATGAATACCGCATATGACTGAACTTCTGCATAGTGTGTGCTACCACACAGTTTGGCAGTACAGTACTTAGGGCCATAAATCTGCAATGTTCAATAAGACATAACGAGTTCAGTATCAACTAAAAATCTTTATATCATCTTCACATGTTCCCACACATAGATGCATTATGAACAATATATCTGATCAATTCCGGTACATGGCCATGCACTAATTATGGCATACTCGGACGCACAAATATATGAAAATGGAAGGTGGGAATATTTTGTATATATTCAGTTCTGCATCTTGGTAATATCAATTACTATAGTTTTCTTGACTGTCAAAACTGTTATCTTCTCACCTTTTTCCCTGAATTAAAGTCGTTTGTTGCGTTAAAATTCCCTGCATGGTACACAATTATAGGCTCTTCCCTACAGCTTTTCTTCTGATCATTTCAAAAGTCGTATCTGTAGCCAAATATTCTTAACTACACTCGCCCATTCAATTGCAGTTCACCGTCCTCTACATACTCATTCAACTGATTTCCACTTGATTAAATTTCACTTGGTACAAAACAAAAAGGATACAAATCTTTACCCCTCTAAACCTGCACTGCGCAACTCCGAGTCAGCTGAGTGGGGGAGTGAGTCTTGTATGACCTTCTACAATTTGTTTAATTCCATCCATCACAGACACGACACTAACTAAACGCGTGATATTAACAAACTACATAGCGTACTCTTGGATTACAACCTAGAGTACGCTGTTTATTTTACTGCTGTGGCTGTCGCATATCTATGAAACTGATACCTTACTTATTACATATATTATTGTGTAATGATCACTATGGAAAATACGGATATCAAGAATAACGCATAAAAACAAACAAACAGGACAAGTACAAGGTGACAAAGCGACATTCAAGTGCCAGATAAACACAAGCAGAGGCTTCTTTTTGTTACCTCAGACGCAGATAAATATGTAATCATAATTACCATGTCATCATTGTTTCCCGTTGTTATATATGGAGTGGGCATGATCCACAAACGCACACAAAAAGGGAGAAAATAAAAACTAAAGTCGACGAACAATGGTCAGAGTTCATCGACCATAAGTCATACCTTAATTCCTTCCTTATTTAAGGCTTTGCAATTCTCGTTAGGCAGATAAACTAAGCCAACGGTGGCGGCAGAAAGTAAAGAACGGTTGGCCCGAGAGCGTCTGACTATGTGGTGTAGGCTTGTGAAGGATAACTGTAATACCTACCTCACTGGTTCCTTCTAAGCACTGAATCCCACCACACGCAATGAAGGACCTTCTGTATCTTTAAGCGGAAATAAACTACATCATGAAACGGTGACAGTTTTGTGTTCGGTGTGTTACAGGGGGGAATTAGTTTATTTCTGAAACGTCGTCTTGTTGCTTCTTTCAATATCAATCCACTTTCTACTTCCATTCTTCAACGGATGAAGTGAATTTATGAACAGGCGTTGCGTGATACAATGTGGGCGACTTGAGGTGGGTTTGATGCTGGGGTGAAGCAGGGTGGTTCTTACTAACACAGCATGATTGGCTCCAAGTACAGGCTACAGTACTTAAGTCCAAGTCCAAGTACCGGGAAATTTTTCAAGTACAAGTACAAGTACAGCCTGAAATGCGTGGTTTTGACCGCATCGATTCTCCGGAATATTCCGGAGAATACCGCAGTATCCCCGACATCGAGGCGGACCAGGAGCAGTGGAGTCTGCCCTCAAGAATGCCGACACCCCCACTCGGACCCCCCGGGGTAGCCGCCGCCAGCCACCACCACTCCGGGCAACAGCGGCGTACGTCAGCCCGGGCCGTGCGCCCTTGTGACACTCAACCACCACGCCGCCGCCACCGTAGGCAAAAGACACTACCTTCGTGTGGCGGAATCACCGAGTTAGCTAGGGGTGGAGTCAGAAACTATACTCCAGGCAGCGCCCCTAAGGTAGAGACGATCTATGGTCGCTCTAATAGTGTCAAGGTAGAGACGATCTATGGTCGCTCCCATCAAAACCCGGTAGAGACGATCAATGGTCGCTCCCATAAAAACAAGGTAGAGACGATCTATGGTCGCTCCCATAAAAATCAGGTAGAGACGATCAATGGTCGCTCCCTGAAAGCTCAGGTAGAGACGATCGACGGTCGCTCCCTCAGCACTCCGGTAGAGACGATCAATGGTCGCTCCCATAAAAAAAAGACAGAGACGATCTATGGTCGCTCACATAAAAATCAGGAAGAGACGATCAATGGTCGCTCCCTGAAAGCTCAGGTAGAGACGATCAACGGTCGCTCCCTCAGCACTCCGGTAGAGACGATCAATGGTCGCTCCCATAAAAACAAGGTAGAGACGATCTAAGGTCGCTCCCATAAAAATCAGGTAGAGACGATCAATGGTCGCTCCCTGAAAGCTCAGGTAGAGACGATCCACGGTCGCTCCCTCAGCACTCCGGTAGAGACGATCGATGGTCGCTCCCTGGGTATAGTAAGGAGGAAAGACCTCCCTGTTTCCCCCGGCCTCTGTTCCCTGCCCGAGGCCCTTGAGAAGACCCACCTGTCGGGTCCCCGTGACAGCCGCTGCCGCAGTCCTCCCCTGTCGGCGCCCCTGCTCATAGGAGACTGCAGTCCGTCGCCTCTTCCGGCCAGCCCCAGGACACCCGGGCGAGACCTCACCACGCCCCCGCGATGCCGGGACCTGGCCCAGAGGTTCCTAGCCCTCTTCGGCCCCAGTCCCAAGGGCCTTACACCGGAGCCCAGTCCGGAAACCCCCAGACGCGAGAGGACGCCCTAGCGAGTCGCCCCGTGCCCTCCCGGCTCGCCCTACCCTGACGACGCCCTCAGTCCAACCGGATCATCACTGAGGTAACCGTGTTTCTCTACACGAGAAATACGAGTGATCCTGTAATAATCGTGAAGTAGGTTAAGTGTGACTCCTTTCCTCTTAGAATAAGACTAGTGCAGTAATTTCATGTAATTTCCATTGGGGTAAACCAGGACATAATCCTCTGTTAAAGGGCGAGAATGTGGGTAGAGACCTCAAGTGAAAATACGTGCGAGTGTCATCCCGAAGTTTTCTAAAGACTTCTCTCTAGAGCCCGAAGAAAGACTAACACATTATTGGAGTGCTATTGGCTAAGCTCTGAGTAATATAATGGAAAAGAATTTACGAGGGTTCCGACTTTGTTACGCGTTGGGAAGTGCGAGTCTACATAACATACGGGGAGATGTGTAATATATAAGTTGTGCCGACAGAAACCTAGTGTCACCAAAACAACGAGGACAGCAAGTAATAACTATATTCCCCTGCTCCGCACGCTATCCCTAAAAACTCTCTCCACTCCTCACCCCCGCTCTTAAAGTCCAAATAAGAACCAGAGTTAATTGTCAAAGAATTCTTGCCAACAGAAAACACCTAAACTCCCTTGCTAATATCGGGCCTCATTAAATATTACCATAACTTCCCCCTCGCCGTTCTAAGTCACTCTCCGTGTCTCCCTACTTCCCCCCCTCCTGGTAGATCACAAACCGCCCCCCTTCTCCCTCACGCGCTCCACGCGCACGGGTATTTACTGTACTCCTAGTACTAAGATTTGTTGTATTGTCATTAATATCTAGGAAGCTAGTATCCTGCGAGATATGCAATATTTTAGATAAGGTTTTGTATTGCTCTATATTGTGATGTAATGTCTACTGAAGTGTCTTGTGTCTAACTGAAATACTACACGTGTATGGTGTTGCCGAAAGTTTTTATGTCCTGCCTCTCTTCATTGCACTAGCTCCGGTCTCGAAAGAGGACCCCGCTCCGTGTTGAGTTGATTTGGGACGAGAAGTCGAGCCAAATTCTACTCAGCATTACACTGCTGGCCAGCGGTGGTTCTAGATCCGAGCGTAGAAGAGAGGTAAATAGGAAATATTTGGAAAAATGGCAACTAAACTGCACGTCCAGTTATCCAAGTTTGACCCTGACCAGTATGACATACATACATATCTTGCAATAGTTAAACCCTTATTGGATATTGGCTTCGATAATGACCAACAAAAAATTGCAGTCACACTTCCACTACTGGGTAAAGCCGCAGCTAACATTGCACCAAAAATTGTCCCAGAACTCACCTGGCAGAACTTTACCAAGTTCGCAGTCCAAGCCATCACCCCATCATTAGGGAAAGTGGTGGCTCTATCCAAATTGGATAGTTTTACTTATGACGGGGATTTAGATAATACCCTGTTACAGGCAAGACGCCTGGTTACTGCTGCCTACCCGGAGGCAGATGAAGAAACCCGGGATCAACGCACATTTAATACTCTGCTCAGAGTACTCCCAAGTGTTGTAAGACAACACTTCACTATCCATGATCCAACAGGAGACATGGATAAAGATATCAGTTTAATGAGGCACCTTTTAGCCGTCCATGCCACCCCTCAACGCATCGGCGAAATAAATCAATTCCCCGTTGACCTCATCACCATCAACCCGTGGGAATTTTCTCCGTGCTACCACGGATGTCCGATTCACGACATCCGTGAGCAGCTAGAAGCTGCCCAGTGCAGCCAAATGACACGAGGGCGCTTACAAACCTCCCCACCATACGCAAATTCCCCTAAGCCCCAGGGGAAGAAAAAACAAAAAGGGAAAAACAAAACGCGCCCCCCTGCCCCCGCATCCCACCGTAATGGCGGGGGCCACCTCACCTCTCCCCCAGTCTGCGACAGGGGAGAACGTTATTTTTCCTTTTCCCCCCCTCTCACTATCTCTTCTGTTCTACCTTCCCCTATTCCTGCCCCTAGTTCTAACCTTCCCACCCCACACACCACTATACTCCCGCAACACAAAACCGGCCTCCCTCTTCACAGGCCTCCTAGGACCCTCTCCACATCTTCCCCTAACCTACTTCCTAAAACCACCTCCCCCCGTCTACTGCCTTCCACCTTCAACCCCGCGCCACCCACCGCCATCACTTCACCACCGTTCGCTTTCCCCGCCCACAAAGTTAACTCATTCACCTCCCCTACCACCTCAGCCTCCACCGCCTCCACCACCCCCTGCACCGCACCTGACATCTCACCCGCCACGCCTCGCTCACCCTCACCCCTTCCCTCCGCCGCCTCACCCAAGCCCACGTGCCCCGCCCACCCCGCCACCCCCGCAGGACAACCCACTACCACTGCCCTCTCCCCTCCACACCTACGCACGCCCACTCCGACGTTCTCACCTTCTTCCGCGTCCCCAACGCGCGCGATGGCCCGCGCTAACCGACCCCGCCCACCCCGCATGCCTGCTTCCCCACCCACACCCACCCTCAGAACCACCACCACCACCCCCTCCAGCCGACTCTTATGCCAACCCACCCGATACACACACACCGTCAAGCTACATCAGGCCCAAATCCCTCCTACCTGTACTCCCCAGAGACTCAAAGCCGCATTACCGCAACACAAAACCCGGCCTTCACCCACTCTATCCAGCATTCAACCTCCAACCACACCGACAGCCACACCAAGCAACATGAGAATTAAGCGGGCCGTATGGGCCCCTACCCTTACCAAGAACCACCGACTCCGCGGGCCACACCACCTGTTAAATATCCTCCAGTCCACCACCGCCCCCTCCACCCTCTTCCTCGCCTATGACCAAACACAAGAGGAAAATTCTTATACTGTCGCCTGGCAGCACACACTCCGACACCTCCAGCCCGTCTACACCACCTCCAACACTCTAGCGTTCCACCTCCAGCCACAGGGACGTGACTTTTTTCAAGAACACGGTGGTGAAATGCGTGGTTTTGACCGCATCGATTCTCCGGAATATTCCGGAGAATACCGCAGTATCCCCGACATCGAGGCGGACCAGGAGCAGTGGAGTCTGCCCTCAAGAATGCCGACACCCCCACTCGGACCCCCCGGGGTAGCCGCTGCCAGCCACCACCACTCCGGGCAACAGCGGCGTACGTCAGCCCGGGCCGTGCGCCCTTGTGACACTCAACCACCACGCCGCCGCCACCGTAGGCAAAAGACACTACCTTCGTGTGGCGGAATCACCGAGTTAGCTAGGGGTGGAGTCAGAAACTATACTCCAGGCAGCGCCCCTAAGGTAGAGACGATCTATGGTCGCTCTAATAGTGTCAAGGTAGAGACGATCTATGGTCGCTCTCATCAAAACCCGGTAGAGACGATCAATGGTCGCTCCCATAAAAACAAGGTAGAGACGATCTATGGTCGCTCCCATAAAAATCAGGTAGAGACGATCAATGGTCGCTCCCTGAAAGCTCAGGTAGAGACGATCGACGGTCGCTCCCTCAGCACTCCGGTAGAGACGATCAATGGTCGCTCCCTGAAAGCTCAGGTAGAGACGATCGACGGTCGCTCCCTCAGCACTCCAGTAGAGACGATCAATGGTCGCTCCCATAAAAAAAAAACAGAGACGATCTATGGTGGCTCACATAAAAATCAGGAAGAGACGATCAATGGTCGCTCCCTGAAAGCTCAGGTAGAGACGATCAACGGTCGCTCCCTCAGCACTCCGGTAGAGACGATCAATGGTCACTCCCATAAAAACAAGGTAGAGACGATCTATGGTCGCTCCCATAAAAATCAGGTAGAGACGATCAATGGTCGCTCCCTGAAAGCTCAGGTAGAGACGATCCACGGTCGCTCCCTCAGCACTCCGGTAGAGACGATCGATGGTCGCTCCCAGGGTATAGTAAGGAGGAAAGACCTCCCTGTTTCCCCCGGCCTCTGTTCCCTGCGCGAGGCCCTTGAGAAGACCCACCTGTCGGGCCCCCGTGACAGCCGCTGCCGCAGTCCTCCCCTGTCGGCGCCCCTGCTCATAGGAGACCGCAGTCCGTCGCCTCTTCCGGCCAGCCCCAGGACACCCGGGCGAGACCTCACCACGCCCCCGTGACGCCGGGACCTGGCCCAGAGGTTCCTAGCCCTCTTCGGCCCCAGTCCCAAGGGCCTTACACCGGAGCCCAGTCCGGAAACCCCCGGACGCGAGAGGACGCCCTAGCGAGTCGCCCCGTGCCCTACCGGCTCGCCCTACCCTGACGACGCCCTCAGTCCAACCGGATCATCACTGAGGTAACCGTGTTTCTCTCCACGAGAAATACGAGTGATCCTGTAATAATCGTGAAGTAGGTTAAGTGTGACTCCTTTCCTCTTAGAATAAGACTAGTGCAGTAATTTCATGTAATTTCCATTGGGGTAAACCAGGACATAATCCTCCGTTAAAGGGCGAGAATGTGGGTAGAGACCTCAAGTGAAAATACGTGCGAGTGTCATCCCGAAGTTTTCTAAAGACTTCTCTCTAGAGCCCGAAGAAAGACTAACACATTATTGGAGTGCTATTGGCTAAGCTCTGAGTAATATAATGGAAAAGAATTTATGAGGGTTCCGACTTTGTTACGCGTTGGGAAGTGCGAGTCTACATAACATACGGGGAGATGTGTAATATATAAGTTGTGCCGACAGAAACCTAGTGTCACCAAAACAACGAGGACAGCAAGTAATAACTATATTCCCCTGCTCCGCACGCTATCCCTAAAAACTCTCTCCACTCCTCACCCCCGCTCTTAAAGTCCAAATAAGAACCAGAGTTAATTGTCAAAGAATTCTTGCCAACAGAAAACACCTAAACTCCCTTGCTAATATCGGGCCTCATTAAATATTACCATAACTTCCCCCTCGCCGTTCTAAGTCACTCTCCGTGTCTCCCTACTTCCCCCTCCCCTGGTAGATCACAAACCGCCCCCCTTCTCCCTCACGCGCTCCACGCGCACGGGTATTTACTGTACTCCTAGTACTAAGATTTGTTGTATTGTCATTAATATCTAGGAAGCTAGTATCCTGCGAGATACACAATATTTTAGATAAGGTTTTGTATTGCTCTATATTGTGATGTAATGTCTACTGAAGTGTCTTGTGTCTAACTGAAATACTACACGTGTATGGTGTTGCCGAAAGTTTTTATGTCCTGCCTCTCTTCATTGCACTAGCTCCGGTCTCGAAAGAGGACCCCGCTCCGTGTTGAGTTGATTTGGGACGAGAAGTCGAGCCAAATTCTACTCAGCATTACACAGCCTTTTTCCAATTTACTTAAGTCCAAGTCCAAGTACATGTCATTGTACTTAAGTACAAGTACTTTATACCATATAAAAGTGCTCCTGTTTCGAAGAAGGAAATTAAATGATCGTCACATTCTAAAGGTTAAGTTACTAAGGTAGAAAGTAGCGTATTAGAATATAAGTATACTTTATTAATCAAACCATTTCTTCTATGACAGAATATTAAGCCATGTGAGGAGTAGACTGTAGCACCAGTCGAGCAGGGCAGTACTCCCAAGGTGGATGGAAAGCTGATGACAGGGAGAGCTGAAGCTCCCATTTCATCAGCCCTCGGGACTAGTTCCCGACCATCCCCCTTTGCTGATCTTTTTCAGTGACTCAGTAACACAGAGAGTAGGCCAGCATGCTCTCCAGTACAAGTTTCTCTATCAACACCAAACTACATGCACAGTACACACTACACTTCCTTTTCCAAAATTCAAAAAATGTAACCATGGCTTTGAATTACATAGCCTCGGAGTCCGGGGGGGGGGGGGTGCCATAAATGCCCTCTCCTTTCGCCCCTCTCCCGGCGACGACTCGAGCTGCCTGGAACCACTGTCTGACTCACATCTTCATTTCTGCAACATTCGTGGTCTTTCCTCCAACTTTCCCTCTATTGAGCACCACCTCTCCTCCTCTAAACCTCACCTTCTTTTCCTAACTGAGACTCAGCTGTCTGAGGCAACTGACAGCAAACCCTTTTCTGTATCCTCTTACTTTCTCTATACTCATTTCAAAGCCAAAGGTGGCTGTTGTGTATATATATATGCAACGACTTATCTTGCTCTCGTGTTCCTGAACTCGATTCTTCTGAATTCTCTACACTCTTGGCTTCGACTTTCCTGTCATTCTCTGACTAAATATATCTGTGCTGTTTACTTATCCCCTAATTCTACTGACTATCAAAAATTCTTCGACTATCTTACATCTACGATGAAACCCATTCTATCCATTTCTCCATTCTCTGAAATCTCCATTCTAGGAGATTTCAAAGTTCACCACCACCTTTGGCTCTCCTCTCCTTTCACTGATCTACCTGGTGAACAAGCCTACACCTTTTCTATCCTTAATGACCTAGAGCGGCTTGTACAGCACCCTACCCGTATCCCTGACCACCTTGGAGAGAGCTCCAACATATTTGATCTCTTCCTTACAACTAATCCGTCTGTTTACACTGTCAATCTTTTCCCTCCGTTGGGCTCCTCCGATCACAACCTTGTCACCTTTACCTGTCCTATCACTCCGGTACAGCCTGTGGACCCTCCCAAGAAATGTCGTCTTTGGCACTTTGGAACTGCGGATTGGAAGGCCCTTAGGCAATACTTTGATTTTCCCTGGAATCATTACTGCTTCTATGGCCAGGAGCCATCTGAGTGTGCCTTGCGCATTACGGAGGTTTCTCTTGGTCATGGAATCATACATTCCTTTCTCATATCCTTTGACTAATGCAAGAATGCCTTGGTTTAATCACGCTTGTTCTAATGCTGTCCGCAACAAGAAGAGGGCCTATAAAAATTACCAGAGCCAACTCACCCCTGAATCACATCTTTTTTATGTTTCTGCCCGGAATCGTGCAAAGTCTTTTCTTCGCTCTGCTAAAAATAATTTCATCCGTACTAAATGCTCTCAACTCTCCAACTTGAATTCTTCCCGCTCCTTCTGGCACCTTGCCAAAAACCTTTCTAACAACTTTTCCTCATCATCCTTCCCTCCTCTTTTCTACTCTGATGGTTCTGTAACTATATCTTCTACTGATAAAGCAGATCTCTTTGCTCAGACCTCCTCCTCCATTTCTACCTTAGGCGATTCCGGTGCTATTCCTCCATCACTTCCTCCCTCTGACTTCCTCATGGCTGACATTAAAATTTCTTCAGCTGATGTATTTTCTGCCATCACTGGCCTCAGTACTAACAAGGCATATGGGCCTGATGGAGTCCCTCCTGTTGTCCTCAAGAACTGTACTTCAGTGCTCGCACCCTGCCTAGGCAAACTCTTTCACCTTTGTCTATCAACTTGTACCTTTCCTTCTTGCTGGAAGTTTGCTCCCATTCAGCCAGTCCCAAAGAAGGGTGACCATTCCCAATCCTCTAACTATCGTCCAACTGATTAAACATCTTGTATCTCAAAAGTTTTCGAGTCAATTCTTAATGGAAAAATTTTAAGGCATCTTTCCTATCACAGCCTTCTTTCTGATCGTCAGTATGGGTTCCGTCAGGGACGCTCCACTGGCGATATTCTCACCTACCTTTCAGACTCCTGGTCATCCTCCTTTCAGGACTTTGGCGAAAGCTTTTCCATTGCACTTGACATCTCAAAGGCTTTCGATCGAGCATGGCATAAATCTTAAATTTCAAAACTGCCCTCCTACGGTTTCTATCCTTCTATCTGTGCCTTCATCTCTAACTTCCTTTCTGGTCGTTCTATAGCCGCTGTTGTAGACAGCCATCGTTCTTCTCATAGATTTATCAACAGTGGTGTTCCTCAGGGCTCTGTCCTATCACCAATTTTCTTCCTTTTATTCATCAATGACCTTCAAAGCTGTACGTTTAACCCTATCCACGCATACGCTGATGACTCCACTCTTCACCTTTCCATTAGGTTCCCTTAACGCCCATCTCAGCAGTTACTTCAACAAACAAGGGATGAGGCTATGGCACACCTAATGTCTGACTTGGCTCGAATCTCTGACTGGGGTAAAAATAATCTTCTTGTTATTAATGCAACAAAGACTTAGTTCTTACACGTATCAACCCGACAAAATCTTTCACAGGTGTACCCACTAATGTTTAATAATATTCAGCTTAATCCTGCATCATCCTTGAACATGCTTGGGGTTTCATTTACTCGGGACTTGTCTTGGAATGATCATATTACATCTCTTGTAAAATCTGCTTCCAAGAAATTGGGTGTGCTAAGCCGACTCCGTTCCTTCTTTACCCTTGCACAACTGTTGACTCTATACACGGGTTTTATCAGCCCCTGTTTGGAGTACAACTCTCATGTGTGGGGAGGTTCTCCACATACAGCTCTTCTCAATAGGGTGGAGTCAAAGGTTTTTCGTCTCATTAACTCTCCTCTTACTGACTCCCTTCAACCTCCATCTCTTCGCAACAGTGTTGCCTCTTTATCTCTTATCTATCGCTACTTCAATGGTCACTGCTCCTCTGAACAGTCTGCATGTATTTCTGCACCTTTACGACAGGCGCGTAGAGCCTGTCTACCAGCAAACTCTCATGCCTTTTCTGTCCAACTCACTAATGCAATAACCATTAATCCCAGTCCTTCATTTATGCAACAGGTCAACTCTGGAACTATCTACCTCAGTCTGTATTTCCTGCTTCCTATGATCTTCAGTCTTTCAAATGCAGTGTGTCCATGCATCTCAAAATGATTGGATCTTGAATTTGGCTCTCTCTTGTACTTTGTTTTTCTCATGGAAGGAACAGTCATTGCGGGCTCGTGGCCTTTGGTTCCTACTTCCTCGCATAAAAAAAATAATAATAGATTTATAAAGTCCAACAGAATATATAAATATTTGTTAAATATAATGTACTTGATTGTACTTGAAAGTCTCTATCTATCTATCTATCTATTGCCAGACGCCTCAATCCCGTTTGGGGTGGCCACAAACAAATCGCCTCCACGTCGTCCTGTTCCCCGCCATTTCACTGCCCTGCTCCCAACTCACACACCCCTCTCTCATATACCTCTCCACCCCATCCCTCCATCTCATCCTCGGCCTCCCCCTCCCTCTTCCCCCCTCCACCTCACTCACATACACTCTCTTAGTCAGTCTTTCACCCTCCATCCTTTCCACATGGTCAAACCACCTCAGTGTGTTCCTCATAACACTTCCTATCACATCCATATCCACACCACAACGCTCCTTTATATCCTCATTCGTCAGCTTGTCTCTACATGTGACTCCACAAGCTCCTCTTAAATAACTCATTTCCACTGCTCTCACTCTTGACTTGTGTCCTTCCAACAACGTCCAAGCTTCACTTCCATACGTTAGAGTTGGTATCACAATACTGTCATGTAGTAACTTTTTCACTTCCATGCTCACTTCCCTGTTTCTCATCACTGCTTTCAAAGAACCAGCAACCTTTCTTCCCTGCTACACCCTTTCAAGCACTTCACCCTCCAAACCTCCATCCTTACTCATCACACTACTCAAGTACTTAAACGTACTCACATTTTCAAATTCCTCGCCATCCAACCTAGCTGTACATTCACTGACTTCACCTCTCTCAAAGACCATCACTTTACCCTTCCCTACATTCACCTTTAGATTCCGTTTCTTACACACTCTCCTAAACTCATCCACCAAGCCTTGCAGCTCCCCTTCGTCTTCACTCAACAACACAGTATCATCTGCAAACAACAGTACAGGAAGTTTCCAAACACTATCCTCTCTCACAAGGGCCACTCCAACATCCACTACCATACCTTGTACCTCTTTTATTATCCCATCCATGAACAGATTGAACAACCATGGAGACATGACACATCCCTGTTTCAACCCAACCTCCAAAGAGAAAAATTCACTTAGTTCACCATCCACACGCACTACAGCCTTAGCACTATCATACATATTCTTCACAGCATTCAACAACTTTCCATCTACTCCATATATTTCTTAATACTTTCCACAATCCTTGTCTATCCACCCTGTCATATGCTTTCTCCAAATCCATGAAAGCCGCATACAACTTCTTTCCCTTCTCTAGAAACTTTTCCACTCAAGATCTAAGAATGAATATCTGATCTACACAACCTATTCCCTTCCTAAAGCCTCCCTGTTCTTCTCCAACTAATTCCTCTGTTCTTTAACTCTGTCAATAAGTATCCTACCATACACTTTTCCTATTATATTAAGAAGACAAATGCCCCTATGATTACCACACACTTCTTTTTCCCCTTTTCCTTTGTACTAGGGAATAATTATACCTGACTTCCAATCCTCCGGGACTCTACCTTCCTCCCAGGCCAATCTGCACATCTTCCACATCCATTCTACTACTATCTCTCCCCCATGCTTCAGCATTTCACAACATACTCCATCAATTCCTGGGGCTTTCCCCAATTTAACTTTCTTCATTGCTTCCACAACTTCTATCCTACTGATTTCTTCCTGTCTTCTCACCTCCCTCCTTCTCCTAGCCATTCCCCAGCCACTTATACTCACATTACTTCCATCCTCTATGTTCAACAATTCCTTAAAGTGTTCTCTCCATCTGCTCACCTTTTCTCCCTTCTCCACTAGTAATCTATTATTTTTATCTTTCACTCCCCTGCTAACCTCACTTCCACCCTGTCTTACTCTCTTCACCTCTTGCCAGAACATTTTCTTACAGTCCCTCCACTTTACACTCAAATTCCTTCCAAATTCCTCATCCACTCTCTTCTTACTCTCTCTTACTAAACTTTTCACCTCTTTCTTTCTTTCTATATATAACTCTCTCTTCCACCTCTCAACTTCTTCCACGCCCCTATTTCTCATCCATTCATTGTATGCTTTCTTCTTTTGTGCCACAGCCTGTCTCACTTCTTCAGTCCACCACGTTGTTCCTTGCACCCCCCTCCGTCTTCTCTTCCTCCCACACATCACATCACGTGCTGCACATATTTCTTCTGTAAATACCCTACACACACCTTCCACGTCCCCCGTCTGCTCCGATTCATATTTGCCCAATCGTTCCTCCACTTCTCTCTTATTCTCTGCCTTTTTCTCATCTTCTTGTAACCTTTCCACTCTCCTTGCAACTACTCCTTCCTCTCGTCTTTCCCTTCTTCTATTCTTCCATCTTACTTGTATCCTAATTCTGGCCACCACCAAGTAGTGGTCAGAAAGTCCACTCCCCCAACCTCTATAAGCTCTTGCATCCATTACACATCTTCGCATCCTTTCATCCACACACACATAAGCAATCATTGCCTTCCTTTCATTCAGTTCACCACCCACCCTTCTCATCACTCGCCATGTATACCTGTGGATCATATTATGCATAAAGAGGGTATTGGCTATCACCAACCCCCTCCCAGCACAAATGTCCACTAACGCACTGCCATTCTCATCTATCGCAAGAGGCACACCCCACTCACCAACTATTCCATCCACCTTCACATTCCCTACTTTACCATTCATATCACCGATCAAAAACACTCTCTCATTCCTTCCAAACTTTTCTATGCACACTTCCACATTTGTCCAGAACTCTTCTCTCACTCTGCTAGCACGATCTTGCGTTGGCGCACACACACACACAATCGCCCACATTTGTATTCCAACTGTCAACTTTACCCACACAATCCTTGACCCAACTGATCCATACTGTCTTATGCTCTTCTTCCATCTTTTACTCACAACTAAACATACTCCTTCCTTTGCCCTCTCATTCTCACCAACTCCTGCACATATACCCCATCCATACTCCCATTCTCTCACACTTTCTCCTCATCATTTTGTTTCAGTCATTCCACATACATCCACTTTTGCACCCTCAAGCACCTGGACAATCTCTCTCTCTTTCACCTCATCATTCGCTCCTCTTACATTCCACGTAGCCATTACCAAGTCCTTTGTCTGGTCCTGGGTCGTCATCGTTTGGTCAGTCCTTGTCCGAGGCTTCTTGTTTGTTTTTTTAGTTAGTTGTTTTCCGGGGAGGGGCACTAACCCTCCGCCAACCCTTATAGTCGTCTTTTACGACAAGCAGGGATACTGGGGGAGTATTCTTGAAAAAAAAAACCCTACCCCCAGGGGTATTTTTTCAAGGACTTAGGGTCTAAGTACAAATACAAGTACAACCAAATTTTTAAACTCCAAGTAAAAGTACAAGTACATGAAAAACCGTACTTAAGTCCAAGTACCAAGTACAAGTATTGTACTTGGACCCCATCCTGTAACACAGACGAACCAAGCACGCAGAAGCACGCATGAGCGCGCGCGCGCACACACACACGCGCACGCACGCACGCACGCACGCGCGCACACACACACACACACACACACACACACACACACACACACACACACACACACACACACACACACACACATAGTCTCTCTCTCTCTCTCTCTCTCTCTCTCTTTCCACCATTCACGTCACAACTCCACAAATAAGAGAACTTAATTATGTAAAAATGGGAGAAACAGTTCTCCTTCATCTTCTACTCGTCTAACCACGCCTGCCTGTCAACAGCATGTTGTCTCACTGTCACTGTAGCTCCCTCTTAGTCACAGCTACCCACAGGCGTCAGGCCGAATGTCCAAAAATCGAAGAAACGAGAAATTATTGCAATAGTGATTCTTCATTCTGCACTAACCTGTCCTCTCCTGCTTGTTAACTGAAGGACCTGATCTTTCAATGTAGCTCTATTTCCCTCTCAGTTCTCCTCCCTCACTATCAGCCTAGTTTTTTTATTTAGCCACTCTTAATTTCTCTTTCATCATGCTCGCCACCAGAGTCTGTTTTGTCACTTTTCCTCTCTAAATCAACATTCAGGCAGGTAAGACATGTATAACACCAGCCCTATTTCAACATAATTATGGTCTATGCATGTATTAAATTTTGTATCTTTGCCGAATTTCTCAGGTGGGCAAGACACGTAAACTACCAACACCATTTTCAGCTTTACATTAACATCTATATCGTTACTAATTTCCTTTTAAGACCATTAAGGCCATTACAAACATTTACCCCTGTATCTTGCTATCTCCAGCGGACCTGACTCTGCAACTCACTATACCGTTTTCGCTTTAACATGGCACAGATTTTCGTCGTTTCCCAGAAAATTTTACGAAAGACGGTGGAAGGAATGGATAATGTTGCGGCTCTACCTTCATTCCAGAGCACTTGATGACTAGCATAAAATTC
Source organism: Coenobita brevimanus (assembly GCF_032717465.1). Classification (NCBI taxonomy): domain Eukaryota; kingdom Metazoa; phylum Arthropoda; class Malacostraca; order Decapoda; family Coenobitidae; genus Coenobita; species Coenobita brevimanus. The sequence continues at coordinate 13,191,815 of NC_136969.1, forward strand.
CTGTGTTAATCTACAGTATTATTACAGCTGACCCTTCAAAATGGAGAGATGGCAACTTTAGGCCAAGTTAGAATAAAAAGAATATACTAAAGCCCTCCTCCGCGCGCCAGACGTACCCGGATCTTTTTCCCGAAGTTCCAGGGTTCAGAGCACCGTACGTGGACGTGAATCTTGTATAGAGAAATACAAATAAAGGCAAAAACCCCGATCCAGTGGTCATTACTTAACACCATAAAGACGACCAGGGTGTAAGGTCAAAGAGAACCGCTCTGGCTGAGGTGAAGGAGCAAATTCGACTAATAAGGGAGAGGAAGGAAAAAGAAAATCACGTTAACCAATCATTTTAACCTTCGGAGCCAGGAGAGAAATGACAGTTTTAAATTTATGACAACCTGTGCCCCATGAATTAAGAAGTTACAGATATCACAGTACCGGGATCCCTTAAAAAAAGAAAAAAAATACACACTAAGACTTTCTAAATTAGATCAGTCCTTATTGAACTGGTTACAGAACTGAACTCCTTGAAACCTGCTGTCGAAATAAGGCAATGGAGAGGAATGAGAGAGTAATCAGAAATACAATATTACTACCAGATTCTGTAACGAGCGGAAACACATCAAAAAATTAAAATGCCATCACCTGAAACTCCTTGTATAGAAGTCTTGCGGGCTAAGAGGCTTCCCAGCACCTCTTCCTTTTCTGCTCACTTCCATATTATATCAGTCCCTTCTGGTACAGTGTATGTAATGCAAACCATGCCAGTACTACAACATATAAAGGATATTCAAGAGGATATCAGGGAGGAAAATATAATAATCATTTCTGAGGAAGCTGTGATACGGAGCCTTCTAAGTCCATAGTCCGTACTCTCATCGGGTAAGGAAGCTCCCTGACACCTCTTCTTTAGGGATTTATTTATGGATGTAGTTGGTTTGTATCCTTTTGTACGTTACTTATGCAGAGTATGACGGTATTAGAAAGATTTTTTTGACAAAAGGGAGGACATAATGTTCAATAAGCAAAATCAATCGCTTACTAAGGGATGCTGGGGAGCTTCCCTAACCCATTTACGCCCAGTGTCCTCAGTATATGGCGGAAGTGGGCATTATCAAAAGTTAATTCAGAAGGGAACCTAGGGGTGGGGACCGGTGAGCTTCGCGACAGTGAGCCGATTGGCGGAGGGCAGTACGCTTAGTACCATTCCTGCACAATTCCTCACACAGGAACCCTGGGAGCTAACGGGTTATCGACGAGAATATCTTAAATTTGTAGTCCTAACGTTCAAGGGACGTAGGTGTATGCCTGAGTACAATACTTTATTATCATTTACTGAACGCCTATGGTTATTGTATTTTCTATACCTTTACCTGACACAGATTTTCGTCCCTTTCCCGCTTATTTCACGTAGCCCAGTGACAGAAAAAGACAAAGTTACGACTCTAATTATATACCGGTATACATCTTGTTCATGACACTTCTTTGTGACTAGTATCATATTCCAATGATAATTTATTGCTATAACTCAGCATTCGAGAGAGAGAGAGAGAGAGAGAGGCAATTTTTAGCCAGGTTAGTGTACAAAAAGTATACTATGATCAGCCTGCATCCCATATTGCAAAATGTAGTCATCAAGTCTTCATGGAGCCTAACTATTCCATCTTTATCACGTGCTTTTGTAATTTTCGTTTCCTTTAAAAAATGCAGCCCTGCCTTGCCTTTCAAGTCATAAATTTGAGCATACGTCCCGTAACCCATCACTCGCGCAATAGTCAGTAAACAACCATTCTCCTCGCTACCAGCCTTAACTTTCATTCTCCATCACTTCATTTAGAGTCGTCGCTTCAGTAATCCCGCACTGATGATAATATACAGAGATTCCTATAGCAATGTCCACCTGTTAATTTCTTAACCCCTTCCACTACGACGCCACCTTTTCTAGCTTACTCCTGACACCTCAAAAATTTTAATTAACAGATGGAAGTCTTTCACAGTGGAATGCTGGGAATGGCCTCCTGTATACCATTTACTATACTTCTTTTACTCCAACTTGGCCTAAAATTGCCATCTCTCCACCTAACGCTTACCTGTAACAATTAATTAGCGCTAAATATCATGCAAGCCTCGTAAAAGTGCAGTGGAAAGGATGTAAACCCGTAGTGCTGTCTTTTTGTATTACTGAGCTACGTGAAATGAGTTAGAAAAGGACGACAATCTAGGCCAAGTTAAGGGAAAGGACTATACGAGGCATCATCCTACAGCTGAACCAAATTGTCTGGTGGTACAAAAATTTATATATAAAAAGAAATATATATTATTTTATGGAAGATGAAAACTTGGAAATCAGGACTAGATGCTTCTTCAATTAATACTGTAAAGTGACATATGACATATGCATGACGTCTACCAGGTCACCATGCAGTCTTCTATGTGTAAAAATGACGAGCATTAAGAAGAAATGATTACCATTCCCTGCTCTAACTGAACACACCACATGATTATGCTACCTAGTATTACCTGCAGTATAACCTAACACCACATTTGTGAGGCAATTTTAAACACTTGCTTTATCATGCGTTTTAAAAATTCTGCAGAACTGGTTTAGATCCATTCTTAATGTATGCTTTGAGGAAATAAAAACAAATCACTTCTGTATATGTACACGATTTCCATAAGGATTACTACTGTTTTTACGGCTTACTGGATATTACTGACTTATCCCCTCCTGTACTCTCATAGCATCCTCATAACGGCCATCGGTGGCGTTGTCCATCTCTCTCTCTCTCTCTCATTATATATATATATATATTACTATAGGGAACGTGTGAGAGGACTGAGGGATGGGGCAGAATGAGGGTGGGGTGACAGCAACCTAGCCAGTCCGGACACGTGAGGAGAGACAGGAGGGGCTTGGCTATGAACCCATCCTTCTAACCCTCTTATCCTAGCTTTATTAATCAGAGTCATCGTCATCATATTTATCACCGCCATTACAGGCATTATCAACCACCTGCGTTTCACTACCGGTTAGTCATAATGTTCAACACATTTATTTTCTTTGCAACACCATTATCACTCTCAACCACGCCTGATTATCGCCCGCTTAGGGAGGTGATAATATAATCGCCGGCGTTTGTGTGTGTGTGTGTGTGTGTGTGTGTGTGTGTGTGTGTGTGTGTGTGTGTGTTCCCAAAATATCTCAAAATCTATTTGGTATACAAACTTTGTGGGCAGTATCCCGGGATATGTGGCTTGCTGGATAATATTGTGGCGAAACTGTGATGATATGCCTCCGATTGCTAGTGGATTAGTGATCTAGTGTTTTTTACCTTTTTTTTTTTTTTTTTTTTTTTAAATAGACGGGAACGCAATGAGACAGTGAAATGCGGCAGACGAAATCCGTAGGCATCACTCCCCGCCCCCTCCCCAATTTTGGCGAAGATATGATGATATGCCTCCGATTGCCTGAGGATTGCTGATCTTGTTTTTTAGTGATGGCAGGCGATACCCATTCGTGAGCGAATGCTTTGGCTTTTATAACCTTTTCCATCACCATCAATCATCACCAGCAATCATCATCATCATTATGATCATAATCAATAATCATTATCATCATCATCATCATCATCATCATCATCATCATCATCATAGGCAGTAGCAGCAGCAGGATTATAATCTCACCCAAACATCCTTTACAAAGAGCAACAGCCCCGTTATAAACAACAAAGAACCGTATATAAATGGTTGTAAGCCCTCAGCAAACAGCCTAACACACAGTACAGACAAATGAAGACATTTTATAAACATCTTCTGGGGTATTTACTATTTATCAACGGCCACAGGGCATTTACAGCACCGTAGCTTCTCAGAGTCTAGAAAGCGTTTAAGTATCACGGTAGGCCTATCACTAAAACTAGAAGTAAGGGGTAATAAAAGAAATAAAAAGTAATTAGACGAATGTACGTTTGATAAGAATTTGCAAAGAATTAGGAAGCATGGGAGAAATAATGCAACACATTAATGCTTACACATGGGAAATAAAGGAATGAGACTCTAGCCTCCAGCCACCACTTCCACTTCAAAGGTTTTGTGCCACCGCCTTCAGCTTACAAGTCTTCATAAATCACCTCCCACTCATACGCATCCAATCACCACCTTTAGCTCACACGAAGAGCGGACAATAATGCTTGCCTAAATATAATTACTCTTTACACCCACCATTTTTACAACTTTATTCCTTCTGACCTCTCCTCCTCCCCCACGTTGTTTCCACTAAACATTTTCATTATATTTCCCCCAGCACTACACCCCTTTTCCCCTGCTGTACGGTAAAATATATGATGACGGATAATAATATCTGGCAAGCTGGACTTACACAAACGTACCATACCTGACTTGTAACAACGAATAGGGCCACGCCCCACCCTCAACTAACTCACAGTATTTTCAGCTCACATCTCCTGTTTCATGATTGTATCTTTTTCGTCAGAGGAAGGAATTTACTGGACACTCTTGTTAGATGCTGACATGGATTTCAACATGTTCCTGTATCAATGACTATGTAAGTAAGTACTCGTAAGTAGCTAGGTTATACACGTCACCAAGGGACTGAGTTGTATTCGTAGTTTTCTCAGAACACTGATCTAATTTCAATAAGACTTCGTGAAAGTAATGAGGGTGTGAATACTTCAGGTTCTCTAAACACAAAATAGTCCGGTGAACAGATATCATAAATCAGGGATCAGGTACCAGGAGTGTTGTTCTTGGGTTAATGGTAAACAGACAGAAAATTAATAAATTTATGACAATAACAATAACATAATCATACCACCAAAGGTTTGTAGGTACCACCGTTAAATACAGAGAAAAGTCCCTTATAAAGTCCCCTTCATATTTTATAGTTTCCCTATTGTTAAAACTTCGATTGTTCGCCCTCTCCTGTATCCCCGGGTGTTCCGTAATCTTAGTCAGGCGTGTACCACTCGGGCAGGAACAATTCACAGGAGTCACTAACGGGACATGAAGGATGCCTCTCCTGTCCGGCCCTCGGCAGAAGTAGGACCCTGGATGGTGGCTGGGGAGCAACTGACGGTACTGCGAACGGAAATTACCATCTAACCTCCTATGCCACGTCACGCCCCCTAGCTACTTGCCACTTCACCATACCAACCTGAACTGAATACCAAACAAAAAAGGACAAACCAGTGTCGAGCTGAATGACACTCAGGCACGAAGCACTTAACATACTATACCCTCAGAGGGTTTGACCTGTTGTTACTGTGCCCGGACGGAGTCCAACGAGGTATTGTTTTTGGTGGAGTTTGTTTGTTTCTTTGTTTGTTAGCAACATTACGGAAAAACGGCTGAATGAAATCACATGAAATTTTCCGGATATGTGGGCACTGGTCCCCAAAGAAAGTGATTAAATTTTGGAGGCAATCGAGTGATCCTGAAAGGTCAAAATCAGGGTCATGGATTTTCAGAGGGCTATAACTTGAAAACAGTTGTGGATGGAGCTATTTACTATTAGGAGCATACAGGAACTCGTCATACGGGCTTCCATTTGGAACCAAGACCTTTGACCTTGAATGACCTTGGAAGGTCAAGCTCGAAGGTCACGGATATTCAGGGGGCTATAACTCGAAACTAATTGATGATAGAGAGATATTACCAACACATAGGAAAGCCCATATGGGTTTTTAATTGGTACCATGACCTTTGACTGTAAGTGACCTTGAAAGGTCAAACTCAAGATCACGGATATTAAGCGGGCAGTAACTCGAACCTCGTTGAAGATAGAGATATTTACTATTACCAAGATATAGTCTCATATGGGCTTTCATTTGGCACCATGACCTTGAGTGACCTTGAAAGGTCAAATGCAAGATCACGGATTTTCAGAGGGTGTAACTTGAAAACACTTGCACCACTACCGTACTTAGACTTTAACTGTGCACTGACACTAAATGGCAGAAACGAGTCAGTATTTAATAGCAATAAAATAACTGCTGTCGGACTAGGTTTGTTGTGCCTGGCACCATTTGTTTTTTTTTGTTTTTTTTTATAATAAGTCAAACGCCAAGCTGATGTGGAAAGGACGATTTAAAAGGGATTTTGAGCTGATACAGATAAAGCTGGTGGGCGGCTGATGGTTGGAAAGGAAGTCGACTGAGAAAAATCAGCCAAAGGTCATGGTAACTGGAGAAAAGTCGAAGTTCAGCTTGTCTGTGTCTGAGTGAACAAAATAGCTAAACTATATTTGGTCTGATTTGTACCAAATTTGGTGGAATGGTTGAAAGACAGCCAAACTGCTGGCCTAATGGTTGAGAACAAGAGATCATGGCAAGGAGAACTTATACAGTTCTAATACGGTTTAGACTGATCTCGTTGGAAGAGTTCATGAAAAATCAAGGATGAAGGAATTCGATTCTGAGAAAAATCAAACAAAGGAGGTCACCGGCAAGGCCAAAGTTTGTCAGCATCTATTGTGTTTGTCTGCACCAGCTTTCTTATCCCACACCAGCATCCCATGACAGTTCATCTTGCCTTCGGAAATTTTTCGCTCACATTTCAATATCCAGTGGTTACAGCATCAGTCGTGCGTCAGGAAGCACTGTAACGGTGATCAGCACTGAGGCCTCACCTTCCTTCCGGGCTCTGGTGAACTTGGTAGCGGCCAATAAGGAACTCAACAGGGACCATAACCTGTCACATAGATCAACGCTGACGGACACAATCTGCAGGTCGGTGAGCAAGAGGTCGTCACAGGTTTGGTGGGTATACTCATTTTACTCTAACTTGGTCTAAAATTGCCCTCTCTCCAGTCTGAATGCTTGAATTATAAGAATAGACTAGCACTAGAATATGATAGTCACCAAGAAGTGCTATGGCAAGGATGCAGAGCCTCAGCACTATCTTAGTCTGCCACTCAGCGAAATGAAATAAGCTATAAAAGGAACAGAATACGGACTAAGATAAGGCGAAGTAACCACGAATATAGTGGCGGCCAATAAGGAATACAGCGAGGTGAATATGTGTTAGTGCATATGAACACGGGCTGACACAATCGGCGAGTGAGTCAGTGAGGGACAGGTCATCTCAGTTTGGTGGCTAGTAACACATTTCGGGGGGGGGGGGGCACATGTCAAGGTGGTTCACTGGAAATACTACCGGCAATATAGATCCTGTCTGAGGTAGAGGTTAACCAAGAACCTTTGACATTCTTTAAAAATCTACCATCATAACTAAATCTATGACCTGATTTCAATTTATATCAATTTGCCAAAGCAATACAAGTAGAAACAGTGAATTATAAGCAGCAAATTGAGTTATGCTTACTAAATCGCAATGAACGGATCAGAAATCTCTGTGTAATTAAGTTATAAACTACACAACGTACGGAAGCCGTGTGGTTTACTTAGAGATAATGCTTTATTTGTTTAACAACTGCCAACTCATTTTCCTGCATGCAGTTTCTTTGACAATTGTAATCACCAAAGAAAATTTTTGGCGAGTGATGAGAAATACCTTATTTAACTGATTTATTTAGTGCGCGATTTTTTTTTTTACATAAACTTTCATCCTGCTAATGATTTACAAAAAATAAAACTAGGTGATATGACCGGCCTACAGACCTATTCTGTAATTTCCATCGCTATCCCCGTTTACACCAGACCGACCCAACACGGTCGTGAAAAAGCAACAAAACTCTGGTGCTTGCAGAGAGTGCCTCCCATCTACCGCACTGAGCTGGGCTGCTCCCACATTTATGATCACCACGAAAGACGTTATAAATCTCCTAAAGATTATATCAGGGCGGGCGAATAGTGGCTTTGATAACCGCACCAGGAGGGAGGAACGGCAGGGTTGCTCTGTTTTCGGTGTCATGTGTTGCGGCATGCGGGAGGCGAGAGTATCGATGTATTCACTACTTAGACCTAACCCACTTGAATCCTCGTATAAAATACAAAAAAAATCTTGTTATTCAAATGTCAAATTTCCCTTTTTCTAAACATGAAAATTATTATGAGGAATAACAACGCTCACGGTTGATTTCGTTTACACACAGAATATACAGGTGAAACACAAATTTCGATGGTTTACATAACTTGTGATTACTGCAGACAGTGGTGTGCTAGAAAATGGTCTGAGAACGATATACTGACAATGGATCTTTGAATAAGCTATACAGTTACAATGCATTAAGAAAGGTAAATTCTACAAAGTTTTTTTTTTTTTATCCGCTAAAAATTCTTGATTTTGTATGTTTTACTTGTAATTTTCTGCCAATAACCATACTTCTTTTCTTTTTACCAAATGCGCTGTTCCGGCGAAATAAATTAAAATTGTACCAAATGGAAAGTTGTATAGAAAATCAGTCCATCAGTACCTTTTACAGTAATATCATGTAGTTCCTCGTGGTACTCAGCGTGACGTGGCGGAGTATCATCATGTGAGAGGGTATCTCCGGCACCCGCCCTCTCCCCAAAAGCGATAATCTTATAACCTGTTGCTTACCCTCGATCTGGCAGCATTGAGAAGTGTTGGAAAGTATCAGGCAAAACAAGTTATAGCCACGAAACCCAAGAGTAAAATTGCAGTTACACATACACACACACACACACACACACACACACACACACACAATTTACTAACAGTGTGTAGCGAGGCTTTCGTGGGAATTCCAGTGATCCTTCTGATATCTTAACCAACAAATTCATTCACCCCACTGGAGGAGGCAGTGGTCGAATCAGCAGAGAGGCGGCGGGCAGTCCTAATGGACCCAGGTTCGAATCTCGGCTGGGGCAGGAAACAGTTTAATTATTTGAATTTTATAAAAAGCAGACTTTTCTGATCTACTAGATGACTCGCCGATGTCATAAAAGTACTCCCGCTTATACCAGTACACCAGTCCTGTGTGAAACAGCCCTAGCATGCATTCAATATGGATGGTGGGTGTTAGCACCGAAGTGGTGACATGTGGAGATGTAGGAGGACTACTGGGCCCCAAGGACTACTGGGACTTGGGGATAGGACCTAAAACCTTTGCCCTGACTCGGACACGTAAAAGAAAAAAATCAGAGTCAGCCTGGAGATTCTGACATGGGAAGCAGAGCCACGGTGCAGTCCCTCTCTGCTGCCCCAACTTGACCATAAACAGACAGGCGTGGTTGAGCACCCGCCTAAAACTACTCACCCAACACCATCAGACGCCACACCACAGCCTCGCCTCACCTGAAGTGAAAGAATATTAGGTTAATGAAAGTCACAATGAAGGCTATCTGTTCCAACTACATCAAACAACAGAGTAATAATCTAAATCTGCTTCGTGTCATACCTGCATTTTGCGTCACTACACTCATAGCTGTACACATATTGAGCTAAGCTGTTTAATTCTTATCTTTATATTGCATACGCGTTAAAGTGTCCTACGGAATATATAAGAAATATTACGTAACCTCATCAGTAAAAGCCGATTATTCACTGACACAACACCGGCTCCTTGTGACAACATAAAATAAAATATATTCTGACCAGAGTTCACAATCTCGAATATCTAAACAGCAGCAGATTTGCACAGCTGACGAAGGCACAAATTATTTCACTAAGTATCTCAATGCACAACGTCCATACAAAATGCCATACTGGATCACACTATAAGGTTATAAACAATAAAGAATAATTTAAAACTGCTTCATATATTCGCCTATGATTGCAGCTTTATACAGGAGTTTCAAAATACCACCAGTATCACACTGCATCCCAGATTCAATTTCTGCTGCTCCTGGATATAATAAATCAATTCGTCATAACTCGTTCAGGACATGAGATGCCTGCCATTATCTCTCAACAATTACATTTAAGTGAAGTGCAGCTTATCGTCCTTGAAGGGTGGGGCGGGAGGAATGACTGGCATGATAAGGGTTAAGGTCTGGGTGGGATGGGTGAGGATTTGGCATGACGAGTGACTGGCATGATTAGGGTTATGGTCACAGTGGAGGGATGGGGGTGAGGCAGAGTGAGAGACTGGCATGATTATGGTTAAGGTCAGGGTTTGGTGGGTGGAGGTGAGGCAGGGGGAGTGACTGGCATGATAAAAGTTAAGGTGTGGGCGGGGTGGGTAAGGGTGAGGCTAGGAGAGTGACTGGCATGATAAGAGTTATGGTCAGGGTGGGATGAAGGGGTGAGGCGAGGGGAGTGCATGATAAGCAACGATGCATAACTAAAACCTGATACCTCCTGGAGTGCTGGTTAAACTCATATCAAAATATATATTTTTTAACGTGTTGGTAGGATCTTAATTTACGGTCATATAACATATTATAACCATCACGGAGGATGTGGTACTAATGAACCGGCAAAGTAGGGTTAATTTCACTGTTAGTAATCATGCCACCGGCTCATTATCTGACCTAGTAATTGCTTATCGCTTACGAAAATGTTTACGCTCAATTTAAACTTGCATTTATGAGGGTAGGAAGCTAATGAATGACCCCATTACCTGCCTTCATCACTAAGGATATTCGAGGCTACTGCAATGGTTAAGGTTCCCGTGTATTACTGGTAATAATGACTTTACAACAGTTTCTCTCGATAATGACCTTGTTAACGTCACGACCGAGATGTAAAGCCGCGTTCATAAGGAGGGATACACATCTATCTGCCTTGTCTGCTGTCTATGTCCTCTGCTGGTGGAATGTGGAACTAATTCACTTACTATTTGACCAATGGTTTTCAATTCATCAAACAGTAAGCGAACTAGCACCACATCCCACCAGCAGTGGATACTACATTAGACAATATGAGATGTGGAACCCAATTTACGAACGCGGCTGTACACCTGCGGCCAATCATAACTCAGTAAGCCGGTGACATAAGCCAGGCACCTACCTTCCCAATACAAGTTTACATAGCCCCCCAGACAAACCCATCTGACATGGGGACGAGTTTATTCTATAATTATAACGGTCTTATTAGTCACTGCATGAAAGATATTTTATGATAAACTTGGACGACATCATAAGAGTTATGGAATTGTAAAATTTCCCTTTGTGATAACCCCACCCACGCCTCCTACCCCCTCCCGTCGCAGCCCCCTCTCCGTTCAGCCAGTCTCTCTCTTGATGAAGCTGGGCATGGAGACTCAACGTAATTTATTCTCTCCCACTGCCACGTCTGGATTTTCCAACTTTTTTCCTAACGCTCCATAAAAAGTGATTTACACCCATAATTCACTGTCTGTTGTCTTATAAATAAAACGAGTGGTATTTGGCATTACTTAGCCTAATTTATAGTGCAGTTACGAGGACATTAAATAAACTAATAAATTGCGTTCTCGTACATAAAGTGACATCATGGTGTCCACCCACATCCCCTTCACTTATACATTACACAAGGGAATAAAAACAGAGGACAACTGCAAAAGATTAACGACACTTAACAGAGCATCTCCTACCGTCAAAAAATATCCCAGTGACTGACGAATTTCTACCCTATATACCCAGATACCTTATCTATCACAGTATACACTTGAGACAGCCACTGAGCTACTAGATAACAACATATCCTTTACAGTGCACACCAGAGAAAACAACGTACGCTTTACCATACACACCAGAGTTAACACCAGAAATATCAATAGCCAGCAACAGTATACACCTAAGACAACACTGGGCACAGCACCGGAGATGTCATACCGATTTCAATATGCACCTGAGATACCTTACCTAATACTGTGCACACCTGGAATGACTTACCTGTTACACTATTCACAGAATAACACCTAAGATAACAACTTATCCATTGCAATATACGGAGATAACTGTTACAATAGACCATCCACTCCCTACTACAGTATTAATCTCAACTATCCAGCCTGTTATATAGTCAAACATCATTTTCTAAGATTCTGCTGACTTGAAAAAAGCAAATTTTCCCTCTCAGCACCAGGTATGGCTGTATGATCTATGCGATAACAATTTTACGAATTTTATACTTCTTTCTACCGGACGGCAATATTCAACTTAGATATGCTTCGAAATGAAGGTCATAATGATCTTGTTGAATATAACTCCCAAGAATGACTGTCACTTACTACAAATGTGTGTTCATTTGCTGTTCCTCTCACACTACCAGTACTACCAGTTCTATTTAGGTTTATCGTGCTAAAGATGTCAAAGACAAGTAAGGACTATTATAAACTTGTCCACTGATTCTTCTCCCTCCATTATTGTACTGTAGAGCCTTCTTGTTCTTGAGAATACATTAAAGATGTATTCATTCGGTATCTTTATTAGCTCAGCTGTTGCTCGCGGTTACTGAAGAACAACAACAAGCATGAGCTGTTACATGCTAAGTATATTTAATTAGGTTGTGGCACCCTACAAGTATTTGTATTTGCTCCGTTCTTGTTTCTAATACTGTTTGTTTAGAAAGGTGTTCATGGTTCCGCCAGCTGCCTCACTATCTTATCTCATGAGTGTTTTCCTCTACCACCCTGTGACGCTGTTCCTGGCCGCCTTTCTGGGCTCAGGTGGCACCAGCTCACAGCCAGAGTGTTGAAGGACGCTACCAGGACCCACCCATGAGTGGGTCCTGGACTCTACAAGGTTACCGGCGAGGCAATTTTTTTTTCCCCCTTCTGGTATAATGTCTGTAACAGTCTTGGTTAATGGGAAGCTGTTTACCATTTCTTTGAGGGTGACGACCATTCCTCATGAGCCCACTGTCGTGTGTGTGGCAGTGACTTAGTGCTTGTATCCCACTCTGGACTTAGGAAACAGCGCCCGTTCTCAATGTCCGACAGTCGTCTCAGGTTTCTTTTATGATATCTTGGCTTTATGACAGTGAATGATCAGTTAAATTACAAATTCAAATACCCTCTGATTACTTGACGTACTGCTAATATTAAGTACTGCAAGGGCACCTACTGATACATAACATACATCTCACTAACACAACACAAAAATACTTCAACATACCAAGCAGAAAACCTCTCTGGAAACCACAGATTGAAAAATATGCATTTCATTTAAACGATAACTGGATGTAACAAGAGAGATATAAATACATCATCGGGAGAAGTGTGTGTGAGAAAGGTAAATAATTATTTTTACCTGCGTCGTAGGACAAGTAAGTGAGTACAAATCAAGCCTATCTTGTTATTGTTGAAATTTTCTAAATAAACCTTCTGTGCATCCAATCCAATATCCTTGCAGCACCCTTTATATTTTGTATTACCTACACTGCCCCTCACCAACCCCACAACAATTCCAGCTCATCCCAGTTATTTTTTTTTTTGTCCCTCACGCCCATTTCTTCCACAATAGCTATTTTTGGAGGATATACTACAATATCCTTGCACCCAAACCACTAAATCCTACAACACTAATTTTCGCAGGATGTATTTTCGTACCCTCGCTCCACCACTCTGAAAATTTCTAGGCCACCCCACCAATTCTATTGTTCACCTAGCCTGTTCCTTTACCCGCTTTAACGGATTCATGGAGCGACTTACTTCATGCGGTCAACGAATGCACTTTATTGTTACAGCCAATATATTTTTCCTTTCTCCCCTCAATACGATAAGGAAGAAAACTTTAATACAGAGAAGGGGCATATGCCTGTGCAGCCAACTGGAACTCAGTCAGTATCACCACCAACAAGGACGCCCACCAAAACAATAACTATTCCTACAAACTTCCGGCAGTGATGTCCGGGAGCAAAATGATGTCAGGAGCAGCCCTGTGTGTCCGTAGGTGGAAAAGGAGTGCAAAAGGGGGTAGTAATCGCACCATCCACTTACATAATTATACCCACACTCACCCAAACCACCTACCCACATTATCTAACCATACAGATTCTTCCATTCCCCCACTTCACCTCCCCCCCCCCACCCACACACACCATCAATCCATGTTCATTCCACACACTTCGCCCCTCCATTCACACAGACGCTGACCCATCCACACACTGCTAACCCGCACCACACCCTCCCTTCCACACCTCCCACCCTCCCGGCACACACCTGCCACCCCACACCCACCGCCTCGCCTCCTACACTTTTCCACCCATAACCCGCGCAGGCGCAAAAACTC
>NC_136969.1:13208407-13290907 GCF_032717465.1 Coenobita brevimanus
AAACGCACTCACGCTTTCCATTTCTTCCTCATCCAGCCTCACTGCACATTCACTGACTTCACTTCTCTCAAAGACCATAACGTTACTCTTCCCTACATTCACCTTTAGATTCTGTTTCTTACACACTCTCTCAAACTCATCCACCAAGCCTTCCAGCTCCCCTTCGTCTTCATTTAAGACAGTATCATCTGCAAACAACAGTACAGGAAGTTTCCAAACACTGCCCTCTCTCATTAGGGCCGCTCCAACATCCACTGCCCAACCCTGTATCTCTTTTAAACCCCATCCATATACAGACTGAACAACCATGGAGACATGACACATCCCTGTTTCAATCCAACCATCAAACAGAAAAATTCACTCAGTTCACTGTTCAGACTGAAGTTCTGACAATATAGGCTATGACGATCGACTCCTTAGCCCGCATTCTTCCCATTTAAGAAGGCTTCCTAGCACCTTTCCGTACCGATTTATTTTCGGATATCGCTGGTTAATATAATTTTGTACGTCATTTATGCAAAGGAACGCGATATTAGAATGATAAACAGCACGCAAGTGGGTGGTGAGGTGCAATAAGCAAAGTACATTGCTTAAGATGACGTGTTAGGGACCTTCTTTACCTGATGTGAATATGGGTCTTTGTCTTACCTAAGGTGTGGGTATGCAGAAAGGGCATTAAAGGTGTATATAAAATAATCTCACGTCTCTTGCTGTTACTACCGAATATTGATCATAAGTCTTTTCGTAAAGCTTGGCCCGGGCTTGTGAAGGGCATTTAGACTTTTTACTTCTTCTCCCCTTCTCAACAAGCTGCCGGCTGAATTGTAAGACATCTGCAATGGTTTTATATACCTGCTGTACATACCCGCATCATGATGGATGTAACTAGAGCACACTGCCATAATGGAGCAATATCCTTTTTACTCTAACCGTGCCTAAAATTGCCATCTTTTCATCTTTAATTATGAGTTGTAACATGAGATTGGTGTTAGAAAAGGATGCTAGTCATGAAGTCATGAAGAGTTGTCACGGAAAGGATGTAGAACCGCAGGATCATCTTTTTCTGCTACTAAGCTGTGAGAAATAAACGACAAGGGGACAGAAAGCTTGGCCTACTTAGAGTAAAAAGAGTATACTGTAGAGATAATGACATTTGTAAATTACTTACAAGATACAAAACAGTTACTACAATTTCCCATTAATTTGTCCTGTGAAATTTCCTGGCCCTTTTTCATATAACAGTACATGGCTGTCCTTCCTGCAGCTACGCGGCAACTTCAGCTGGACTGATCCCTATGGTGTGAGGGGTTGGGAGGCCACACCACCACCACCATCACTTGCTTGCATTCACAAAAAGTAAGTCAAAGTATATGAATTAAATCAAATTAAAGAGACTGACCTGGAGAGGTTGTCGAATTATATATCAATTCACCATTACTCACACTCCACCACTCTTGCGATAAAGCCAATGATCCCACAATAAACTGAGATGTCATGGCGACCATTGGCTATACCAGAGTGTTGTCCATAAGGTGTTACTGCTGACATCAACACCATCGTTGCCTCCTCTCACACACTTCGCGGGCAAGGTTTTCTGTGATATTGATTCTCTTGTGTCTTCTGGTTCGCCTTTCCCTCGTTTTACCAGCGCTGCAACACACAACGTACGTGCGTGGTGAAGTCTTACTGACTGCTGTTTACGTCCGCGTATACGCATGGCGGATATGACAGGTGTAGCATGAATGGTACGAGGAATTCTATGTTAATTTTGTTCTCAGGTAAGTAATCACCAGAACAACCACACACACACACACTTCCATCTTCCATCCATATTTACTTGACATGAGGAACAGGCAAGGTAGATGAAGGAAGTAAGGGTAGGGCGATGCAGAACAGGGCAGGGAAGAATGCAGCAGGGGAGATAAGGTGAGGAAGGTCAATGCAGAGAGGCAAAGTGAGGCACAACAGGTCAGAAAAAGTCACAGTGACGAAGAGTGTAACAAAGGAAGGAGGACAAAGCTTTTGAGGCCAGAAGGAAGGGTGGCGCAATGTGAGGCAAGGTAATGCAGGGTGAGGTATGACGAAGCAAGGCGATGCAGGGTGAAGCAAGACGAGGCAATGTACTGCAGGGTGAGGCTTGGGGAGGAAGAGTGCTGCAAGCTGAGGCAGGACGACGAAAGGTAGTGGAGGATGAGGCAGGACGAGGTAAAATGATGCAGAACTACGCAAATTGATGAAAGGTGAGGCAGTGCCTAAGAGATGAAAGGGAAACTGGATGGGAAAGACCAAGGGACGGCAAGCTGCAACAGAGAGAGGAAGGGTGAGACAGGGTATGGCACGGTAAGGAAGGGTGCTTCTGGGCAAGGCAGGTCAGGCAGGGTGGGATGCAGGAAGATCGACCGATAAGAGAACAGGCGTGACGCAAGAAGAAACACTCAAGAGACTACAACTCTCACGCCCTTGGTTGATCTCATGCCGAACATTTGAATCTGCTCTGTGACCTTGACCTAAGAACGATTGTTCTCATAATCCATTTACTTCATCTTTGCCTGAGCCTCAACACTTAACCCACGTTTAGCCCAAATTGCATCAGATCAGTTTGAGATTAGGCCTACCTTCCCGGGTTACTATTACCTTTAACCTATTTATCTATAAAACGAATCTATTTATCTTCACCTGACCATCAGTCCCACCGCTGCCACCAATCTCAATAGCGTGGTCTTAAGGACTTGCAGGGAGATAGGGCAATTGATTATGTATCGTTAAGCTCAGCCAGAATAAAGTAGTGAGACGTAGTGTCAACGAAGTGAGTTCCAGCACTCTTGGGTTACAAAGTTTATTGCACACAGTTATTGAAAATGAGTTACAGTTTAGCAAAGCGTGACCCCTACTGTCCTTTTTCTCTCTGATCTGAAGGGAATCTCTCCCACATTATATACAGCGTGGGGGGATGTGTATGCCTGGCAAATTTCCTATCACGTGGACTAACTGGCTAGGGCTGGTTACTCCACGTGTTTGAATACGTCATGAAATTCTTGTTCGTCTGGACTATGAGGAAGTTTGAGATACATCGTATGATTAAAGATTCTTGATGGTCGGGGACAACAAAGGTTGTGGATATACATTATGTGGATTGACATTCCTGGTTCGTCTGGATGTTTTCTGTAACTCTTCCTGGAGAACTCAGACATAACTACCTGTTTTACCTACTGTTACCTATAGCTATATAGTTACATACAGTATATATTGTGTTATATTATGCCTACACCACCAATTTTCTTCCATCACGAATCACAACTGCTAGAGTTATAAGATCAGACCTTTGACCTTGCCGTATAACCTTGGCCTTTGATTGATTGTTCACCAAGTCGAATCACTTCGTTCTTGCCTTACATTTAACCATGACACCAAATTCGATTCAAAACTGGATCAATACTGTTTAAGCTGATGTGACGTTGACCTCTGACCCACAGTTTTCAGAAACAGTAAGTCAACCCCTGGGACGACCCTCAATCCTTCCACAAAGTCTGGTCCAAATACGATCAAAACTAAGTTAAAATGTTCACATACACGCAAGCGCTCGCGGGCACATAACACTAAATAACCCTGCTTTCACTATGCGAGTGTGGTTGTAAATAGCTAGAATAACCTCACAGCAGGTCGGCCGTCACTTTATTTCTCCGACTCAGGTTTAACACCCTCCCCCTCCTTCTCTTCCGCCCCTTCTCCTATCCCACCAATCCATCTCTCCACCTTCACCTCTCCCTCTCTCTCCCTCTGTAGCCTACCCATACCAGCAGGAGGTCACATCCCGCGCCTTGTAGATGTCCCTAATTGGCTATAGTGTGACCCATCTTTCAGAGTGGGACAGAGGCTCCAGTCGCATGCATATACAGTACTTGTGTGTGTGTGTGTGTGTGTGTGTGTGTGTAAGCGGTAGTGAAGTGTTAGGATCTGAAATTAACAACGCCTACATTAACATATACTGTATAACGTTTAACATCGCCATCATCAGTGTTCGAATTTGCTACGTCATCCCTGGGATACAGAGGATCCAGAAACCAAATAAGGACAATAAAAGAATAAATCTAAAACAGAGACTACAGTAAAATACAATAACTCTCTTTATTCCATCGTTAAGTATGCCAGGCTCTGTATTAAAGGAACATACGGTAATTCGTGTACCGGAAATATTTAAGGTCCTGTAAATTATAACACATACACTCTTCATCACTAACCACAGCCTAGCATCAGCTCGTACACAATATCCAAATGATCTTTTTTCCCCCCATTTCTCTACAGTTTTACCATATTTCCATCACTCATGTCTCAACCTTATAATACATCACACATACAGACAATGAACAGCTACAAAGATATCACACATTTTTGTCTCACTTCAGCGATTATTTAAAAACAAATTACACACACTTTCATCCACCATGACATAGGCTTTGCTATCTTCATAAAGGTCTTCACCATAGGCTTACACGGAAGTTGGGAAAAAGGTACCAAATAAAATTAAATTCCTCTTGCCATCTGATATAATCTTTAAACACACACACACACACACACACACACACACACACACACACATTCTGCTAACCACTTCTAAACACGTGCCAAGTAGATCTCTCTCCCGCACTGGGTAAACCATCATTCGTGTTTACACCTTGGGAGAGGAGGCAGGTGTGGAATAACATATCACCTTAAGCTAACAAGGACAAGCCAATTGTCCTTTGTGGGTCCCTATTTGGCGCAGGGTAATTCTGGCTGACCTATCACAGTCCACAATTTAGCCGTCAACTTTGCCATTTCAGTGAGGTAGCGGCGTTTTGGGCAGCACTAAAACCTGTAATTCCAACCACTTTGAATGAACTCCAGTACCAGGTATTTCCGGTGTCTTTCCAGCCTCCATTACCTCGCATCTCTTCACTACCTGACATCCTGGTCCACCTTTACTGAATATTAAAATGACTGGACACCCGAATGGCAGTAATAGTCCCCTTTCACTTAAACCTGGCTAAAACTGCTATATGTTTATCTTGTTTCTTGAGTCATGGCAGTTGATTAATACCAGAATTTGATGCTAGTCACGAAAAAGTGCAATGGAAACGATGTGTAGCGGTAGCTTTGTCTTATATGCCACTGAGCCACGGGATATAAGCTGCAACAGGACGAACATCAGGGCCAAATTAGGGTGAAGTACCATGAGAGAGAGAGAGAGAGAGAGAGAGAGAGAGAGAGAGAGAGAGAGAGAGACGGGAAAATTTCAGAAACAAAAGAAATGTGACTTGAATAACAGAACAAACTCAATGTCTTTTGAAAATCGGTCATGCATACATTCATTCATAACTGTCAAAACTAAGAGGAAAAATACTAAATACAGCTTTCATCCCAGCCCACGCCCACTGCAGAACACTCTCACCCCTGGTAAAGGCCTGATAGCGATATAACACACCCTCCAAACCACCCAGAATCCTGTGATACATATCACTGGGAGTAAAGTGCTACGGGACGCTAAAAGGCAAAGTACTGTACTTAAAAGCTGAACCTGGAGAGGATAAAATCAGCGTGGATGGGAGGAGCTAAAGACTGCTAAATTACATCTTGCATTGTACATGGTAGAAGGAAAGTCTCAGTGCAAAAAGAAACGGGTGTTGTGGCAGTGTGAAGTGTGGGAGTGTTGTATGGGGTGTGGCAATGTGAAGTGTGGGAGTGTTGTAATGGGTGTGGTAGTGTGAAGTGCGGAATGTTTGTATGGGGTGTGGCAGTGTGAAGTGTGGGAACTGAGTATGAGGTATGGCAGTGTGAAGTGTAGTAGTTGAGTATGGGGGTGTGGCAGTGTGAAGTGTGGGTGTTTAGCATACGGTGTGGCAGTGTGGAGTTTTCCAGCTTAGTATGAAATGTGGCGATGTGAGATGTGATCATACAATGTGGAAGTGAGTGGTGTGGTAGTGTGAAATGTGATTTTTGAGTAGGGGGTGCATAGTCAACCAAAAAAGTTGTATCTTCGTTCCGAACTCCGTAAATATTGAGACAGACAAGTCAGAGCAGCAGGGATAGCTTCACAAGTCTGCCAACAGTGTCCGACCAGACGGTGATGGGGGTGAGTGGTTTGGGGGAGAAGGTGGGGTAGTGGAGGATGTTTATACCATGTATTACTGTCGGGGGGAAACTGTTCGGAATAACATACTGGGTAATAGGGGTATAGTAAACATTGATCACTATTATGTCACTAAATGTCTACATATGCATCATCGTGAGTATCCAAGTAATCAAAACATACTGCAGTTTCATGTACATGAGTTGTCACGTCTGATTCATCTCTGATATTTGAAATACTTCAAAGGACAGAATAACGGTGGAATATGTTTCATGACGAGTGTTTGGAAGTTAATGAAACGTCATGATTATTTTATAAAACAGCGTTTATTAGCGATTACATGAATCTCCCTTCTATTCCCTGTCCTCCAATATGGTAACTGAATGACTGTGAAGATATGACTACCCTGTATATGCTGGTGGGTGTATATCTCGGTTTCATCACCTTGCGCAACACCTGTGGCTAGATTTCCCTAACCCCTTTACCAAAACACTCACTACTTGTGGAAACAAATGCTTTTCTCGTTACTTCCGCCAAGGAGGTTATGTTTTTCCCCGCGTTTATTTGTTTGTTTGTTTATCTGTCTATCTGTTAGCAGGATTACCCAAAAAGTTATGAATGAATTTTGGTGAAACTTTGTGGAAGCGTGGGCCATGGGCCAAGGAAGAAACGATTAAATTTGGGGATAGTTCCGGATCCTGATCCGGAGTATTCCACACAATATCTCCAAAAATTCTCAATGAATTTCAATGAAATTTTATGGAAAGATGGGCCATGGACCAAGAAAGAATCGATTACACTTTTAGCTAAATAAATTTGGTGACGTATACAAATTAGCTTATTTTTGCTAACTTCAGACAACTTTATGTAGCTTAATAGATATGTTTTAAACAGGAAAAGTTTGATACAGTCCTTCACTACAAAACAATTACTGGTGCCCCAAGCTGAACAAAACCGTCTGGAGGTAGTGAAGACGATGATTAATAATACATCATTACAGTGAAAAGGGAAAAAGGAGAGATTATTCAAGTTACAGGAATATCTGCTTCACCTCCAATTACAAATTTTCACGTTGCCGGTCTCTCTCCCTCTTTCATAGAGCATCCCGTCTTGCAGTTTTCAAAGCCTTTCAGATGCCAAGGATAGATGATCAAGATGAAGTGTGACCAAAGACTGATGAGCAGACAGAATGATGTGATGTTACGGGAAATCATTTCAAAACTGTCTCCAAAGTTCATTCTGTTTCTAATTATTCCTTCGTTGATCCCTTTGCTCTTCACTTGGCTATACGCTACACATGCTATGGCTTCTTTTTGTATTCTTTTTCTTCTCTTTCCTCACGTGCCTCCCGCTCCTCACACACCTAGAATACACTCCTTACTTGGAAATGTTGCTTTGTCTCGCTCCACTACAATATTTTTTTTCCCCTAATGCTATATAGACTTGTCCGCAGCAAAACCGTAAGATTTCTTCCTATAAAACGGGTAATGCATCTAATTTCTAATCCATCCAGTACCGAGGATATAAGCTGCATAAATTCATCTGTCGGTAGAAAGACTGAAATACGGATGTCGTCATCGTACTGAAGGGATTAATGGAGACTATCTACAGCACTTTAACTATTGAATAGAATCGTCTGGAGGTAGCAAAAATATTATACAGTCATAATACGAAGAGAGAGAGAGAGAGAGAGAGAGAGAGAATGGCAGTGTGAGTCATATTACATTGTCATCACCTGACCTAACATACAGCACAATAATCAACGTACCTTTAGTGGTGCGCTGGACGCTGCCTCACACACCCAGTGGCTGTTATTAGTCCACAGCTTGCCACCACCTGAAAGTGAGAATAACCTGTAATTATTTGTGTGTTCTGTGACTTTATGTCTAAGAAATGGGTTACTAGCAAGAAATAATGGATGTGGAAGTGAAATATAATAGTCTGTATACGGCAATGAAAATGCTGTGTGGGAAGGTGGTGTGATTATCTAGTGAGGTATAATCACGATGATATGTTTGGCAATGTATATTTTTCCCAGCTAATTGGCCAATGAAAACAGACTCTCGTGCTGGTTTCATGGACTGATGGTAGTATATGGAGTTTTCTAAAAGCCACACTAGACGGGCACATGAGGTAGCGAGGTGACTATCCTGACAGCGTGCCACACACAACTCTATCGTGGGTATCGGATCGGGTGGCTGCTGGTTGGGTTTGACTCTCTTAACTCACGGTGTCAGGGTGAAGGGATGGCAGGGCAGCTCAAGAGGCCAGGACGTTGATTCACCTACAGCCTTACTATCAGTCCACTATCATAGCTAAGACTTATTTCTACAGGATGAATAAAGACTGAAGAATCTTCCCATATATCTTGTTCTTCCTAAATAAAGGAATCTTGCTTACGAGAGGAAAATAACCTCAGTTTTGTGACTTCAGCCTTAGTTATGTGAACTGTGCCCCGCCAGACAACATGGCCGCCTCGACATGAGAGAGACAATGACACAGCAAAGGCCGATATATGTTGGTCAGACAGGGGTCAGGGGCAAGCCATAGGGGCAGTCGCAGACGAGAGAGGTGAGGTGAAGAAAACAGGGGAGACTAAGAAAAGTGGGTGGAGACTGGTGTGGGAGAAAAGGGGAGAACAGGGTAGAAGAGGAAAAACATAAGGGAAGACGGAGTGAAAAGACGAGACGTAAGAGAAAACGGAAAAGGAAGGAGAGAACAAAACAAGAGGTGATAGTAGTAAATGGGAGCGAAAAACAGAGAACAACGAGGAAGTCACAAACAAGGAAGGTAGGATATGAGAAGTCGGGATACAATAAAACGATAAAATAAAGAAGGAAGGGGGGGGGACGGACAGGGAAATAAATGCTCTGAGAAGTAAGGCCTGTTCTGCGTGCGGAATGGCAAGAGAAATATATATAATTTTATGTAAAATTGAGTATATTCAATTTTATAGCACCAATTCATCACATACACGTATATAAAACACACACACACACACACACACACACACACACACACACACACACACACACACACACACACACACACTACTGAACCGCCGTTATCCATTAGCCTGCCCTTACATCAACCTTTTCCTCCACCTCCCTCTCGTCAAGGGGGTAAAGAAACAAGTGATCGTGATAGTATATTCTGGAATGCTGATTACAGTGGCGTGAAAGACAGCAGGTGAACTGGGATAAAGTGATGGAATATATTAAACGGTAGACGACTACTTAATACGGCATGTATGAATCTGTAGGACTGGCTAAGGGTCCACTACACACCACCACTCCATCAAACCCTTACCAGGTCACAATCACCATCGCTATATTCCCTCGCTGTTCTGAGATTGGGTCGTGTGGAATGTGTCAGAGAGGGGAATGTACGGGAGAGAGGAGTCTGGTGAGAGGAAGGGAGAGATGGGAGAAGGAAAAGGAGGGTATGGTGAGGAGGGGAATGGGAAGGGTGAGAAGACTGAGAGAGGGAGTGATGGGAAAGGGACACAGTGAGGGGAGTGTGTGTGTGTGTGTGTGTGTGTGTGTGTGTGAGAGAGAGAGAGAGAGAGAGAGAGAGAGAGAGAGAGAGAGAGAGCAATGCAAAAGATGGCTAGAGAGAACAGCGGGACAGAATAGGGAGGTATGGGATGGGTGGGATAGTATGGGATAAAGTAGGATAGGACTTGGCGGGGTAGGGTGGTATGGGACAGGATAGGATGTGGGAGGGTAGGGTGGAACAGACTATAATAGTAAGGAACAGGGTGGGGTGCAGCAGGGCGGGGCGGCAATCTAGTGATATATTACCATTATGTGTTACAGTTTTTGTTCCCGTCTTGTGCTACCTGTCGGTCAGTGAGATAGCTTATATTTAAGTTTACTCCCTCCTGTCATACCCGGCCTTCCCCAGCTACCCTTTCATGCCACAGAAAAACTAATTGTTAGCTAAAACTCAAGAATCTTATGGACTGGCCCACGAATCTGATGCAATTTTTTTCCCCCAATCGGCTTGAAATTATTCGCCAAGTGACACAAGAATCTACGAGACAGAAGCAGAACTATACCAAGGCAGCAAGGTTTGTATGTGAGAAGGCAACAAACAGTTATACAGCTAGAAAGAAAAATGAGAAAACATCCTAATGGATTAATACATTTGAAAGAATGGAGAAATGAATAGCAAGGAATTTTCACGCTTAAGAATTTAAGATACAGCATTTTCCGGTGCAATGGGCAACATAATCAGTGCAGTTTTTCCTTGTGATATAATCTGCAGGGCATCTTGTGGTATCGTTATAACTATGTATATGCGATAAAGATGCTCGACTCCACACACTCAGTCGCACCGTAAATCTTCCATCAGAGGATAAACATGTTATGGCCAAACCAGCCGCGATTAAATCTCCATTACCCTACCCATTAGCCAGACCTTGATGTGTTGGGGTATTATCAGGTACCAAAACACTGGTGTGGCTTCAGCAATCGAGTGGTAAAGAATAATATAGGTGAAGGGTTTGCTGGGTGTATTATGGTGTTAGTAGTTCATGGAGTCAGGTGGGCATAATTCATAGTGTTAAACTTGCTACAGACTGTCCTCCCATCTCATCGATATCCCGCTAATGGTTTCTCTAAACACACGCTGTGCAGGCTGCCGAGGCTATTGCTAACTGTAACCCACCATTGAGGTACACGAGTAAAGGAATGGATAGGAATGGGTTAAAAACAGGCCTTGATAAAGACGATTATTTTTACCCCATTGGAAGGACGGTAGGGGAAGCAACATTGCAGTCATGGTTTGTGGTGGAGTAAGACACAATATTCCCTCGTCCAACTATATCTCCACCATCACTGAAGATTCATTCAAGCAGGGAGGGTAACATTACAATCATGGTTTCTAGTAAGGGATGGCCACCAGACACGCATTTACCCATGCCTCGCTCATCGCAGAAGGTTCGTTCATCAGATGCTTATATTATCTCTCCCACACAACGATAATGCTGAACTCTGTGCTGTGACGATGTTATGGAGCAGGACTGAGAAGAATGAAGAACCAGCAGTAAGACTGGTATTACTGTATGGGCTGACAGGTTTCTCTTTAGGTTCTCAAAATTGACTGACGGCAGAGAGTAACACATAATATGATGACAGTGTATTAACGGGATGTGACTGTTTCTTTATCGATACGACTGATCTCTTGCAAACTGCATAAAATCGTTTTGTCGATACGAAAATAAAGTACATAATGCTTCATCATACTGAAGGAGATATATCTTAGAGCTGTGAATTTCTTACATCACTTGGACAACCTTAGTTATGTGCACGTGATACCTCACTCTTAGTGATGGTGAGTGGAAGAGAGAGAGAGAGAGAGAGAGAGAGAGAGAGAGAGAGAGAGGAAAGAAGAGAGGAGAGGAGAGGAAGGAAAAGGTGGAGGGAAGAAATCACCATTATCATCATCAGTAGCAGCATAAATTCCACTAATTCGTGGGATGAATAGGATCCATTAGGATTCCGCGCACCTCCATCTTGGTGTCGGCTTTGTTAACAAGAAAGCTTAAACCCGTAGTGGTGCGTTAACAAATAAGCAGACATTAATTTCTAATGAGTACCGCCTTATCTTGCTTCCTCCTTGCCTTACCTGCAGGCCGCCTGACTAAGCTACGTTGACGCCGCCTTGTGCTGCTCCGTTGGGGGAGTTGCCAAACGATGGTCCTACAAACCAACCACCTATTGTACTGCCAAACAACTAGTCCCAATGTTCATTCGGATTGGCCACGAGAAAAACATCTCCAAACCTCTCTATAACCAGTCGCTGTTTCTGTTCTGAGCTCCAAGCCTCCTCCGCCCAGTCTTGCGACTGGAATTAAAAAACTGACATTCATACTGGCTGACTCACTCATGAAAAGATGGAGTGGAGACAACAGGAAAAGTCTGAGTTGCCAAACCATAATAATTTGCCAAACCATAATAATTAGGTTAATTATAGAAATAAATAGAACATACATATACTTTGCACGCACAAGATATCGCACATGCACAATACGCTGCAGCTGGGTAAGGAAGACAGTTCCCTCAACAAAAGTGTCACACCATCGACAAGGGTTACATCATCAAGCACTGAGGACAGATTGAAGGAGAGTGAAGACAATCACCTTGGAGACTGGCACGATATGCTAAATAAACTGCCACGGTGTTCGGGGTTTGGAATGTCATCCAAATAGGGAGAGGGCTTGCTCTCCATTAGATGGCAAGTCAAGCGCTCGTCACTGATTTTTCCCAGTCTTAGGACATTACTGAATACAACCGCGGCCTGACAACAGATGCCACCTTCCGGACCTTAATGAGACAGAAACTGTGTGACAAGCGCGCTGCCAAGGCCCAGGCAGAGATGAACGAGATCGCGAGTGCACAACGTTTGTATCAACAACAGCAAATGGAGTGAACGAGCTAGTGACTTTTGCAATGAATATATGCAGTGCCACTGAGCTGGAAAATCCCTCACTTGCACAATAAAAAAGACCTCTGGCTCACTGGACCAAAAATATGGCTTGTTGCCCTCCATGCGACTGTTCGTTATTCTTGAGTGCCAGTAAAGTGCACTTTGTGAGCGCGTGACAAGTGAGCGAGTTTTTGTGCAAACGCCAATCATCACTGTGGTTGGTCGTGTCGTGTCGGGCCGGGCCGGGTCGCATCGGGCTGCTCATTTCTCAGTTGGATGTATACATTGCTTCCTACACTTGCTCGCTTGCTGGTAATAAACGAGTACGTGCACGGGCCTCACATGTAAACAAAAACATCAATTTACATTCTGTCATAGTTACATGTCAATATATTCGAAATTTTTCCCAAATAAATAAAAACGTAAGAATTGTATAACAAAAGACTGTACAAAATTTGTTAAAGTTAGTAAAATGATAACAATTCTGAAAATACTTTTTGTTCTGGCTGTGGAGTTCAAGACAGCAGACGACGCACACTACTCAGCCAAAACCAGGACAAATTTTATAGAGAAGATGGAGGCAGCGGAGTTTTGGACAGCGTGGGTGAACGTGGACCTCCAAGAAAGGGTCTGTTGGCGGAACATGCTTGGTTGTCCAGAATACTCTCGTGGCAGCAAAACTGAACGTCCATAGCAAAACTGGACATCTATTGGTCCCCGTGTGACAACGCCTTTACTGGCTGGTTTATTAGGACTTCAGTATCTTTAGAATACGTTGAGATGGTGATGATCGGGAATGTATGAATCACGGGGTAAAGACTGCAGTGTAAAAGGGGCAGTATAGACAGACAGATTGACAGACAAATAGCCGGATAGATAGATAAAACACACACACACACACACACACACACACACACACACACAAGGGGAGGCAAGGGGAGCAGGAAAGACGCAGGGTAAACTGTAATATATGTTAATGGAGGTGACAAAACAATGAGACGATTAGGTTGTTACAGCTGCTTAAAACCCCCAACCGTCACATCAAGCAGACCCGTCGACCACAGGTGAGTTACTGCTTTTGTGGGGTTATCCTACTTGTACACTCGGAAGCACTAATTTCTCACCCCCTAGTAGCCGGAGTCGCGGCCAGTGAGAGACCAGGCGTTCGAACAGCCCACACCCACATCCCCTCCCCCAACCCCAGTGGCAAATGTTGTTGGACAAATGTGGAACGGCCAAAGCTGGTGATCTTACAATGTCATGATTGTTTTATAGAGAATCAGAACCAGTAGGGGTAAGTATATAAAGGTATTTAATGTGTATTACTGTGCTGTTATCCACAACATATGAAAAAGGAACGAAAATGAAAGAAGACCTACATTGTATTATGTGTTATTGTCTGTAATAGTTACGTCCTATATTATAATGTTACAAATAAGTATAGTATAATGAACAGCATCTGTTGAAAGATATGATGTCTTTTCTCACACATTCTCATTCCCACCACCACCACCACCACCCTTCTCCCTAGGTTTATATCAACCAAACACCTCTCTTATCCTCCAGTCCCCCACTCCCATGCTTAGTTAACCAACATAAAGATATTGATGAAATGATCCGTCAGGTATTGATCATATTAATATTAGCATACACCTCAGTATTAAGCACCAACAAATCAGTAACATACAATACTTCGATAAACCTGCCAACTATTTCATCTCGTAAGCTGTTACGTGACATATGCACTGCAAGTTTGACCTTGTGTTACAGGGACATACTGCTGTTTATTGCTAACACAGGTTATGGGTGTTTTTGGACGTCCATCAATTCATATTAACGTGGCAATTTAAGCCTCACATTATAAACATGTAAGGTTTATATTCCTGTCACTACCGTATTAACCAAACGAATCAAGGATCGGTTCTGACGAACCACAAACTCTCTGCTTCAACGAAAATATTTCGACCTCTTGTCACAACAGTGACAAAATGTCACAATGTATACGACTGAATGTGGGTCAGTCGTCTACATAATGACATTGTGTCACTGTTGTCACAGGAGGTCGGAATATTTTCGTAAAAGCAGAGAGTTTGTGGTTCGTCAGAACCGATCCCTGATTCGTTTCGTCCATCCATTAATGACAGGAACATAAATCTTAAGTGTTTATAATGTAAGGCTTAAATTGCCACGTTAATATGAATTCATGGGCGTCCAAAACCACACACAACCTGTGTTAAAGTAAAACAACCGTATGTCCTTGTATCACAAGGTCCAACTTGCGGTGAGTATGTCAAGTAACAGCTTACAACAAGATGAAATAGTCGGCAGGTATACCGAAGCACTGTATGTTATTGATTTGTTGGTGCTTAATACAGAGGTGTATTATAGTAATAATATGATCAATACCTGACGGATCATTTCATCACTATCTTTGTTTACGTTGGTTAATAATGGGTGTGACTGGTGGACGAGAGGATAAGAGAGGTGTTTGGTGGAGACAGGAATCGAGAGAGATGGGTGGTGGTGGCGGGAGTGAGAATGTATGAGAAAAGACATCATATATTTCAACAGATGCTGTTCACAACACTATACTTATTTGTAACATTATAAAATAGGACATAAGTATTATAGACAATAACACATGGCACACTGTAGGTCTTCTTTCATTTTCGCGCCTTTCCTCTATGTTATGGATAACAGCACAGTAATAAACATTAAGTACCTTTATATACTTACCCCTGCTGGTTCTGATTGTCTATAAAAACAATCATGACACACTGTAATATCACCAGCTTTGGCTGTTCCACGTCTACCCAACAACATTTACACTGGGGTTGGGAAAGGGGAGGTGGGTGTGGGGTGTTCGTACGCCTGGTCGCTCACTGGCCGCGACTCTGGCTGCATGGGGGGAGAAATTAGTGCTTTCGGGTGTACAGTACAGTATACATCTCGTGCAGGAAGCCTACGCCCTCTTCTGGTACACAGTGACTGGCCATGAATGGACCAGGGTCCTCTCCACGGCGAGGTGCAAGGAAAACTGGTGGAGGTTTGGCTCCTGGATGGATGTCGCAGCTGCTTCGCTCCACCCCGTGTACCCCGTGTACAAGACCGACCAAGTGTAGGCTCCTCATCAGTGACAGACAACTAGTTAAAACAGAAGAACGACAGCCTGCACTGGAGCAGAACTAGACCACAGAATGGAATGAGGACTTAGTGATACTGAAGCAGGTCAGTCACATGTAGTAAAGGAATTACGGAGTGTGAAATGGACACCGCTGACTGGTATATCATTGCGGTTATGTCCTTTTATTCTTGCCGCATTCACGTGCTTTCAATTGCCTTAGGAGACATTTTTTTGAACTAAAAACGAAAGGTATGCAAGTAATAACAAAAATAACATCAACAACAACAACAACAATAATAATAATAATAATAATAATAATAATAATGATAATGAATTATTATTATTTTTATTATTATTATTATTATTATTATTATCTAAGAGTAATTATTATCATTATTATGACAGCTGCAGCAGCAGTCTGTTACCATGGTATAAACTAAGCAAAGCAGCAGACAGGATTAAGACACAGAACAACGGGGATTACCAAGTGTTCCTTAAAAATCTTAGCTGTTCACCAAATACAAGATGTCGATCACCTCATCTTGATTCTGTTTCCCCTCTGCTTCTTTTAACTCTTCTTTCCACCTTGTCTTTTTCTTTCTCTTGTTTCCTTCCTTTTTTCTTTTCTTTCCACCCCCACCTCATCTCGTATTCTATCACCATCCTCTTCCACCTTTCCTTCTTTATCTAAAACACAGTCCCTCTAGTCCCTCCTTCTTCTCACTCTTTCCACCTCTCCCTACAACATCCTGCAGGACAGGCAGAGTTTATCTCTAGTCTCCCCCGTCAGAGAAACCGGCTGCATCTCATTTCTTACGTCCCCGTTGTCAAAAGAAAGACTTTAACCAAACGAGGGTGACGCCTGGGCAGGAGGGCCTGTTGCAATCTGGTGGCAGAAGCTCATAAGTTTTATTCAAAACAAAGAACTACTGTTTTCACAGTAATCGCATCTCGCAAAAAAAGGCTAGAATTTACAATTCTATAGATAACAGTGGGAAGCAGAAATGCAGCTGTACTTCATTAAAAAGTGCAATTATTCTGCCCTAAATGGCATATTAGGACCAAAAGAAAAAATAATATGGTACGTGCCTGAGGTATACCGGTACTCACACAGACACGGCATGCTTAGTAATAATATACAGTACCCATTTTCTGTTTTCCTGGCACCCTGTCATTTAATTCACACCAAAAAGTAGCGGACATTTAATGTGGCTGCTTGTAAAAGGGCGCGTATTCCCGTCGCTTAAGGAAGCTCACTAACACTTCTTCCTTTGCGATTAATTCTGCTTATTACATCTTCCTGTCCTATTCTGTGTCATATAAATCTTTCCAATATCACCATACTCTGCATAAATAAGGTACAAAAGAGTACTAACCAGCCATATCCAAAAATAAATCGTTATGGAATAGGTGCTAGGGAGCTTCCTTAATAAACAAGAATACCAGCCAAAGTTCTATTATACTTTTAGCCTAAGCCACTGGTTCCCAAACTGGGAGCCATGGCCCCCAAGGGGGCCACGGTAGGATTTTAGGGGGGCCATGGAGGGATAGTGTGAGTAGTAAATCTGAATGTGTCCGTGAAACCGCACTTAGAGTAATCGTGTCATTTTCCACCGCATGTTTATGTGAATCTGGTTTCTCCTCCCTTCTACGCATAAAAATAAAAGCCGAAACGGGTTGGATGCGGTCCCAGATATGAGATGTCCGTTATCAGTGACTCATCCCCAAATCAGTCGACTGACTGAAAGCAAACAGTGGCATCCATTCCACTGATATGTAACAAAATATGCGTTCTGATTGACAGCTGTATTAAAATAATGGAGAGCACCATTTTTTTTTTTTTTTCATTATTTGTGACGAACTTGAGAGAAAACTGAAGGGGGGCCACAAGGACGTCAAGATTCCCATCAGTGGAGAATGAAGTGAAAAAGTTTGAGAAACACTGGTCTAAGCCATTTATTCTTCTTGTTGGTTCATAGTATAGCCTAGCCTATCTGAATTTGATAAACATGGACACAGTCAAGACATTACAGTATTTCCACTTTCTCAATCACCCCTCTCCTTACAGATACTCCTTTCCGATTACTTTTTGGCCAACACGGGGAAAGGATAACTTCGGATATATCCCTCCTTCCGTGGAGAGGTCCGAGTTTGCGGCAGACCAGGAACTAACAGAAACAGAGGCTAACTTGCGTGACCCGGCTTGCTAACGCCCACCCCTATGGCCGATGACAGACACCATCCACTCCGCTTCTGCCAACACCACATCAACTCAGCTAGCCAACAACCCGTCCCCACCATCACCACCATCACCACCACCACAAACACCAACAAACTTCATTACAGTACCTTTTCAGCAGCTATATATCACCTACGTATTATAATATGACTGCCACCAAATTTCACTCACCTGATGAAGTCCCCACACTGATCACCCAAAGGAGTAATATTCAATGAGGCACTTCTACGCCTCTGAATCGTCTAAAACAGTTTTACTCATAACTGATAATATCTTCCTTTACCTGAATAAATCGCCTTAAAGGACCTCGGTAATGTTTAGTCGACATCAAAAGTCCTGTCTCCTCTTCTGCCTCTCTCTATGGACTCAAACCGTGGCGAAACTGCAACACGCGACGCTTAATGACACTGATCTGAGTCTAAATGAAACCATCATTCGTGTTTTTTGCGGATTCCTAATACTGATTTTCAACGTGCTTGGACAGAAAAGCAGGAGGGATGACATGATTTTTTATGCCTTTTGTATACTTTATCCTGATGGATTAAAGTTACCTGATGATACTTAACCTGTCCCTCTTCCTGAGCTAAGACCCACGTTGTCAATCTGGAGCGCCGTGGTGTTGGCTTGACCACGAGAAACAATGTCACCTTCCCCACCACTGTTTGCTGTCCTAACACGCACAGGGCCAATGTCTGAGTGTGTTTGTGGGTGGTTGTACTTGTGTCTGGGTGTGTTTGTGGGTGGTTGTGCTTGTGTCTGGGTGTGTTTGTGGGTGGTTGTGCTTGTGTCTGGGTGTGTTTGTGGGTGCTTGTGTATGGGTGTGTTTGTGGGTGCTTGTGTTTGGGTGTGTTTGTGGGTGCTTGTGTTTGGGTGTGTTTGTGGGTGATTGTGTGTGGGGGTGTTTGTGGGTGCTCGTGTCTGGGTGTGTTTGTGGGCGATTGTGTCTGGGTGTGTTTGAGTCCTTGTGTCTGGGTGTGTTTGTGGGTGTTTGTGTCTGGGTGTGTTTGTGGGTGCTTGTGTCTGGGTGTGTTTGTGGGTGCTTGTGTCTGGGTGTGTCTGTGGGTGCTTGTGTCTGGGTGTGTGTGTGGATGCTTGTGTCTGGGTGTGTTTGTGGGTGCTTGGGTCTGGGTGTGTTTGTGGGTGTGTTTGTGGGTGTTTGTGTCTGGGTGTGTTTGTGGGTGTTTGTGTCTTGGTGTGTTTGTGGGTGCTTGTGTCTAGATGTGTTTGTGGGTGCTTGTGTCTAGATGTGTTTGTGGGTGCTTGTGTCTGGGTGTGTTTGTGGGTGCTTGTGTCTGGGTGTGTTTGAGTCCTTGTGTCTGGGTGTGTTTGTGGGTGTTTGTGTCTGGGTGTGTTTGTGGGTGTTTGTGTCTGGGTGTGTTTGTAGGTGCTTGTGTCTAGATGTGTTTGTGGGTGCTTGTGTCTGGGTGTGTTTGAGTCCTTGTGTCTGGGTGAGTTTGTAGGTGCTTGTGTGTGGGTGTGTTTGTGGGTGCTTGTGTGTGGGTGTGTTTGTGGGTGCTTGTGTTTGGGTGTGTTTGTGGGTGCTTGTGTCTGGGTGTGTTTGGAGGTGCTAGTGAGAAACAGGAAGAGAGAGCGCAGACATAGAAAAGGAATGATAAAGATGAGGGAAGGAGCAGGCAGCATTACATCAAGTGAGTACACAATGCTAAATATAAAGCAGATCTTAATTAGAACGAAAATAGGCCAAGACAAATGTGTTATAATCACACAAAATTGGACGAACAGTGAGAGGAATGTGGAAGAACAAGGATGAATCCTGACTGTAAATAAGGGAGTCTGGTTTAAGGAAGATTTTCAGGCAAGACAGCAGTTACATACTTCTGATCAACTGAACGGAAGGTTCGTAGATGAGACAAGGGTATAAAAACCTGAGGAATTTTGGATACCCAGAGTACACGGTCATCAAGTGTATGTGGGCGTGTGTGCTCTAATAGGTTTGGTGATTGGGGGTACGTGATTTAACCCTTTGAAAACGGAAGAGCAGTCGTAAGCCAAATAAAATCGTTTGGTGTTAGCAAACCAACAGTAAACTATTATAACACTGAGGCTGTAGTAGGTGATATATATATATATATATATATATATATATATATATATATATCTATATATATATATATATATATATATATATATATATATATGTGTGAGTGTGTGTGTGTGTGTGTGTGTGTGTGTGTGTGTGTGTTTTACGCCGTGTCACCTTTTTCCAGTTAGGGCTAAGGCGTTGCCCCTGGGTAGAGGACTTTGGTTTGGGCATGTAGCATTTTATGACCGGATGCCCTTCCTGACGTCAACCAATGACCCTTGGCTGGACTCGAACCTCCGACCCTTCGGACAGAGAGGAGCGCTCCAACCCACTGAGTCACGGCTGCTAGTGAGCAGTGATGTCAAAGGTATATATGAATAACGGTAACAACATAAGCAACGTTAACCCTAATGCTAACAAGAAGCATAAGTTACAGTAACAACAGAACTAGCAGGTTCGAAAAGTATAACATAACTAAGCAGGCGCGGATTCAGGTAGGGGAGGTGCATCCGGCACCCGCCCCCCCGTTTGGCTGCTCAGATTAGGCTGGCGGCATGCAGATATTTTGGAGATAAATACGAGAATAAGAAAATGCTTTCTTATGTTATCACTACCCCGCGAACGCTGGACTTAATTATTACATCACTTGCGTAGGCTCGTGCCCTTTGAGAACTTTTATTTCAGAGGACACGGTAGAACACTGAAAGTCATGTGCGTCTCATCGAATACTGTACTAGAAAAATCTGATAAGTGAACTATGATTTAATTAGGCATGGATTGCACGTCCAATATAGTAGCGTATTGTGGACTAACACTTGAAATTGAACCCCAAACATTGGATGTGTGTCCCATCGGACACTGTACTAGCTAACTGAACTAGTTGAAAACTGAACATTGGTTGACCGCAATTATTATGTGTAGACCAACAAAATGTAGGCCTGTACAATGGCAATTAGTACCTCATATTATTTACTCTGAAAACAGAACATTGGATGAAGGTAGTTTATGTAGACTAATAAAATGTAGGCCCGTACACTGGGAATTTTGACCCTCTCACCTGCCCTGCCTCCCCCACCTTCTCGTCCGATGATATCAAGAATAGCGCCCCCCCCCCTTCCCGATGTTACAGATTCGCCCCTGCTAACAGTACAGACAATCCACCCCGCCCCTCACCCACACATACACACACACACACACACACACACACACACACACACACACACACACACACACACACTCTAAAGTGCTTACAGTGAGACAGCCAGCAAGGAGATCAAGAACTAGTTGGATTGTAAAAACACAGGCAGGGCAGGTGGCCAGCTGATCACTGCTGGCCGGATGGACCAGACTTGCCTGTCGTTCACAAAGTGACTTGACAATTAGATTCTTTATCCTGCCTGCTTTGTCTTTCCTATTAAACCATGTACCTTAGAAAGGGAACTGACTGTACGTTTATTTTCTAAAGATGGTGGTGTGTTGGCCACATATAAGATCATGAAGTGACCCGGTGCACCAGTCCTGGGCGGGGCTGTGGTCAGTAGACTGTCACCGCCCAGCTGGGTCCGGATTTGGCAAACATATCAACATAATGCAAGGTTAGTAATCTCAGATTACCTGGCTCTGAAGAAGATTAATGTATTTATCTATTAATAGCCTGATATCTTGCGCAGCATGAAAAAAAAATGTTGCTATGTAACCTATCGTTCAGTAGTTTATTATTTAGGCAAACACTGAAGAAGAAACACGAACAACACACTATTTTTAAGTGGAAATTTAACATTGTTACCGTTGACTACAGCTGGTCTTTATTTACTAGCAACCCAAGATATTTATCTGACTCCTTGAATCTGGGTTTGTTACTTGGAACGTCAGAGTGAAGGGAACCTAGTTAATGTAGTTAGTCCCTAATCTTTTCGTGACAGTACTAATGGAAGTTGTATGGAAATTTATATGTTGGACTTACTTTTGACGAAGAGATGAAGCAGTGTGTGTGTGTGTGTGTGTGTGTGTGTGTGTGTGTGTGTGTGTGTGTGTGTGTGTGTGTGTGTGTGTGTGTGTGTGTGTGTGTGTGTGTGTGTGTGTGTGTGTGTGTGTGTGTGTGTGAGAGAGAGAGAGAGAGAGAGAGAGAGAGAGAAGAGAGCGTAGGTGTGTGTGGGCGAGTGTTGTGTCCAGCACTGTTTACACTCTACCGTAGTAGGTAATTTTGTACACGCAAGTGCCTCGGCGACCTATCAGACGTAATGCTCTCTCTCTCTCTCTCTCTCTCTCTCAATATGCCCATGTGGGGTGTGAGGTTGGATGAATGGGGGAGCCAGGCGAGTGGAGCAGCTATTAATATCAACTGCTTAATCATCTCATCCACACTTTCAGAACGTTCTCAACCATACGCTATTTTCAGACACCTAAGTCGAAGTCTATCCAGCCTGACAATAACGATAGCAGTCCATCTCGCCATTATTCACATCCATTTCCTCTAACCAATCGCTCCCTCGATCAGAACTAGATAATTGATTAACTGCAACAATAGTCTGTGATCCACTCAAGAACTGGTTTGTTGAATCACACCCCCTCCCCTTCTCACTACCAAACTACACAGCTGACTACAAAACTGTACTACACCGAGAGATAAAATCACTTGATAATCAACACACACACACACAACCTCCTCTCCTCCCACTCATACCCAATACCCTCCTTTCTCTCACCATCCCACTCTCCTCCTTTCCCCAACAAATTTCTTCCCTCGTTCACCCCGACCAGCTCAACACCTCTCTCTTTTCGTCAACTCTCTTTCCGGTAACCTCTCTTTCTATACCTCATCTCTCCTTCCACCTCAGCCTCAAGGAGCTACAACCACTCTTCTTCCATCTCTCCCGCTGTCTTCTCTTCGTCTTTATCACATAATTCCCTTCCAAACCAAGTTACTGTGTTTATGCACTCACTTTATCACATTTCCTTCTTACATATCATCTCTACTCTCAAAACAAAAATCATCGTCATCACCATCATCATCATTATCCTCACAATCCTAACCTTACATTCAGCGTAGGCCTACCAATGGAATGGGGAGATTTACGGCAGGATTCTTTAGTCCCTGATGGAATATGAATTAAAGAAGTAAATCCTAACAAGAGATAATGCTGAAGCAATGCATCAATATATAATTATACTGGTGACTAAGATGTTTGTTATTAGCATCTCACGATAAGCGACCAAACAGACAGGGCCTCGTCATTAGATTCTGCCCGTCATCACCACCGACTTGCTTGACGTATCACGGGTAAGATCTGTGACCATATACAGGCGAGGAACGGTGGCTTGTTAGCTCTCTGGTGGTGGTGGCGTGAGGAAAGCGAGTGTAATGGTCAATGAGTGGGCAGAGAGGTGTAAGGTGTGTTAAGAGGGATGATGTGAGGTGAAATGTTATGAAGGAATGTGTGAGCGAGATGGCTGTATTTTGTTGGAAGATGGGTGACACTCTGATACGTGTGTAGTGATGAGTGTGGAATGACGGGTAAATAGGAATGCATGTGAAAGGAAGTAGGGGTAGAATAGGACAGATGAGTGTAGTAGTAAGGATAGGAATGTATAGATAGAAAGGTGAAGACACTGACATAAGCCCAAGTACGCATATGAGAGCAGAAAAATGAAAAACGGATGAAAAAATGAAACGGAAAAATGAAGACACTGACATATGCCTATGTAGGGATATGGGAGCAGAAAAGTAAGGAACGGATGAGCAATGATCAGAGGGAGTCAATAATCAAACAGAATGGAAAGGAGTGCCAGGAATGTTTGTAAATGCGCCTAAACAGGAATATGAAGGAGGACATATGAAGACAGAATGTATGGAAATTAATGTTTACCAGGAGATGGTTCAATCACGCTGAATGGAATGGTGCGACAGAGGGATGTATGTAAACAGGTCTAAGTATGATTAAGAGGATAGAAAAATGAAGGCCGGATGGGTGGAAATCAGTGGTTACAGGAACGGGGCTCTCATACACAGAGTGAAATGATGTGACGAGGATATGTGTTGGGCAAAGTCATGCAGAGAAAACATGTGTATGGGGGATGGTGTGTGAGTGAGATGTGTAGGAAAGGATATGTAAGGGGAGACTTATTGTAGAGAGATGTTTGACTCAGGGTGTGCTGACCACGATGTAAATAAATGGTGGTTATTTTAGGATATGTCAATATGGAAATAAAGAAATGCAAGATAAAGAGACACCTACCAAGCCTAATTGCACGGCGAGGAATATTTATCTACAGATAGGCCGCCTGAACTATGCAGGCGGTTTCTATACAACAAAATATAAATACAGACATCTGAGTACAGTTATGGTGGTAGCTCTGGCAGCACATCTAAATCAGTTTGTGGTTTAAAAAAACTAAAACGCAGGAGTGATATACAGAAAACTAATATTGGACGAGTACACACACACACACACACACACACACACACTGCTCAAAACATAATATCCAACATCGTTCCGAGAACGCCGGTGTATCAATGCACGCGGCAGACCATAAACCTGAATAAAGTGGAGAGCAGATTAACTACGCGGGCCGAGAGGCGGTGGCGGCGGCAGCGGTGGTGGTGTGGTGGTAGTTGTGGTGGAGTACTTGCAATCCCAGGCTCATTTTAATGTGAAGACAGTGAAGTGCAAGCTGAAGATTTTTATTTTATTTATTCATTTTTTATGCAAGGAAGAAGGAACCAAGAGCGAGGAACCCGAAAACTGTTCTCTCCAAGAAAAAAGAAAAACAAGATAACGGAGAACCTAATTCAAGATCCATTCATTTCGAGATGCCTGGACACACTAAGTTTGAAAGACTGGAGATAATAGGCAGTAGCTTATACAGACAGAGAGAGGCAGTTCCAGAGTTGACCTGTTGCCTACATAAGAACTCTTGCTGTAGAGAGCTGGACAGAAAAGGGATGAGAGTTTGCTGCTGGACTGGTGTTACACGCCAGCCGTTGTGGTAGAGGGATGCAACTACACAGTTCAGAAGAGCAGTGACCATTGAAATAGCTATGGATGCCTTCCTCCGTTCAGGGGATAGGGAGGAAGTTGAGTTGAGACGTTTGCAGTACCAGGCAGCGGAGCAGCTCGGCTACATTCGTGTCTCCGCATGAAGGCGTTCCTCTCCAGCACTAGTTTATTAGTGGACCTGCATAACAGGAGATAGAAAAAGGTGGCTGCAAGGGGTTGGAAAGGGCAGATCGGAAATAATAGCGATAGGAGAGAGGGGAAGATAAGGGTACTGGAGGAAAGGAATGGGTGAATAGCGGAGGTGGGAGTGGAGGTATAAAGGTGTACAATGGAAAGTAAATAACATTATGCCTTTTGGTCCAACCATCAACATTAATTACAATGTAGGCTGTGGCACATATTCCAGGAGCATGAAACAGGGGTGGGAAAGCAAGAGGTGTTATCCCTCCCCCTTCCCCAACCCCTTAAGCCAAAGTCGGGAGAAAATAGAGGGAGGACCTCTTTGCGGTGCGGTAAACAGTAATTTTAATTTCATTTGAAGGGTCAAGTGGAAAATATTTTTGATTCAGTGTTCAAAAAAAGTAACAACAGGTGCATTACTACGTTATTCGCCATGAGTTCAATGAGAAATACTTTGCATTATTTAGCTAGGAACGAAGAAGAGGATGTTGAAGAGAAAGGGCGGTGTGTTTTTTGTGTGAGAATGTGGTAGAAGCTAATGTGGTGTGGGTGTGATGCGATTTGGCGTGGGAGTGTGGAGCTGAGTGTGGAGTTCCGGTCTGCTGCTGTGGTGCACCCATACGTTGAGAAGAACGGGGTTGGTGTCAATATGGCAGAAATGAACAAAGGACGTCGCCGTGCAGAGGAGGCTCAAATGCTGCTCGTTATTTACAGTATTTGATAAACTGACGATCACAAAACAACGATGATGATGATGATGATGATGATGATGATGATGATGATGCAGTATGAAAGGAGAGGGCTGGGTGCAGTACCTGGTGTCTTTCTGACAAGCGTAACATACGACTGATAATTACCGGACCTTCACCTCCAGAACACGGCTCCTGGATGCAAGACGGTGTAGCCTGCAGCATCCACACCACCCCTCACAACCCACAGAAAAAAAAGAATCCCGCAAAGATAATTGAAAAAGGTGATAAACAGTGACAGAAACACAAGCCAGGGATACTGTTTCTGTCTCACTCAAGCAATACAATCAGGCCGGGGTGTCAGGGAATTATTTAGACTTCAGGAGAAGAAGAAAGGTGCTTGTTGACGGGTAAACCTGGAGCTGATCACAGGAGGCAGATGTAGTCAGGGTGGTAAATCTATCAGACAGCCTGACCGTGAAGAAAAACGCGTGATAAAAAGAAGGGAGAAAAACCAGTGATGTACAGTCTGAGGGAGAGAAGAGGTGGAGAGGAAAGGAAACGAGAGAAAGCATGGACAGGAAGACAGAATGGTAAAAACGGAGGGAGAAAAAGGAAGTAAAAGAGGCAAGGAGGGAGAGGAAAGGAGAGGAGAGAGAGAGTGGGCAGAAAATAATGACAAAAAGGGAGGGCGAGTAGGGAAATAAACGAGGCAAGGGGGAGAGAGGAAGAAGACGCGAAGTGCAAGTGGAGGGGAGAGGGAGTAGGGAAACAAGTGAGGCAAACGAGAGAGAGAAAAGAAGAGGAGAATTGCAAGTGGAAGAGGGAGAAGTAGGGGAAGAAAAAACGAAAGGGGAGGGGAAAACGAGAGGGTGATAAAGAAAGGATGGGGTTAGCAGATAAGGTAAAGAAGGAAGATGGAAAGGTAACAAGCGAAAGGAGATAAGGAGAGAGGAAGGAAAACGGTGCAAGAGACAAGGGGAAATGTTTATATATAATGACTTTCAGCATAAAAACTTAATTCAATGGAAGGAAACGGAATACAATGAGGGTCGAAAAGTTTGGCCTGCGATCCTGAGGCGTGATAATGACTGGGTGGAGAAAATGTATGTGGTTCAGTTATTGTAGCGCAGTGATGATGCACTTATACTGGCGAAGGAAGGGGAGGGGTAAGGGAGAGGGGGAGATAATAATGGAGGGAATAAAGGAAGAGATGGGAAGAATATAAAAAAGAAAAAAGAATGAACAAAGAGGCAGAAAGACAGAAAGGGGGGAGGGAAAGAGGAGGAGACTTAGAGAGGGAGAAAAGAAGGTCCTGTGGCACACCCCTTCCTATACTGCACTCTCAGGAAGACAATATATATATATATATATATATATATATATATATATATATATATATATATATATATATATGCGAGGAAGAAGGAACCAAAGGCCATGAGCCCGCAGTAACAGTTTCCTCCAAAAGAAAAACAAAATACAATAGAGAGCCAAATTCAAGATCCGATCATTTCCAGATGCCTGAACACACTGCGTTTGAAAGACTGGAGATCACAGGCAGCAGGAAATACAGACAGAGGGAAAGAGTTCCAGAGTTGACCTGTTGCATAAATGAAAGACTGGGAGTAACAGTTAACTCTTGCATTAGAGAGCTGGACAGAAAAGGGATGAGAGTTTGCTGCCAGACGGGTGCTACGCGCCCGTCGTAGAGGTGGAGGAATGCAAGCAGACAGTTCAAAGGAGCAGTGACCGTTAAAGTAGCGATAGAAAAGAGATAAAGATGCAACAGTGAGGCGAAGAGACAGAGGTTGAAGGCAGTCAGTAAGAAAAGGAGAGTTAATGAGACGAAAAGCTTTTGACTCCACCCTATTGAGAAGAGCTGTATGTGGGGAGCCTCCCCACACATGAGAGTTGTACCCCACACAGGGGCGGATAAAACCTCTGTATAGAGTCAACAATTGTGCAGGGGTAAAGAAAGAGCTTAGTCGGCTTAGCACACCCAATCTCTTGGAAGCAGATTTTACAAGAGATGTAATATGATCTTTCCAAGATAAGTCCCGAGTAAATGAAACCCCAAGCATGTTCATGGATGGTGCAGGATTAAGCTGAATATTATTAAACATTAGTGGGTATACCTGTGCAAGATTTTATCGGGTTGATAGGTGTAAGAACTGAGTCTTAGATGCATTAAAAACAACCATATTATTTTTACCCCAGTCAGAGATACGAGCTAAGTCAGGCATTAGGTGTGCCATAGCCTCATCTCTTGTTTGTTGAAGTAACTGTTGAGATGGGCGTTGCGAGAACCAAATGGAAAGGTGAAGGGTGGAGTCATCAGCGTATGAGTGGATAGGGTTAGATGTACAGCTTAGAAGATCATTGATGAATAAAAGGAAGAGAGTTGGTGATAGGACAGAGCCCTGAGGAACACCACTGTTGATAGATCTAGGAGAAGAACGATGGCCATCTACAACAGCGGCTATAGAACGACCAGAAAGGAAGATAACGATGAAGGCACAGATAGGAGGATAGAAACCGTAGGAGGGCAGTTTGGAAATTAAAGATTTATGCCAGACTCGATCGAAAGCCTTTGAGATGTCAAGTGCAATGGCAAAGCTTTCGCCAAAGTCCCGAAAGGAGGATGACCAGGAGTCTGAAAGGTAGGTGAGAAGATCGCCAGTGGAGCGTCCCTGACGGAACCCATACTGACGATCGGAAAGAAGGTTGTGATAGGAAAGATGCCTTAAAATTTTTCTATTGAGAATTGACTCGAAAACTTTTGAAATACAGGACGTTAAAGCAATTGGACGATAGTTGGAGGGTTGGGAGTGGTCACCCTTCTTTGGGACTGGCTGAATGAGAGCAAACTTTCAGCAAGAAGGAAAGGTACAAGTTGACAGACAAAGGCGAAAGAGTTTGCCTAGGCAGGGAGTAAGCACAGAAGCACAGTTATTGAGAACAACAGGAGGGACCCCATCAGGCCCATATGCCTTGTTAGTACTGAGGCCAGTGATGGCAGAAAATACATCAGCTGGAGAAATTTTAATGTCAGCCATGAGGAAGTCAGAGGGGGGAAGTGATGGAGGAACAGCACCGGAATCGTCTAAGGTGGAATTGGAGGAGAAAGTCTGTGCGAAGAGATCTGCTTTATCAGTAGAAGAAATAGCTACAGAACCATCAGAGTAGAAAAGAGGAGGGAAGGATGATGAGGTAAAGTTGTTAGAAAGATTTTTGGCAAGGTGACAGAAGGAGCGGGAAGAATTCGAGTTGGAGAGTTGAGAGCATTTAGTATGGATGAAATTATTTTTAGTAGAGCGAAGAACAGACTTAGCACGATTCCGGGCAGAAACGTAAAGATTATGTGATTCAGGGGTGGGTTGGCTCCGGTACCTTTTGTAGGCTCTCTCC
This sequence comes from Coenobita brevimanus, assembly GCF_032717465.1. Classification (NCBI taxonomy): domain Eukaryota; kingdom Metazoa; phylum Arthropoda; class Malacostraca; order Decapoda; family Coenobitidae; genus Coenobita; species Coenobita brevimanus. The sequence goes on from NC_136969.1 coordinate 13,237,630, forward strand.
TTGTTGCGGACAGCATTAGAACAAGCGTGATTAAATCAAGGCTTTCTTGCGTTAGTCAAAGGATATGAGAAAGGAATGTATGCTTCCATGCCCGAGAGAATAACCTCCGTAATGCGCAAGGCACACTCAGATGGCTCACGGCCATGGAAGCAATAATCATTCCAGGGAAAATCAAAGAAGTACTGCCTGAGGGCCTCCCCGTCCGCGGCTCCAAAATGCCACAGACGACGTTTCCCTGGAGGGTCCACAGGCCGTACCGGAGTGATAGGACAGGTTAAGGTAATAAGGTTGTGATCGGAGGAGCCCAACGGAGAGAAAAGATTAACAGAGTAAGCAGAAGGATTAGTTGTGAGGAAGAGGTCAAGTATGTTGGAGCTCTCTCCAAGGTGGTCAGGAATACGGGTAGGGTGCTGTACAAGCTGCTCTAGGTCATTAAGGATAGAAAAGATGTAGGCTTGTTCACCAGGTGGATCAGTGAAAGGAGAGGAGAGCCAAAGGTGGTGGTGAACACTGAAATCTCCTAGAATGGAGATTTCAGAGAAAGGAGAAATGGATAGAATGTGTTCCATCGTAGAAGATAGTCGAAGAATTTTTGATAGTAGAATTAGGGGATAAGTAAACAGTACAGATATATTTAGTTAGAGAATGACAGGAAAGCCGAAGCCAGAGTGTAGAGAATTCAGAAGAATCGAGTTCAGGAATACGAGAGCAAGATAAGTTGTTGCGTATATATACACAACAGCCACCTTTGCCTTTGAAATGAGTCTAGAGAAAGTAGGAGGATACAGAAAAGGGTTTGCTCTCAGTTGCCTCAGACAGCTGAGTCTCAGTTAGAAAAAGAAGGTGAGGTTTAGAGGAGGAGAGGTGGTGCTCAACAGAGCGAAAGTTAGAGGAAAGGCCGCGAATGTTGCAGAAATGAAGAAGAGAGTCGGACAGTGGTTCCAGGCACCTCGAGTCGTCACCGGGAGAGGGGCGGATGGTGGGGGCATTTATGGTCCCCCCCCCTGGGGACTCGGAGGCTTGGTGATGAGACGCCATTTTATTGAATTTTGAATAGGAAGTGTAGTGTGTACTGTGCATGTAGTTTGATGTAGATAGTTAGAGAAATTTGTACTGGAGAGCATGCTGGCCTACTCTCTGTGTAACTGAGACACTGAAAAAGTTCAGCAAAGGGGGGATGGTCAGGAACTAATCCTGAGGGCTGATGAAACGGGAGCTCCAGCACTCCCTGTCATCAGCTTTCCATCCACCTCGGGAGTACTGCCCTGCTCGACTGGTGCTACAGTCTACTCCTACACTTAATATGCAACTCTCAGCTATATGTGTAATGATAGTTTTGTAATCAAGCGTACATTCCTTCTCTCCCTATCCATCTCGTTTTCATCCTGTCAGTTCCTATTCACAATTTCTTTCCCCATTTTGTTCTCCCCCTCTTCATCTACCCATTGCTATATTCACTTTACTTCCTTATCCTCCACTTAAGAATGTTTGTGAATATGACTTAAGTCGCAAAGTATCATCCTGAGGGGGACAGGTTGTAGCAGGACACCTACAACTGTCCTGGAGGCTCTATGGAGATTGGAAAGGGCTATTTTCAGATCGCTTCCTCAGATACTAAACAAATCAGTAACTCATTGACAATGAGTCCTCTAGTGCGGCCTGTGGGGAAGACCGGCAAAAACTGGACGTGGTAAACAGAGTGCGTCAAAGAGCGATAAGGAAGTGAAGTGAATGAGGCAATGGGTAGATGGAGAGGGGGAGAAGAAAATGGGGAAAGAAATTGTGAATAGGAACTGACAGGATGAAAACGAGATGGATAGGGAGAGAAGGAATGTACGCTTGATTACAAAATTATCATTACACATATAGCAGAGAGTTGCATATCGTCCTGTTGTATGTCGCACTTCTCCTTTCTAGAAGCAAATATTTCTGAATGAATTACATACTTCATATACTGCATAAAGATTTTGTTGTTTCAAGTACTAATTTAAAGTATTTGCCATATACAATTAAAAGTATTCAGTGGATAATATTTTCCTGTTTCAAAATTGTAAAAACGGAGGTTGTGAAGATAGTGTTTATTTTTATTATTATTTTTTGTCGAGAGTACTGTAAGTATAGTGTACTGATAAGAGGGAAGGGAGACGCGGAGAGGAAGTATAAGACAAGATGGGAGAGGAGAAGGAAGAGAAATGAAGGCAGAGAGACGAAGAAGGCAGAGAGGAGGAAGTTAGATGTGTGTGTGTGTGTGTGTGTGTGTGTGTGTGTGTGTGTGTGTGTGTGTGTGTGTGTGTGTGTGTGTGTGTGTGTGTGTGTGTGTGTGTGTGTGTGTGTGGAGAAGGCAGAATGGGAAGAATCTGTATGAAGTGCAGATATCTGAAATGAGAAAAAAAATGATAAGACAGTGAAGGAATTAGTGCTGCGGTTTTTCGCCTTCCCCTCCGACCTTCTCTCCTCTCCACATTCATCCATTTCCATTAAACACACACACACACACACACACACACACACACACACACACACACACACACACACACACACACCATACCCTCACCGTGCTACAACGCATTTTCAAACCCTTCCACTTATCTGTTGGCTCCTACATCATCCACCCCTTCCTCCACTCAATAATCCGTCTTCTCACCAACCCTTTCACCCACCCATCCTTCCACATCCATCCACCCACCATTCCATTACCAGCACGGCAAGACAGTAAGGGTATATTAATGTAGACCAATTATCTAATAAGTTTTTCTCACCAGCCACGATTAAATTAGGTGAAAATTAATATGCTGAAGCGGTATCATGTTGCTATATATCTAAAGCAATGAGGATGGTATTAGTTTCTCTATATCCCGCCTCCGCCTGAACATCATTCCCGGCTCGGCGAGTAGTGTTGCTCCTGGCTATACAAGCTTGCGTGGCTAACTACAGACCGTTTACCTTAACCTGGCAAATATTATCGTTCTTTTGCACTTTATTTTACGTTGCTCAAAGGGTGAAAAATATATAACGCGGCTGAAAATCCATTCCATAGCACTTCTTTATGACTAGCATTACTTTCTAGCTTAAGTCTACCAGTACAAGTAAACATTCAAGATGAAGAGATGACAATTTTAGGCCAAGTTAGAGTATAACGAGTGTATCGGCCACGTCACAGCCTCATTTAATTCACTGTCTCCGTGGCTCCATAAACCTGCCTGGCTCACTCACAGTCCACATCTCAGTCCCATGAAACTCACCGCCCCCGAGGCTCTGCAAATGCTAGTGATTTCCGAGGCAGCTGGAGCTACTGACTAAGAAAAACAACCTTATGTGGTGGGAGTGTGGTATGTAGGATCGTTAGGTATCAGCCTTCAGTGATCCTTTAATACATCCAATATGAAATGTGTTGATAGTCTTTCCCACAAAAATTCCAATAATCTCTCTCTCTCTCTCTCTCGTCTTAACTCGATTCGCCCAAGTTTGGCATAAATTTCGCTCTTCTTTGCAGTTTTAAATCCTTCACCGTGGAGTTGTTGCATTCTTTCTTCGTAGTTAGTGTTACGTATACTTTGTTTAATTCTGGCCATGGTTCCAGTGTTTACCATACGAGGCAAGCAGTGCCAAACCTTACCTCGTCCCCATCCCATCACCTCCCCTTCCTCATTCCCATCCCATCACCTCCCCTTCCTCATTCCCATCCCATCACCTCCCCTTCCTCATTCCCATCCCATCACCAGCCCTTCCTCATTCCCATCCCATCACCTCCCCTTCCTCATTCCCATCCCATCACCTCCCCTTCCTCATTCCCATCCCATCACCTCCCCTTCCTCATTCCCATCCCATCACCTCCCCTTCCTCATTCCCATCCCATCACCTCCCCTTCCTCATTCCCATCCCATCACCTCCCTTTCCTCATTCCCATCCCATCACCTCACCTTACTCATTCCCATCCCATCACCTCCCCTTCCTCATTCCCATCCCATCACCTCCCCTTCCTCATTCCCATCCCATCACCTCCCCTTCCTCATTCCCATCCCATCACCTCCCCTTCCTCATTCCCATCCCATCACCTCCCCTTCCTCATTCCCATCCCATCACCTCCCCTTCCTCATTCCCATCCCATCACCTCCCCTTCCTCATTCCCATCCCATCACCTCCCCTTCCTCATTCCCATCCCATCACCTCCCCTTCCTCATTCCCATCCCATCACCTCCCCTTCCTCATTCCCATCCCATCACCTCCCCTTCCTCATTCCCATCCCATCACCTCCCCTTCCTCATTCCCATCCCCATCACCTCATCCCCACCCTCTGCTCCCTGTGTTAATCGTTGACATACCCCACCGATAAGCTGTGGGACAGTGTTGGTCAAGTCACCTCTCTGCCTTACTGAGATTTCCACCAGTCAAAGGCAGTGTGACTAGGCATCTTCAGTTCGGTGACTTCATGTTCACTCCAAAATACGGATAATTTTTCAGTTTCAGCTTTTTACTCCTTCTGCCACTACAGTAAATGTAAACAAACACACAGAACATTTTTCTCAAACACCTTCAGGAAACCAACACCAACAATTAGCTTAACCACAACACCTGCCTGATAATATGACTGGAACACGGAATGTCATCGAGGGACACTTCTTATACACACTTAGTACCAGCAGCAGTATAATAAACAGTACGCAATACACAGGGGTTGCTTCTACACTCTTTTCTATCTTATGAAAGGTAACTAGAGACCTAAGCTTGAATAGGTCAGTTTTTCACCGTGATGGCGGTTACCCAAACTGCTTAATCCGCATCATCTAAACCCCATCAGGCAACAAACACACAACATTTATGGCTGCTTGTCCACAAATAGGTGCAAACCTTCTGAAGGGATTTTGTAGCGCAATTTTATACAGGCAAGGAAGGATGTGACTGAGGGAAGCAAGAAAGATGCGTCTAAGATGAGCATCCAGTAGATCACCAAATGAAGCAGCATGCATATTTCTTCAATGAATTTTATTTCTAGCGACGAGGACGGTGCGAGTGAAACCCACAGAATGACTCGACCGTCACCAGCCGTTGCCAGTTGAGATATCCCACCAGTTTATGATCACGTACAACAACCTGCCATCTCTGCATAGAATATTTGCCGTACTCTCTGAAGCACCAGGAATGAGATTATGGCCAGATTCTCCCGCGCACACAAACCAAGCCTAGCCTAACCTAACTTAACCTAACCTGACCTAACAAACCGATCTTATCTAACAACGTAATATAGCCTAACATACTAACTTCAGACCAATGAAGCAAACTTACTCACTTTAGCACAAAAAATGATACACAAAGACCACGGGAGGAAGGGAGGTTGTAGTGTGGTTGGCATGTGTGAGGTGTTTACTTAGCTATTTCATTATTCTCCAGAGTTACTCGAACAGGAAGCTGATGTTCAACGCAAAGCAAATTAACTGTCTCTGCCCTTTAAGTACAGATTACTGCTAACCATTTCTCTGCTGGTATTATATATAAAAAAAAAATCAATATGGTGGCAAACAGAGCATGCTAGAAAAGTGGTATCCGTGATGAAAAGGTAATGGAGTCTGGTTCTACGAGTGTGTTTTCTCCTGAGTCATCCTGCTGCCTTGTAACTGCTTCATCAAAACCTCACAATACCTACAACCATCCCCACCTTCTTGACTCCTCCTTACAGGTTCCTCTCCAGGCCAACTCAAATTCCCAGCCACTACTCCCCTTCTCATCCTTCCTTACTTCCTCCACGCAATTAGCTCCTTCCCTCCTCAACATTCCTACTTTCCTCAACCTCCTCTTACTCTCCCCACCTCCTCGTTTCCTCCCCATCACTTCATCCTTCATCTTTCCTACACTTCCACCCCTTCGTTCTAAAGTTCCTTCTACTCGACCTACTACCTCCTTCTTCACCAGTATCCTTCCCAGTGAACCTCCCCTCCTCTTCCCCTTTTACACCTCTTCACTTCTCCATCCTCCCCTACTTCTCCCCCCATTCCCCATTGTTCCTCCAAGCACCAACATGTGGCGTAGAAGACAAAAAATAATGCTGGAGAAAGAACAAGCTAGCGACGACTATGAAACATTTTTATCAGGGTTTATGTGAGGTTTTACTTGTGTGTGTGTGTGTGTGTGTGTGTGTGTGTGTGTGTGTGTGTGTGTGTGTGTGTGTGTGTGTGTGTGTGTGTGTGTGTTCCACCATCCATTCATCAGCCAGTAACACCATTACCATAAAAGACTTGATGGAAGACGCGTGATCTTTATGACCAACCATTAGCTACCTCATCTATCCACAAACGAAATAATGTCGGTAGGCGGATCACCACTATAATATATACTTCACTGGCTCCTTCTACCATCCTTCCATAGAAATATATGTGGCCTTTTATCGCCCACCTGCGTTGTAGAGAAACACAGGAAAGCTAAATGAAAATAACAACACACATGACTGCAACATTCTCAAGAGAATGCAATATGGTCGCCAAACAAATTCAGTACGCTGCAAATTGCCAGGAAGATTTATAAACATGTAAATACATAGGATCACAAGCGGTGCGCGATATTTGTTTTGACGGTTCGCTCCATAATTTCCTTTAAAAAGCCTAAATACAAATATGAAAAGGGAGTCTGGGGCTACTGGTCCAAGGAACACTTGTCCTAAGGGTAAAGCGAAAAGGTGAAATAGAAAAATTTTGCGCAAAATTGAAAAAGCATTTGGAAGAATGAAGCTAAGAAACATTTTATCTCCCAACATTTTGGTGTGGAGACCAAATTAAGAGCAAATGCTATCAAAGAAGGGCAATCAAGCACGGGGAGAAGAAGAATAGGGAAGTTTTTACTTTGTGTCTGAGACGTAGGTACTACAGATCGGCAAGGAAAAAAAAAAAAAAAGACTAACGGGGGAGCAAGATGACTATGCTCTTACATACAGTAGCCTTTTATCCATCCATTTGTCCACCTATCCATCTAACCATCACTCAATTACATACTCAAAAAAAAAAAAAGAGGTAATTGTACATGTGCGACCACTGGGGAGATAGTAGTCAGGAGGCAATAACATACATAGATTTAGGACAGAGGGAATCCATCTTCCTGTCACCAGTGATGAGCGAGGGTGGGTGGGTCATGATACTCGGTTTCCCTGCTTACCAGTTCAGTCCAGCTCTCCAGTGCTCGTGTGTGAGTATGACGATAATCCATCATTTCTTTGGTGCCGGGCAGGAAGACTGAGTAGGGAGAAAGAGAAGGTGAGGGGGGAAGTACAAAGTACAAAGGAGTACAAGGGAAAGCAAACAGCAGCAGACCTTATGGTCCTTTCGAGACTGTTTGTTACAGAATAGACTATGACTACGAGATCTAACTCTACATGTTGAAGGATAAGGATAGTAAAGCAAGAAGGCTCCCCCCACCTCCAAATCCTCCAGTTAAAACTGGTAAGAAAAAGTGAGAAAAACCACCATGCAGCATGGAAAAACTGACATGGTAATTTAATAGGAAAGACTAAAAAGGAAAAGTTACATTCTATAATACTTTATCTATAAGTTACCAGTATGAATAACCTGAAAGAGAAAGTAGTAAAGTACAATGAATAAGCGAATAAAAATGCATGACACAATGTACGGGTACGTTGAGTTAACAGGGTGCCTCCAGGCACAGCATGGAAATTGCACACTGCACAGTGTGGATGTTCAGGGGTGGCGTGGTAGCCTTGCCTGGCGCTATTAAGGTAGGCAGCAGTCAATCAGGCCCCAGCTCCGTTCATTCCACTGAGACTAGGAGCGTTCCCATGCGGGACAAGCACACAAGTCACCTCCTGAAGCAGTGATGCCTGATACATTAAAAAAAATCCCGATGGTGGTCACTTGACTAACAGGGACCCTCAGTGATCCATAGCCCATCACAGGTCGAAAGTATGAGTAGTGACCGTTAACTCAGGGCTATCTGTGCATAACCTAGTCTGTGCATATACTATATTTGCATTCAATAAATTGATGCAGGCACTAAAAATATATATATATATATATATATATATATATATATATATATATATATATATATATATATATATATATATATATATATATACACACACACAAGTGTTTTATTCAGGAGTAAACATATTAAGCAGGGGGTCAGACGACATATACTTATCCAGGCGACCTTTAAAGGTCAGTATTGTATTAGAATTTACTACACTGGAGGGCAATTTATTCCATATATTTACAACTCTATTGAAGAAGAAATGTTTGGCTTCATGCGACTGGAATCGTTTGCCAATTATTTTAGGTCCATTGCCTCTAGTATAATTCGAGTGATCAACTGAGAAGTATTTTTCAACAGCTATGTTATCATGTCCTTTGATTATTTTGAATACCGGTACTTGAATTAGATCTCCTCGTAACCTCCGTTTAGTTAGGGTAAAGAGATTCAGGGCTTCTAGACGTTCTTCACATAGTTTATTTCTCAGTCTAGGCATCATCTTTGTCATCCTTCACTGCACTCTTTCAAGCTTTTCCGTATCCTTTTTATGATACGGTGACCAAAACTGAATGCAATATTCCAAATGCGGGTGTACTAAGGACTTATACAAAGTGAGGATAATATTATCGGATTTATATTCAAAGACTTTACCTATGAATCCAATCAATTTACTGGCTTTTTTCCACAGCTTCTGTGCATTGTTTACCTGGTTTCAAATCGTTTTTTATTATAACTCCTAAGTCTTTTTCATGGTTTACCCTATCAAGTTGGACATTATTCATGCTATAACTAGCTCTTACATTTTTACTGCCAATGTTTAGCACTTTGCATTTGTTAATATTGAAATCCATTTGCCAAACTTGAGCCCAGTTGAACATTCGATCAAGATATCTCTGAACTGCCTGCCTTTGCAGTTCTGTATCTGCTCTGTTACCTATTTTAGTATCATCAGCAAATTATGAAATTTTACAACATAATCCTTCATCAATATCATTGATATATATTAAGAAAAGAGTAGGACCTAACACTGAACCCTGCGGCACTCCACTTGTAACGTTTATCCAGTCTGACTCTTTTCCACTTATTACAACTCTTTGTTTTTGTCCGGTGAGCCAATCTTCTACCCACCCGAGAACACTGCCGCTGAAACCATGTGCCTTTAGCTTCTGAAGGAGTCTTTTGTGTGGAACTTTGTCAAAAACCTTTTGAAAATCAAGGTACACATTATCAACAGATTTAGTGTCATCATACATTCTCAGAAGGCTAATCAGGCAATGGGAATGCTTAAAAATATTTGGAATAATAACAATTTCTCTGTGCATACAAAAATCAAACTTTATAAGGTAATGGTTAGGAGTATCTTAATTTATGGACACGAGTCTTGGTACAGCACAGTGACTATGGAAAATAAATTCTTGGTGTTTGAAAATAAAGCACTTAGAAGAATATTAGGAGTTAAGTGGTGGGAAAGGATACCAAATAGTAGAATTAGAGAAATAACGGGAGTGCAGCCGATCGATGAATATGTTAGATTCTCACGATGGAAGTGGCTAGGACATGTGTACAGGAGACAGGGAATAGTACGAGGTACACCAGGGTGGGTGGCACCTGGTAGGAGAGGTAGAGGAAGGCCAAAAGAGACGTGGGTGAGGACAATGAGACGGGAAGCTGGAGATGAGTGTTGGGGAGATCTTGAGGAGTTAGCACAAGATAGGATGTGGTGGTGTGAGGTCATCGAGGCCCTATGCATCCCCGAGGGTGCCACAGGAAATGATTGATTGATTGATTGATACATTCTCAGTATATCACTGAAAAAGTCCAGAAGATTCGTGAGGCAAGAGCGATAATTACGAAAACCATGTTGAGAATCTTTGATGAGACTGTTTGATTCTAAGTGTTTCACAAACTTATCTCTGATAATAGTTTCAAGCAATTTGCAAACCACTGACGTTAAACTAATTGGGCAGTAGATTTCTGGCTGTGCTCTATTGCCTTTTTTGAATATTGGGGTTACGTTAGCAAGTTTCCGTTCATGTGGCACCTTACTGCTTTTAAGTGATAAGTTAAAAAGTTCAGATAGAGGCTTTGCAATTTCATCCTGTAGTTCCTTCAAAACACGTGGTGATATTTTGTCCGGTCCTGGTGTTTTATTCTCTTTTAATTTACTAATTGCAAGTAGTACGTCGCAATCACTAACTGTAATGTCAGTAATTATGTTGTCCTCTTCTATAGGAACTGAGGAAACAGCAGGAATCGTATGTATATTTTCTGTTGTAAAAACAGACGCAAAGAAAGTATTGAGAATTTTTGCCTAAATTTGCCACCATACTTTCATCATCAGTGTGCTCTCCGTTATCTGTGATTAAGGGACCGATTATCGGAGTTATTACCTTTTTGCTTCTTTTGTACCTGAAAAAATCTTTGGGATTTGATATAGTGATACCTGAAATATGCACCACAAGGATTTTCTTCTATCTATCTATCGATTGCCAGACGCCTCAATCCCGTTCGGGGTGGCCACAAACAAATCGCCTCCACGTCGCCGTCATCTGCCATTTCACTACCCTGCTCCCAACTCACACCCCCCTCTCTCATATACCTCTCCACCCCATCCCTCCATCTCATCCTCGGCCTCCCCCTCCCTCTCCTCCCCTCTACCTCACTCACATACACTCTCTTCGTCAGTCTTTCACCCTCCATCCTCTCCACATGGCCAAACCACCTCAGTGAATTCCTCATAACGCTTCCTATCACATATACACAACACAACGCTCCTCTATATCCTCATTTGTCAGCCTGTCTCTCCATGTGACTCCACAGGCTCCACTTAAACTCATTTCCACTGCTCTCACTCTTGACTTGTGCCCTTCCAACAACGTCCAAGCTTCACTTCCATACGTTAGAGTTGGTATCACAATACTGTCATGTAGTAACTTCTTCATTTCCATGCTCACTTCCCTGTTTCTTATCACTGCTTTCAAGGAACCAGCAACCTTTCTTCTCTGCTGTACCCTTTCAAGCACTTCACCCTCCAAACCTCCATCCTTACTCATCACACTACTCAAGTACTTAAACGTACTCACATTTTCCAATTCCTCACCATCCAACCTCGCTGTACATTCGCTGACTTCACCCTTCTCAAAGACCATCACTTTACTCTTATCTACATTCACAATTAGATTCCGTTTCTTACACACTCTCCCAAACTCATCCTCCAAGCCTTGCAGCTCCCCTTCGTCTTCACTCAACAAAGTATCATCTTCTACATTTCTGCAACATTCGCGGCCTTTCATCTAACTTTCGCTCTGTTGAGCACCACCTCTCCTCCTCTAAACCTCACCTTCTTTTTCTAACGGAGACTCAGCTGTCTGAGGCAACTGACAGCAAACCCTTTTCTGTATCCTCCTACTTTCTCTATTCTCATTTCAAAGCCAAAGGTGGCTGTTGTGTATACATACGCAACGACTTATCTTGCTCTCGTGTTCCTGAACTTGATTCTTCTGAATTCTCCACTCTCTGGCTTCGGCTTTCCTGTCATTCTCTGACTAAATATATCTGTGCTGTTTACTTATCCCCTAATTCTACTGACTATCAAAAATTCTTCGACTATCTTACTTCTACGATGGAACACATTCTGTCCATTTCTCCTTTCTCTGAAATCTCCATTCTTGGAGATTTCAATGTTCACCACCACCTTTGGCTCTCCTCTCCTTTCACGGATCCACCTGGTGAACAAGCCTACATCTTTTCTATCCTTAATGACCTAGAGCAGCTTGTACAGCACCCTACCGTATCCCTGACCGCCTTGGAGAGAGCTCCAACATACTTGACCTCTTCCTCACAACTAATCCTTCTGCTTACTCTGTTAATCTTTTCTCTCCGTTGGGCTCCTCCGATCACAACCTCATTACCTTAACCTGTCCTATCGCTCCAGTACGGCCTGCGGACCCTCCAGGGAAACGTCATCTCTGGCATTTTGGAGCTGCGGACGGGGAGGCCCTCAGGCAGTACTTCTTTGATTTTCCCTGGAATGATTATTGCTTCCATGGCCGTGAGCCATCTGAGTGTGCCTTGCGCATTACGGAGGTTATTCTCTCGGGCATGGAAGCATACATTCCTTTCTCATATCCTTTGACTAACGCAAGAAAGCCTTGGTTTAATCACGCTTGTTCTAATGCTGTCCGCAACAAGGAGAAGGCCTACAAAAGGTACCGGAGCCAACCCACCCCTGAATCACATAATCTTTACGTTTCTGCCCGGAATCGTGCTAAGTCTGTTCTTCGCTCTACTAAAAATAATTTCATCCATACTAAATGCTCTCAACTCTCCAACTCGAATTCTTCCCGCTCCTTCTGTCACCTTGCCAAAAATCTTTCTAACAACTTTACCTCATCATCCTTCCCTCCTCTTTTCTACTCTGATGGTTCTGTAGCTATTTCTTCTACTGATAAAGCAGATCTCTTCGCACAGACTTTCTCCTCCAATTCCACCTTAGACGATTCCGGTGCTGTTCCTCCATCACTTCCCCCCTCTGACTTCCTCATGGCTGACATTAAAATTTCTTCAGTTGATGTATTTTCTGCCATTATTGGCCTCAGTACTAACAAGGCATATGGGCCTGATGGGGTCCCTCCTGTTGTTCTCAAAAACTGTGCTTCTGTGCTTACACCCTGCCTAGGCAAACTATTTCGCCTTTGTCTGTCAACTTGTACCTTTCCTTCTGGCTGGAAGTTTGCTCTCATTCAGCCAGTCCCAAAGAAGGGTGACCACTCCCAACCCTCCAACTATCGTTCAATTGCTTTAACGTCCTGTATTTCAAAAGTTTTCGAGTCAATTCTTAATAAAAAAATTTTAAGGCATCTTTCCTATCACAACCTTCTTTCCGATCGTCAGTATGGGTTCCGTCAGGGACGCTCCACTGGCGATCTTCTCACCTACCTTTCAGACTCCTGGTCATCCTCCTTTCGGGACTTTGGCGAAAGCTTTGCCATTGCACTTGACATCTCAAAGGCTTTCGATCGAGTCTGGCATAAATCTTTAATTTCCAAACTGCCCTCCTACGGTTTCTATCCTTCTATCTGTACCTTCATCGCTAGCTTCCTTTCTGGTCGTTCTATAGCTGCTGTCGTAGAGCAGCCATCGTTCTTCTCCTAGATCTATCAACAGTGGCGTTCCTCAGGGCTCTGTCCTATCACCAACTCTCTTCCTTTTATTCATCAATGATCTTCTAAGCTGTACATCTAACCCTATCCACTCATACGCTGATGACTCCACCCTTCACCTTTCCATTCGGTTCCTCAACGCCCATCTCAACAGTTACTTCAGAAACAAGGGATGAGGCTATGGCACACCTAATGTCTGACTTGGCTCATATCTCTGACTGGGGTAAAAATAATATGGTTGTCTTTAATGCTTCTAAGACTCAGTTCTTACACCTATCAACCCGACAAAATCTTCCACAGGTATACCCACTTATGTTTAATAATATTCAGATTAATCCTGCATCATCCTTGAACATGCTTGGGGTTTCATTTACTCGGGACTTATCTTGGAAAGATCATATTACATCTCTTTTAAAATCTGCTTCCGAGAGATTGGGTGTGCTAAGCCGACTCCGCTCTTTCTTTACCCCTGCACAATTGTTGACTCTATACAGGGGTTTTATCCGCCCCTGTGTGGAGTACAACTCTCATTTGTGGGGAGGCTCCCCACATACAGCTCTTCTCAATAGGGTGGAGTCAAAGGCTTTTCGTCTCATTAACTCTCCTCCTCTTACTGACTCCCTTCAACCTCTGTCTCTTCGCCGCACTGTTGCATCTTTATCTCTTTTCTATCGCTACTTTAATGGTCACTGCTCCTCTGAACTGTCTCCTTGCATTCCTCCACCTCTACGACGGGCGCGTAGCACCCGTCTGGCAGCAAACTCTCATCCCTTTTCTGTCCAACTCTCTAATGCAAGAGTTAACCGTTACTCCCAGTCTTTCATTCATGCAACAGGTCAGCTCTGGAACTGTCTCCCTCTGTCTGTATTTCCTCCTGCCTATGATCTCCAGTCTTTCAAATGCAGTGTGTCCAGGCATCTCAAAATGATCGGATCTTGAATTTGGCTCTCTATTGTATTTTCTTTTTCTCTTGGAGGGAACTGTTACTGCGGGCTCATGGCCTTTGGTTCCTTCTTCCTCGCATAAAAAAAAAAAAAAAAAAAAAAAAACAGAACAGGAAGTTTCCAAACACTACCCTCTCTCATCAGGGTCACTCCAACATCCACTACCATACCTTGTACCTCTTTTATTATCCCATCCATGTACAGATTGAACAACCATGGAGACATGACACATCCCTGTTTCAACCCAACCTTCAAAGAGAAAAATTCACTCAGTTCACCATCCACACGCACTGCAGCCTTAGCACCATCATACATACTCTTCACAGCAATCAGCAACTTCCCATCTACTCCATATATTCTTAACACTTTCCACAATCCATGTCTATCCACCCTGTCATATGCTTTCTCCAAATCCATGAAAGCCGCATACAACTTCTTTCCCTTCTCTAGAAACTTTTCTGCTAAAGATCTAAGAATGAATATCTGATCTACACAACCTCTTCCCTTCCTAAAGCCACCCTGTTCTTCTCCAACTAATTCCTCTGTTATTTTCCCAACTCTGTCAATAAGTATCCTACCATAAACTTTTCCTATTATACTAAGAAGACAAATGCCCCTATGATTACCACATACTTCTTTTTCCCCTTTTCCTTTGTACAAGGGAATAATTATACCTGACTTCCAATCCTCCGGAACTCTACCTTCCTCCCAGGCCAATCTGCACATCTTCCACATCCATTCTACTACTATCTCTCCCCCATGCTTCAACATTTCACCACACACTCCATCAGTTCCTGGGGCTTTCCCCAATTTAACTTTCTTCATTGCTACCACAACTTCTATCCTACTGATTTCTTCCTGTCTTCTTACCTCCCTCCTTCTCCCAGCCATTCCCCAGCCACTTATACTCACATCACTTCCATCCTCTGTGTTCAACAATTCCTTTAAGTGTTCTCTCCAACTGCTCACTTTTTCTCCCTTCTCCACTAGTAATCTACCATTTATATTTTTCACTCCCCTGCTAACTTCACTTCCACCCTGTCTTACTCTCTTCACCTCTTTCCAGAACATTTTCTTACAGTCCCTCCACTTTACACTCAAATTCCTTCCAAATTCCTCATCCACTCTCTTTTTACTCTCTCATACTAATCTTTTTACCTCTTTCTTTCTTTCCACATATAACTCTCTCTTCTGTCTCTCAACTTCTTCCACGCCCCTATTTCTCATCCATTCATTGTATGCTTTCTTCTTTTGTGCCACAGCCTGTCTCACCTCTTCATTCCACCATGCTGTTCCTTGCACCCCCCTCCCTCTTCTCTTCATCCCACACACCACATCACATGCTGCACATACTTCTTCTGTGAATATCTTCGCCTCTTCATTCCACCACGCTGTTCCTTGCACCCCCCTCCGTCTTCTCTTCATCCCACACACCACATCACATGCTGCACATATTTCTTCTGTGAATACCTTCCACACACCTTCCACGTCCCCCATCTGCTCCAATTCATATTTGCCCAATCGTTCCTCCACTTCTCTCTTATATTCTGCCTTTTTCTCATCCTCTTGTAACCTTTCCACTCTCCTTGCAACTACTCCTTCTTCCCGTCCTTCCCTTCTTCTATTATTCCATCTTATTTGGGTCTTGATTCTGGCCACCACCAAGTAGTGGTCAGAAAGTCCACTCTCCCAACCTCTATAAGTTCTTGCATCCATTACACATCTTCGCATCCTTTCATCCACACACACATAATCAATTACTGCCTTCCTTTCATTCAGTTCACCACCCACCCTTCTCATCACTCGCCATGTATACCTGTGGATCATTTTGTGCCTGAAGAGGGTACTGGCTATCACCAACCCCCTTCCAGCACAAATGTCCACTAACGCACTGCCATTCTCATCTATCTCAGCAGGCACACCCCACTCACCAACTATTCCATCCACCTTCACATTCCCTACTTTACCATTCATATCACCGATCAAAAACACTCTCTCATTCCTTCCAAACTTTTCCATGCACACTTCCACATTCTTACTGCATTTAATTAATTTTTTTGCTCTCCATCGAAGGGCATCATATTTATTTTTATCACTTTGACTCTTTGTGGTATTTTCATTTTTATATGCAAGATTTTTTTCTTCCAGACAATGTTTAATGTTAGAGTTCCACCATTTGGGTTTAGAATTTTTGGCAGGCCTTCTGTTGCACATTGGAATACATAACCTGACAGCACTGTTGAGGGTTTCTGTAAAATAATTCCACAGTCACTAATATCTAAAGTTTCGGCAATGGGATACCAATTACCTGCACCAACAATTGACTTTTTCTTAAAATTTGCCCTCTTAAAGTCAGGCACTTTCTCACAACTGGCCCTGACATTGTCTTCACTGAATTTAATGTTAAATGTAACTATGCGATGATCACTTGTAGTAAGTTCTTCTCCTACAGTAACATTACTCACTACCTTTTCTGATGTGGCTAAGACAAGCTCTAGGATGTTAGCTCCACGTGTCGGATAATTTACAAATTGATACAGAGAACTTTCCTGCAAGTTTGTATATAGGTCTAACCCAGTGTGTGAGGATAGCGCTTCTCTCCATTTTGGAACTAGTAAATTAAAGTCACCAAATATTAGTGCTTTGCATACAAGATATTTTGGCAATTTGATTGTAGATTTCATTATCAATGTTGAGTGGCTGACCAGGTGGATGATAGATTAACCCAAGTGTGATTTTATGACAAGATTCATTCCTAAGCTGAATATAAATAGTGTCAATGTTTTCAATACACGGCTTGGTAATTACGACTGGATGAAATCTTGATTTAGCATATAACAACACACTGCCCCCTGCTCGATTCTTCCTTCACTGCTGAAAATGTGATAGCCTGGTAAATTAAACTCTGCTAGAAAATCTCTTTGCTCAGTATTTAGCCACGATTCTGTTATACCAATTACGACATAATCTTCAGTAAAGACAAGGGCCTCTAAATCAGAATAATTATTACGCAGACTACGCACATTTACAAGATGATCTTTAATGTGTTTTCCTTTCCGATGTGTGAAGCTTCCATTACTTATTGATTCATCGGATCATATGACATCTACGTTTGCCTCCCTTGATGCTTGTTTTTTCTCCAGAAAAAACTTACTGCATCACTACGCAAACGACCGAGACAGGAGGAACCAACAGCATTCAATTGTAGTCCATCAATCGCAATGTGTTCACTGCTCATAAAACTGGTTCCACTTGTCAATGAACTCAACTCCTTCCTGCAGGCAAAGTGACCTGACCCTATTATTTATACCAAATGCTTTACTGCAGAAGGCATTCCCTGTACCAATCCTTGGGAGTATTCCTAAAATTAAGATGTTAATTTTCTCCTTGTAGCATTGAATCCTCCTCCTGTACTTGTCTATCAGCTCCTCTGATTGGATCCGTACATCATTTGTACCTGTATGAATGATACCTAGACTGTCATTTTCTACATCCTCAAAGACATCATCCACAGCCTCCATTACGTCGTCTACTCCTGCATCTGGGATACAAAAACGCTTTCTTTTAGAGGGTGTCCTGCCACAAAATTCAACCAACTGACCACGGATGATGGAGTCCCCCACAACCCGTGCCTCATAGGGCTCTTCCTCTACTTCTGCGAGAATCTGAAACTTGTACGTTGTTATTGGAATGATGCTCCTTTTCCTTGTAAGCCTTGCACCATTCCGCACTGGCTGGAACTCACTCTGTACGGTGGGGGGAGAAGTAACTGCAGCAGGAGAAGGATGATCAACCTGGACTGCAGTTGGCCTAGCAGTGACATCCTCTGCAGTGTGTCCGAAATTACTCGCAATGATTTCCTCCAGCACATCAACTTTTCGGGTCAGGCCTCGGTCAGCTTGTCTTCTAGGCTCTGACGTAGTTTGCACATCCTGCAAACAAAGGTGCGGTCCGTATAAAAGGATCAGGTGAAACTACCGGAGCAGGTTATGCAACTAATGTTCTGCGGCATTCTGAAATGAAAGGTAACTGCGAGGATTTATCAGAGAAAATGAATCCGATAATACTGATTAGTACCTGGAAGAGATATTGGAACAAGTATAAGTTACATATACAAAACCTGCTAGAACAGTGACAATTTATGCAATGGTTACAGGTTTTACTGGTGGGGGTCTTGTTGCTGTTTAGAACTGTGCAGGAATACCGGTAGCTACCTTACTGGTTAGTAATACACCTGTTACAAAGAATGGAAAGCTAACCGTTACCTGGAATGATGATCTAAAATTATACAACCTGAAATACAACAACAATGAAGTCACAGCAGAGTCTTACAATACACAAACAAGTTTATCACCTGAAAAGTTACAACATAATTATGAAAATACAATTATATCTTACCTGTAAGTATAACTGTAAACATGGGATATAAACTGTTTTCACTGGTGAAAAAAAATAAATAAATAAATAAGGGAATAGTACTAACTCACTTACAACACTGCACAGAGGAATGCTTAACACTAAATACATTAAGTATACTGTACCAAACTGCAGTTGTGTGCATCTACCAACACAACGGCGCCAACCAGTCACAAATGATTGCCACAAACTGCTTAAATCTTCACAAAATCGTTCCCACACTTTTGTTAATACACAACGATTACACTGAACTGCTGTATCACCCGAAAATAAAGCTCAGTTCAAACAAAGACAAGTCAAAACATTACAATATTCCACTCAACCTACATCAACTCGAACAAATAAATCAAAACAAAACAAAATTCCACTCAGTTCCGAATGGTTATACTGGGTTATAAACTGTTCCTACTGGCGAAACAACATACAGTTAACACTCACCCAATGGTAGCTCTAAATTTACACAGGGTAATACTACTCACTTCCAAGAGAAAAATAACCACACCCTATTTCGCGTCAAACGTGGATAAACAAACACACGACCAGTCAGAGCTTTTCACACTTAAAACACAGCAAAAGCTCTAGCATACATTGGACTTTCACTGGAATAATACTTCCAAGACACTTGTAAACACAGATGCACTATTTGCACACGGAATAATCACTCAGAGAAGGGAATGGGCCAGGAAATACTAAAGATGGAGAGGAAGAGAGAAAAGGGAGGGTATTGGGACGAGGGGAAAGAAGAGGAGAAAGAGGTGAGACGCAGCAGTTATAGCGCAAGAGATAATGGACCCAGGAAGAGGAGTGAGATGGCAGGATAATGATACAGAAGGGAAAGAAACAATTCCTAAGTGAAGTTCGAAACCAAGCGATAATAATGACACGTGAGGTCATAATAAAAGAAGCTCCCTCACACACACACACACACACACACACACACACACACACACACACACACACACACACACGCACGCACGCACGCACGCACGCACGCACACGCCCGCCCGCGCGCAGCTAGACAGCTCAGATACTGGCTATTGTGATCATGAGCTGGTACTGAAAAAAAAAAAAAATCACTTATACCGGTAAACCAGTATCATATAGCCTGACTCTATATGGCAGTGGCTTCATAAGGCATCACAGGTTGTACAGCAAGGACCTGCACCGGAATCATCACTGTTTATACACCTGCAACGCTTACAGTTGTTCGTCCATTATTTTTTCTGCACTGACTTTGTAAGACAAGACTCACGCTAAAATAAACACATTCAGAAGATATAATTTAACTGAGCCATATATTTAAGATAAACACATTCAATAGGTGTCTTATTCAACCAAACCACATAAAACAGCAACAATGAAGGCGAATAGGCAATCACAAAAAACAATGTGTGCCTGCACGTAGTGGGCGAGATGCGGCAAGGGCTGGATGAGGTGAGTTGGGGGAGCAGGGCTACATGGGGAGGGTGAGATATGGTCTGATAATGTACACAGTTTTGGTTGACTCGTGTGTGTGTGTAATTCACCGGGTCGGTCAGGATCACTTGATGGTCGTGATCGTCAGCTTTTACCCTCCCGGAAGGGAGCTGAGAGCTCATATAGTCCGATCTAAGGGCAAGGGTGTGACCTTCACACACGCAAACACCCGTCCCCTTACTCAAGGGGGACAGTAACCACCCACTTCGTCAGTGAAACTTTTCGCAACCTGAGCGAGGCGCGAACTCCCGTCTACCAGATGGCAAGCGAGAACGTTACCACTGCACCAGCGAGCGGTAAAAGTCGTATTTTGTTAAATCACAGCAAATTTTGCAACACAGCTACCAACTACTGTAAGGCAGTGCCAGTTTCACTGGTGTCGACCACTCGAAATCTACTACTGCCTCACTCACCTTGTGTGTGTGTGTGTGTGTGTGTGTGTGTGTGTGTGTGTGTGTGTGTGTGTGTGTGTGTGTGTGTCACAGAATAAATTCAGGATGGCTTTAAACCATCCTTCTACCCTCTCTCAGTCATAAGTTTAAATTAATGCGTGCAAGAATAAATCACTTGGTGGTGAGGTTAAGAAAAGTATATTTTACATCCTGTGCAAGACGTCCTAAAACTACTGTAGTTAATATAGACTCATTTTTTAAGCCCTTCGATGTCAACTGTCTCTCCTTAGCTGAGTAACATTATCTGGGGATACCTAGGAAAATTTTGTAAACTACCATACTGTCTGACTGTATAGCGAATTTAAAAAAAAAGCAATTAAAAAAAAGACATTTCAATAAGAGGATTAACGGAGACTTGCTTTAACTAACAGAACTCTCTCTTGATTGGAAAAATAAAGAAGCATTTCTGTTTTAGGGAAATTCATATCCCCTGCCTCAGCCAAGGATCAACCTTGCGTCTTTTCGATTACCAGTTCGATAATCATGATAAGTCACAGTTCCCCTTACTAACAGCTTTGTCTAGATGCGTTCTTCCGCCTCCAGCAGCTTCTACACTTTACTGCATTGCACGTTTAAACTATTATGGTTGACGAAATGGAGATTCTTATATATTTCTGCCGACAAACGATTATATTCATACAAGAGCATCGAAGCACTGAAGGAGTTACTGAAGGTTCACCTAACCCCTATAGTTCGAAAACCCTCTCCTGTACTGAATAAAATCGTCTGGAGGTAGCAAGAACTAAATTAAAAATGAAATACTCGGCATGAAGGAGATTAGTATTAAGTTTCCTATGTCTTGATTGGTTTGGCTCTGCTCAACTCCCATCCCACTGTCCGTCAAACCCTCTCCTGTAGCGTCAGTTGTGGCGGGGCAAAAAAATCGAGGTTCTCTTTGGGTACAGTATGCGGTGTGTCCTGTGTCTTGTTGCTGTCTGGTCCGTGATGCGGAGGCGCTGCACTGCTACACTAACTTGGTGAGACACTAACACGCAAGGATCGTCACGTGGCTTGTCGTCTGCATTGCTACTGGGACTGACGGCTGTCAGATATTGCTGTCATGGCTAAGCTGGTACTTTAATACAACTTTTTACTGATACACTTACAGGCTTGGGTTATCATGTAGCTAACTCTTTCTCTAATTAATGAAGCTGACGGCTGCTTATGTTTCTGTGTTGACTTCGTTCCTGGAGTGCTGCTCAACGTAACCTGCAGAGACAATGACAACCTGAAGTGGACCTTTGTCATGTCTGTCTTGAAAATGGGACTGAAAGCTGCAGGACCGAGAACTTGAGTCGAAGGGAGCAAGTGGTGAAGGATGTTCTGACGGTAGAGTGAGGAGAGAAGACGAATATTCACGAGACACAAAGCATATGTCAAGAGACAGAAAGAAAAATTGGAGAAAAGAAGAAAATATGAGGAGCACACAGGAAAAGAAGAGTAAACAGAAAAATGATAAGAAAAATGATTAAGACTGAATTGGAGGAAGGGAAAAGAGAGAAAATAGAAGACAATGGGGAAAAAAAAGCACGGAGGAAAGAAGAAAAACCGAGGAGAGAGTGAGAGTGAAGAGAGAGAAGGGGAGTGTGAGGAAAGAAGAGATAGTAGAAATATAAGAGCTAAGAACGAATAATTTGAAAGAATGTAGCCTAATATGTGTGGAAGGGAGGGAGGGGGGTAGACAGGCGGGGAAAGTGTTTAGAACGCAAGTAAATATGGCTGAAAACTGATGTGAAAAAAGAAACACAATTAGAAGAGGGAAAGTAAAAACAATGTTCGTAATGATTAAGCTGCAAATACCACAGCCTAACCTCACACTCACGCCGTGTTCAGCATGGCAAGCAGGCTGGTAGGTGGTTGATGGGGGACGCTGGTTGTTCATTTCCTTGGCTATTATGTGGCAGTTGTTGGAGCTGTGTATCTGTCATCCAGGCACTGTCATGGCGGGTTTCACATGTTTACCGACACGATATTGTACGTGCTTATAACGCAGGATTACAAATACATTCATGACTATATATGTGACTGAGAATTGTGCTGATAATAGTAGCTGAAAACATGGATTTTTATGGCAGGTAATATAATATGTGCCTTGAATTTGCTGGTATTTGAGGGTAGGAACTTAAGAGCTATAAATGCAAACACTTTTTAAAATCACTTGTAAATTTGAAAAAATAAATCACGAATAACAAGCTTATATACTGTATATATATATATATATATATATATATATATATATATATATATATATATATATATATATATATATATATATATATGTATATTGTTACGGAACAGAAAGATAATGTACACTTTAAGTGAGAATACTAAAAATCACTACTGTCCCGTAAAGTTCCAGGTTCAAAACAAAAGAGTTAGGTAAAATTACAAGTTAAAGTTTAATGCTCAAACTAACAACAAAACATTCAGGACTCATAAGGACAATGCAATGGCAAAAACAGGCCAAATATATGGTTAACTGCAATAGCCTCTATTAACACGAAATCAGCATGAGTAAATTTATCTAAGTCAGCCCTGATGAAATGAAAAACACTGGGTAATGCTCAGTTAATGCAAGATAAACAATTACAGATACAAACTATTATTACCACTGGCTGACAAAATGAATTCTACACAATTTACAAAAACTTTCCAGCCCTAAGAATTAACCTTATGCTACACAGTACAAGAACAAAATGCAATAACACTTATACTCAAATCACACAGCTGCTAGATGGTTGGAGACTTCCTGAGAAATTCACAATAATAATAACTGTACAGGGGAGGACAGAGATGTGAACAAAATGAGGAGCAGATCTAAGTGGCAATGATGCAGAGACTGAGCTCATTATATAGGGGCCAGCAGAGCTTGATACAACTTGTAAGAAGGACGCGCAAATGAAGCCAAGGGGACAAAGAGTTGACAATCCCGCACTGAATAACAGAAAGGACGACTTCCTCTACTATAACGGTAGAAGGGGGGAACTGAGGCAGAACACGCTCGTGATCAAACAGGCAGCACACTGTACGTTAAAATTACACAAAGGATGATGAAATCATAGGCTATGTAACACCTCCCCACAAAGAAAAAAGAAATTTACAAAGGAAATTTCTTATTGCTCTAAAACAATCTGTATATGGCATTACAGAACATGCAAAAGTCTTTCCTAATGTTACAAAACACGAGATCTCCCTAGCACGTTCAGTCATAGGTACTTGCCAGTATCCCTTTAACAAATCAAACTTACTTATGTACCTAGCCTTTCCGATCTTGTCTATGCAATCTTCCACGCGAGGGAGAGGGTAAGTGTCTGTTTTGGTTATCTGATTAACACTTCTGTAGTCAATGCAAAGCCGCTGTGACCCACCTGACTTAGGGACTAGAGTGACAGGAGAACTCCACTCGCTCTGACAGGGCTCAATCATCTTGTGGGCCAACAGGTAGCCAAGCTCCTTCTGGATGAGAGGAACTTTCACTGGGTTCACACGGTAAGGAGGCAGTTTAATTGGCTTTGCGTCTCCAACATCGACATCATGCATCAACACAGTGGTTCTTCCCGGAGTGGCAAGGAACACTTGCGGGTACTCCTGCAGTAATGACGAAAACTCCTGCCTTTCCTCGGGAGGTAGATGAGAAAGCTTAGTCTGGAGATCATTCATGATATCAGGATTCTTCCCCAAACTATCACTCAGGCTCATACTGCATGGGAAAGCTTCACTTGCAGACTCGGGTGGAACAGCTACAGTGCAGACTGGATTATTTTCGTCCCGCCTGTGATATAACTTTAGCATGTTGATGTGACATAGTTGCTTGTTCTTTCTACGATCTGGTGTGGCGATGACATAGTTGACATCACTGAGTTTCTTCTCCACGAAATAAGGACCACTAAACTTGGCTTGAAGAGGTTGCCCATGCACTGGTAGCAGAATCAAAACCTGATCTCCTGGCTGAAAGTGGCGTAACCTGGACTTCTTATCATACCAAGTCTTCATCTTCTCCTGAGCAGCTCCTAAATTCTCTCTCGCCAGCTGTAAAGCAGTGGACAGCCGTTCTTTGAACTTCATCACATACTCCAGCAGGTTGACGTCATCTTCCTCCGACAGCCAGCATTCCTTGAGTAACTTAAGGGGTCCTCTTACTTCATGGCCAAACAGTAGTTCAAAAGGTGAGAAGCCCGGTGATTCATTTGGAGATTCTCTTGCGGCAAATACAACAAATGGAAGACCTTTATCCCAGTCTTTCTGATGTTCCAAACAGTATTTCTTGAGCATCGATTTGAGTGTTTGATGATATCTCTCCAATGCTCCTTGGGTCTGGGGATGGTAAGCTGAAGACGTGATCTGGGTGATGCCCAACTCTTTCAGAGACTGCTTGAAAACATTTGACATGAAATTACTTCCCCGGTCTGACTGTACCTCCTTGGGCAGACCAAACTTTGTGAAGAACCCTAGCATTTCCTTAACCACGTTCTTTGCTGAGATATTTCTAAGTGGAATGGCTTCAGGATAACGAGTAGCCATATCAATCAGGGTCAACACATAAGAAAATCCTGAAGAAGTCTTAGGAAGAGGGCCCACAATATCCACCAACACACGGGTGAAAGGCGTCTCAAATGGAGGAATGGGAACTAGAGGTGCAACCTTTTCGGTCTGATTACACTTCCCCACAACTTGACAGGTGTGACAAGACTTACAATACCAGGAAACATCCCTGAAGATACCTGGCCAGTAGAAGTGTTTCAAAATGCGTGCCACAGTCTTCCTCACTCCAAGGTGTCCTGCCAAACTGGAATCATGAGCCACTCTAATGATATCCTGCCTACAAACACGAGGGATGACAACTTGATGTACAACCTCCCATTCACAGTCGGCTGATGCTGTTGGGGGTCTCCACTTCCTCATAAGTACTCCTGACTTTATATAATAACAAGTAGAAGCACCAGCTGACTCTTCCTCACTGCAAGCAGAGTTAGCTAGACCTTTCAACTCAGGGTCAGCAACCTGCAACTCAACCAACTCTTGACGAGACAAATTATCAACACTACGGGGTACTGCCTCATCTGGTGAGTGGTCCAAATTAGCAAGAAAAGTGTCAGCTAGGACAACATCATCATCATCATTATCCTCTAAATCACCAGTAACTTTAGACTTAGCCCTAGTGACAGCACATGCAGGGAACACATCAGGGACATCACAATCCCGGGTCGCAGCCACTGGCTCACTAGACAACTGAGGAGCTGGACACACTTGACTTCCACCAATATCATTTCCAAGTAAGAAAGTTACACCTGACATTGGGAGTGTCTCAACCAACCCAACCATAACGGAACCATTAACAAAACCAGACTCTAAATTCACTCTGCACAGAGGGACAGAGAAGTAATTATTCCCTACACCTTGTAAGATTACAGTTTCATCAGAGGAATTAACATTAGAGCCTAGAACACTGGTCAGCATAAGGGATTGGCAAGCACCTGTATCACGATATATCTGAAATGATTTCCTGTCATTACTGTCCAGAGGACTGACAAAACCATCAGACAGGAAATTAGCACATGAACTCTTGAGAGTGTCACCCACGTTACTGCTCAAGAGGAGCTCCATCATGAGAATTTAAGTTACCCCTCAAAGCAGGTTCAGTTAACTCAGTTAAAGAATTCTGGGAACTCTCAAGAGTGGACACTAGACCAATTGACTGAATATTTAAAGACTCCTTTTTGTTCACATTACGCTGTCTCCTGAAACATTTCTCCGTAGTATGACCAAGCTTACTACAATAAGTACATTTACTTTTCTGAAATCTAGAGGTGAAGCTGGTATTTACTTCCTGAGAAACATCATCTTTATTCTCTTTCCTGTTACCTGTACTCTGAGTAGAGGCAACGTACTTACTCTCAGCTTTCCCTTTTTCTTTAGAATATCTCTTGTGAGTGAGAACATATTCATCAGCTAAAACTGCAGCATCAGACAAATTATCTATTCTTTTCTCATCAAGATATAGGCTTACATCTTTATAAATACACCTCTTGAAATCCTCCAGCAAAATCATCTGCTTAAATTTACCAAAATCAGAATCCACATTCTTAGAATTTAACCACTGCTCTAACAGATCTTCTTTGATTTTTGCATACTCAACATGGGATTGCTTATCTTGCTTGTAAGTTGTCCTAAATTTTACTCTATAGGCTTCAGGAACAAGCTCATAGGCCTTAAGAATCAAGCTCTTAACTACATCATAATTATCAGATTGATCCTGAGGCAAAGATGCATAAGTTACTTGAGCTTTACCGGTGAGAACAGTTTCAAGGAGTACTGGCCAATACTCCTTAGGCCAACTAAAACCTGTAGCTACCCTCTCAAACAACTGAAAATACTTTGTTAAATCAGATTCATTAAAAGGAGGGACAAGTTTAACATTTTTAGCCACATCAAAATCATCAGAGCTAGATGATCCAGTTCCACCTTGTTTCATGCGATACTCATGGTCTGCCTGAATCCTGGC
The DNA here is from genome assembly GCF_032717465.1 of Coenobita brevimanus. Taxonomy (NCBI): domain Eukaryota; kingdom Metazoa; phylum Arthropoda; class Malacostraca; order Decapoda; family Coenobitidae; genus Coenobita; species Coenobita brevimanus. The sequence goes on from NC_136969.1 coordinate 13,264,553, forward strand.
AAGTTCAATTTGTGCCTGAGCCTGTACCTGTGCCTCTTGAATACGAGCATTTGCCTCATTAACACGAGCCTCCTGCAGGGCTAGCTGTAACTTAGCTATTTCAATCTGCGTTTGCTCATTTGGAGGAGTTACATTGAACAAGCTTTCATTAATCATATCAACAATTTGATCTTTAGAATGATGAGAGCGAACAGCAATTCCCAATTGTTGAGCAACAAGCTTAAGTTCATTCTTTGTTCTGTTTTCTACATCACACACTGTTTGCACATTTGACAAAAAATCTTTGGCTTCATCAAGTGTAGTAATAGTAGACATCATGAATAAGTAACAGTCACAAAATATCAAGCAATATCCTTATGATAAAATCCTGAATATCCTGATAAGAGGTCGCCAAATTTATGTTACGGAACAGAGAAAGATAATGTACACTTTAAGTGAGAATACTAAAAATCACTACTGTCCCGTAAAGTTCCAGGTTCAAAACAAAAGAGTTAGGTAAAATTACAAGTTAAAGTTTAATGCTCAAACTAACAACAAAACATTCAGGACTCATAAGGACAATGCAATGGCAAAAACAGGCCAAATATATGGTTAACTGCAATAGCCTCTATTAACACGAAATCAGCATGAGTAAATTTATCTAAGTCAGCCCTGATGAAATGAAAAACACTGGGTAATGCTCAGTTAATGCAAGATAAACAATTACAGATACAAACTATTATTACCACTGGCTGACAAAATGAATTCTACACAATTTACAAAAACTTTCCAGGCTTAAGAATTAACCTTATGCTACACAGTACAAGAACAAAATGCAATAACACTTATACTCAAATCACACAGCTGCTAGATGGTTGGAGACTTCCTGAGAAATTCACAATAATAATAACTGTACAGGGGAGGACAGAGATGTGAACAAAACGAGGAGCAGATCTAAGTGGCAATGATGCAGAGACTGAGCTCATTATATAGGGGCCAGCAGAGCTTGATACAACTTGTAAGAAGGACGCGCAAATGAAGCCATGGGGACAAAGAGTTGACAATCCCGCACTGAATAACAGAAAGGACGACTTACTCTACTATAACGGTAGAAGGGGGGAACTGAGGCAGAACACGCTCGTGATCAAACAGGCAGCACACTGTACGGTAAAATTACACAAAGGATGATGAAATCATAGGCTATGTATCAATATATATATATATATATATATATATATATATATATATATATATATATATATATATATATATATATATATATTCTTTTCTTGTAGTGAATAGAGACACTATGAAAAGGTGTGGCGTATGAGTGAGGTGCATGTGGTGTGTTGTGGAGTAGAGGGCGATACAACAGGGACAGCAGGGTAGGTGTTGTGTGCACTGCATTGTGTGTCGACAGTAGTATTTAACAACAGCAAAGATATTATATGGAGTCATAATGAATATACTTTTTTATGAGACATACGCTTTTTGTGTGAAGTATTTTAAGTGTCCTGAAAAGAATACACATGAGAAATTCAATGCATCCATATGAAGTGATTAGAGACGTGAATGGAAAAACTGTTAAACTCTACGGTGTGTTTGCAGATGTTTTACACCCTCTAAAGAAAAATAAGGTAACTGTTTTGATGGTAGCAAAGAGAGAGAGAGAGAGAGAGAGAGAGAGTGTGTGTGTGTGTGTGTGTGTGTGTGTGTGTGTGTGTGTGTGTGTGTGTGTGTGTGTGTGTGCGCGCGCGCGAGTGCGTGCGCGTGCGCAGTGGGAAGAAGAAGAGAGGTCTGGTGTGTATAGAGGGTGAGAGAGTGACGCCGAGGATACTGGACGTCGAAGAAAAGTATATGAGAAAGTGAAGAAGCAAGGAGTGTAAGTAAACACTGGAGTTCCTATGACGACAACGAACATATACACACTGGAGACGGGGTGGGTACGGCCTAGTCCAGACTCCCTGATAACATTAGGACTTCTATCACTGCTTTTTTTTTCTCTCTCCTCTATCTGTCTGTCTGACTGTCTATCGGTCTGTTTATGTATCTACCCGTCTGTCTTTATCGATCTTTCTACCTCTTACCACGTTTAATCCCGGAGTTCAAGGAAGACTGCGACCAAAACACCTTCCTAGCTAATCAACACTTATCACCACTCCATCTCTCCACCCTGAGCCTTTCTCCCTCATGCACTCCTCCATTTCATCCTTCTATTTTGTTCTGTCTCCTTTTCCTCATAATGTAAGCTCGCTTACCATGTGCGGCGTAGTGAGAGATCAAGGGTGGGTGGTGGGTAAAGTGGATCCTGTCAACTTCCATCACCACAACCTTTAAATTTCCACCAGGGTCTAACTTCCATCCATGCCCTAACGTCTTTCATCACCATCCACACCCTTACCCTAATACTACCACAACACCCAATTCCCTGCAAGCACAATCATCGCCCCCTGCCACCTCCACACCCTTACCTCAATAATTACACAATACCCAAGTCCTTTCCAACACAACCATCACCCCAGACGCCACCCACAGCCTTACCACAATAACTACAATATCTATGCAACAATCAAGTCCCTCCCAACACAACCATCACCCCAGCCATCACTTCCAGCTCATAAATTCCTTTTATAAACTGTTAAAAAATTGAAAGGGCCAAAGGCTGGGTCCGCAGAAGTGTCTCCGAAATTTAAATGAACTAAACAAAATCCAAGACAATGAACTAAACAAAATCCGACACTGATGTTTGCTTTAAATAATGATAAAAGGTCACCGGGGAATTCCTCCATCACTATAAAAATCAGGCCTAATAAACGCCATCAAGCGACTGTGCCGGCAGCGGCTGTTGCTATTTCCGGTAATGCTCGTCAGTGAAGAAGTGAAAGTATGGCCATATTCTTCACCAACCTCCGCGACTTTACCACAAAGTTAAACTCAGTTCATTTTTTCCTTCAGTCCATATCCCCTTTGGCCCTTTTCCTCACAGAACCACAAATCTCACCCTCTACCGATATATCTCCATTTTGTTTTCCCGGTTACCATCTCCTTACAAACTTCCGTAACAAGGGCGGCACCTGTTGTTATATCAAATCCTAATATGCAGTTGACACTGTTTTAAACTTCACTTCATCCAGTTTTGATTACTCATTATATAAAATAAATTGTCTAAATATTACCAAATATATTTGTGTAGTATATCGCTCCCCCAAAGCTTCTTCGGAACCCAGTGTATTTAATTCCATATCCACACAGTTGAGTAACCTTAACGTTGTCCTTAGCATCGAAATTACCATTTTGGGTGATTTTAACATACACAATGTTGAATGGTTATTGCATTTTGCCTGGACTGACGACGCTGGTCTAGAGTGCGAGATGTTTGCAGAATCGTTTAATCTCACCCAGCTGGTAAAGCAACCAACCAGAATACCTGATAATCCTGACCATAATGTCTTGGATCTATTCATTACAAATAATCCAGATCAATACAGGATAGAGGTAGTCACCACTTGGATCCTCTGACCACAATCTCATCAAAGCCTCATTAGTTAACCCTCCTACACCTCCCCATTCTGAACCTGTCAGGGTGACCTGATGGCACTTTGATAGGGAAAACTAGGATGGATTTCGAAATTATCTTACTGACATTCCATGGCAGTCTTTCTTCTCTAGTGATCCAAATTCTACCTGGTCCCATATTTGCGATTTAATACCAAGTCAACAGTTCTCTAAAAGATCACACTCTCCAAAATGGTTTGATAGCAATTGTGCCAGAGCAACAGCCCAGAAGTCATTAGCATATAACTCTTATTTTAATTTAAAAAAAAAAACATCTAAATAACTCTCAATTTAAAATTGCTAGAAATCATGCAAAAACTGTATTAAATCTAGCTAAATCAAACTTTCTTCAAAAGTAAGCATCAAAACTACTTAACAACCCTAATGACAATAGAATATTCTGGTCAACTCTTAATTCTTTCAATAATAACTTTAACAAGTCATCTTCCATTCCCCCACTAAAATCTTCAGATGGCAACATTACAAATGACCCCCGTGAGAAAGCGGATATTTTTGCCTGTATATTTGCCAGAAACTCTACCATAGACGATACCAGCCAGAATGTCCCAGTAGTAGAACTTGACTCTCCCGAAACTGACCCACTTAAAATACAGACAAGATACGTAAAATCCATCCTAGACAATTTACCCACCAACAAAGCTCCAGGCCCAGATGGAATTCCGCCAATTGTTTTGAAAAAGTGTTCCCCAGAACTTGCCTGTCCTAGCTAAATTATTCAGACTATGCATACGTACTTCTTTATTCCCAAATTCATGGAAAGAAGCCAATATCCATCCAATTCCGAAGAAAGAAAGTTCCTCTGACCCCTCTGATTACAGACCAATAACTGTCACATCTTCTCTTGATAAGGTATTTGAAACTTTAATTAATAAGCACATTGTTAAACATCTTGAATTCAACAACTTAATTAGTGATAGACAGTATGGTTTCCGCCACGAAAGATCCACCATTGACATACTCAATCTCCTAACTCATACCATCCATCAATCAATTGATCTACATGGAGAAACTCATGCAGTAGCTCTTGATATTTCTAAAGCTTTTGACAGAGTATGGCACTGTTCCCTGCTGTCCAAACTCCCTTGCTATGGACTAACGTCTTTTGTTCCTTTGATTTCCTCATATCTTAGTGACAGGAAAATAAGAGTAAAGGTAGATGGTGTATATTCCAATTTCCACTCAACTAATGCCGGTGTGTCACAGGGGTCAGTTGTGGTGCCAACCCTATTCCTGGTTCATATTAATGATTTCTTATCTGTCACCCAAAATCCCATCCACTCATACACAGATGACTCAACACTATGTAGTTCATTCACACTCAGACACCCATTTACAAAGTCTAATATCTCTACCTCTCAACTCACTACAGCCATCTCCATAAATCAAGACCTATCTACGATCAGTGAATGGGGACAAAACAATCTTGTCTCTTTTAATGCAAGTAAAACTAAATATATACAGTTTACTAATAGACAGATATTGCCAGATGAGTACATTACCTTCAGTGCTACTAATATTCCCATCTCCAAAAGTATTGATATTCTTGGTGTCTCACTTAACAATGCCCTCAGCTGGACCTCTCATGTCAGATCACTTGCTAAAACCGCCTCAAAGAAACTTGGATGATTGTACAAAGTCCGTAACTTCTTCGCTGATGAGCAGTTAGCTATATTTATAAGAGTCATGTGCGCTCTCAGTTTGAATATTGTTCAACCTTGTGGAATGGATGTGGAGAGGTTGCATTAAAACAAACACAAAATTCAGAACAAAGCTGTTAGCATTATTAATAACCCTTCCATTACAAGTAAACTACCTCCCCTGCAAGTAAGAAGGAATGTTGCCTCCCTTGCATTATTTTACAGATATTTTTATGGGAAATAGACGAAGTTGCATCCGTGGTGCCACCTCTCCATGCCCTCCCTCGTGCTACACAGGCATCTGGTAGCGCTCATGACTGGAATTTCACTCAGCCATATTGCAGAACTTCTGCCTATCAGAATTCTTTCATTCTCCGAACTGCATCTCTCTGGAACTCGCTTCCCCAGAGTTGTTTCCCTCCAAATTTCAACCGAGAGCTGTTCAAGTCTTACTGTTACAGATAATTTATGAACAGAGGACACCAGTAATCTGGTGTACGGATTATTTGTTTTTATTCATTTGTTTTTCCTTCCTCCTTTCTATTATTTAAAAAAAAAAAAAAAAATCTTCACTTTCCACACCCACCATTTTCACAAGTTTTCCCTCCCCCAGCATCCCAGTTATACCCCCGCCACCACCTCCATTGCTTTTACTCACACTTTTCACACATTCCAGCACTCCCCCATCCCCTGCAATATGCGAGAAAGGGAAGACAAGCATCTGTCACACTAAACTCGAGTGTACTAAATCCCTACTTGTGGCATCGATTGTGCCTCATCCTAAACGCTAATAATAATAGCTCACCAGGCTCTCCCTCCCTCCACGTCTAAATCGTTTACTCCATTAAAGTGCCAATCTTTTCTTCAACTCCCACTTTTATTTAATCTCTAATCAGCAAATACCAATCCTCGTAGCCTTCATCAATATCCCAGTCACATGTTCAACAGCAAGTGATTTTTCTGTCAGTCGTCCATGAGAAGGGACTGTGATTGGCGACTTGTGCAGGGCTCACAACCGACACTACACATTCCTTCCACACATCCGGGCACCTGTGCTGTATCCAATAAACATTACAAGAACCTTCCATCTCAGACAATGCTCAGCCTCTACCCACACCTTAACTTCCTTTCCGACCCCTGGGTACATGAGTTGTGACAAATAAGCACCACAACAGTACTGGTGCTGCAGGGCAACCTCCCATCTCACACAATGCACTACATCCTTTTAGCGACCATAAAAGATTGTATCATTCTCACCAAGATGGCATCATGGCGATAGATTGGTGGCTCTGACAAGCACGCAAGCAGGAGGGATCTTAGAGCTGTGAATGCGGTCAGCTTGGCTACCACACCAAGCTGGGTTCGCCTTTGTCAGGCAGGTGGCACTAAATGTCACATCTATTGCAGTTATCGATGGAACTTCAACACAGGGTGACAGTAAGGGGGCACCATCTCCGCTAAACTTGCCATAGCACATAAGTTTAAAACGCTCTGTTCCTGTCGCAATTGTGTGTACAACTCAGATGAGAGTAGTATGAAAATGTAAAATGTCTGGCCTGGTGGATAATGACACACTGAGAGGCGGTTCAACTCACCTTCAACACATATAATTTGGTAATAGTGGTGACTATTGCATGAGATCCTCACTGTGGACAGAGAAAATGACCATCTTGAGAAACTGTCTGTATGTCCTTCAATACGTCACTACCACCCACCCCATCACCTCAAAAGTGGCTTCTAACCCATGCTGTAACAATTAACCAACATGTAATGGATTCTACACGAATTCACTCCATTGTACCTGTACTGGTGGCAACTTAGAGATCAGTGATGCCCTCTCCCTTGCAACACTGAACATGCTGAAGGATACTGCTGCCTGACGGAAGGTGAGTACGAACATCTGAATTTTCAAAGGACTCCGAATCCATGATGGACAACGTCAGCACATCACACTAATACAGTGTTTAATGTTACATATCCTTTTACCCAAGTGACACCTTTATGGTTGCCTAATCTGATGGCTTAATGTTCACCAGCCTATCATCTACCGTTCGTTTTTGCTGACTGCAGTCGAACCAAAAGAGTAAAGAATGAATACCTTTAGGGTTGCCTAATCTGATGGCTTAATGTTCACCAGCCTATCATCTACCGTTCGTTTTTCCTTACTGCAGTCGAACCAAAAGATTAAAGAATGAATACAAAAGAAGGCGAAGGAAGCTGACACAAAGGTGGATAAAGGGGATGGGTGAGAATGGATGAAGGGCTGACTATTCGATATCAGTACCGTAGAGGGGTTATTTGTGTGGAGTGAGGCTAGGCAGGTGACGCCCACTTATAAACTTCCTGCCTCCCTCACCCCCAGAGAACAATAATGGGGGACAAAAATGACTTGTAAACAGATAAACAAACCACAAGGCAAACGTTTAGAATAAGTGAATCTTTTTAGTCTAACAAAGTACAGAAAATGAAAGGATCAAGTGTACCGAAGTTATTAGGCCCATGAAAACAGCTGATAAATGTTTTGCAATAGATGGGCTGAAATAAACAATAGGAGGGCACGCATTTCTAGTCAGGTAAAGCAAACATATCCTCTTCAATAGCCAGATGATATCGCCTCGTAATGTGGTAGACTTTGACACTGTATTAGCTTAGCATATAAAGGACGTGTAGTCAAGAAAGTAACTTTAATTCCCAGCTAAACACTATTACTTCAATGCTTACATTTACCTTAATTCCCTACTTGCCCACCTTCACCTCCCTGCCTCACTCTCCCCCCCTTCTTGGTGCCCACCCCGCGGCCAGGGCGAGTCCTGGCACCAATCCACATTCCACTCCACCCACCCACCTGCGCTGCTGTGGCGGTGGGTGTTGCAGGGAATAAAACAAATTAAACTTTTTCGTCCTGCCTTTCACAATCCACTCCTGCCTCTTCCATTTCAAACTTTCCTCGACCATCCAGTCCGGCTTAAATAAATCTGTCTTTACTAGACTCTTTGCCTTAACATTCCTAACACGATGCAAACCAGCCTCGTCCAGTCTAAATCTACCCAGTCTATCACTGTCTATTCTCGTATAATCCTGCCATATTCCAGCTGCCTTGCCCTCTCTCGTCCGGTCCTATTGTATCCAGACTGCCTGACTGGACATAGAAATGGCGTTAAGACCGTCTGCACATGGTGGTGGTGGAGGTGCATGAGTCAGTGTCATCCTCACTGAAGGTCAGTACATGGCAGGAAAGCTGGGTTATGTCCTAGGATGTTGCTGGAGATGTGGTGTCAATAATATACACTGATGGACAGACAAATAGACACAGCGACTGCTACTTAATACAATATGGTGACTATGAGATAAAAATGCATATATGAACTGGAGGTATTAGATACATGCTTCGGCAGCACATTTACTACATAGGTGCTATTCTGATCTCAATAAAATTATCTGAAGAAAGCAAGAATGAAACCAGAAGTATATCCTCGGACTTCGTGTTAAGTGTGATGAAGGGTGACTAACACAGGCTGAGAGGTGAAACAGGCACCACATCGGGTGACGTGTCCAGCACTGTGGTGCCTCCCCCTTACCCCTCCCTTCATCCCCCACCTGTGTACCTATGGCAGCAGACACATCGCTGCCCACGCATTGACCTTATAAGTGTTGACATTCCTACAAAAGCCACTACAGACAAAAGGCACTCTGCAAGGCACGCGTGAGTGTGTGCAAACAGACAGACGGGAGGGGGGGGCAAGGTAGGCAGGGGGAATGACAGGCAGAAGGGAAAGAGCAACACAGACAGGTAAGAAGGGAGCAAAGTAGGCAGCATTACCATAAAGAGAAAATGCCTCATATCCTGCATGGAGAAGGACAGTTTGTAGAGAAGCGAGTGCACTAATTATGATGGAGCGAAGGAAGTAGGAAACAGTTTTCACGATGGTATACAGTTGTGATAATTGTGGTTGTGGTGGTGGCAGTGAGGTCGGTTTATGTTGATGGTGGTAAGACAAGTCGTGGATTGAGGGAGGTTAGTCTCTATAGTGGTGTGTCGATGTGGTAACGATAGGATGGGTGGTGGTGTTAGTAGTTGATAATGATTGTGATTGACGGTGTTTGTTAACAGGAAAAGTTTTAGTGCTACAACAGGCTTGGGATGGCAGCAGGAAAGGTGATAACAGTGGCAATGAGAGTGATGACAGTGGTGAGAGTGGCTGACGATAATAGTGATTAACCAATCCCGTCTGGGTGGCATGTATACATAATGACCTGGGGACATCTGGGTGGCATGTATACATGATCTAGTGTTTTGTAGTAGTATTTATATTGTATTAGTATTATGATTATTGCATTATATTGTAATATTATATAATACTATAATTTTATATTATAGGGTTAGCTGAGAAATTATGGTTTAAATAATGGTGATTTATAAGGAAAGCACCTGCTGGTGGTTTGGAAGTGGGAAGAAGAGAAAACAACCAAAGGACAAATAACCCGGGGTAGAACACCTAAGTCTGAGGTTGCCCTCTCAAACCACTCCAGGGAGGCCCGAGCGTGTCTATTCACGCCCCAGAGCGATCAGTGGGGGGGACCCTCCGTGGGCAAGTAAGCAAAGGTAAACTCAGTATATCAGAACAGACACTTAGTGTTCTAAACTGACAGGGAGAGGAGGAAAATGAGTACTAGCTAACCTAGTCGCCACCAGAAGGGTGAAAAAAATGATCTGATGCCAGTGAGGCAACCCTATAAATCTAGAGAAGAGAGAGCACGAACATACATCCACTCTCTTCACGACCATGCATCAAAGTCCATGCTCGCCCACGGCTTTTATAACCTCAGATACCTCACACCGATTGCATTCGAGGTTGTTATCTTCCGGTTACAGCTTTCACGTTAACAAGTATGTCTCGCAACACTCACTTGGGCACTGACTTCTTTAGAGCTTATCGTATTTCACCAAAATTACACGACGATGGAGAAAACTTAAGTTGTATCGAGAATGATCACACCATTTAATATCGAGCCTTCGTAATGATGTTCGGATGCTATTTTCTCAGTTAACCAATCGTGGGAACGCACAATGATCGACATTTCGAAGTAACTAAATATATAGAATATTATGGACTATTTCTCCCCTTCTGGCACTTTCTCAATTAGCATTTCTAACACTAAAATGAGTTGAGACCGAAAGATATCTTTAAATTTACTCAAGTAAGAGGTTATGAAGATTAAGCCAATTTAAAATGTTCATCAACTCCGCTACCCGCGTGTTTTATGGAGGGGAGGAGGGAGTGTGGTCGGCTGACGTAATACTTAATGCGGTTTACATGATACGTAGATGTTTACTTCTAACTTATCTCTAAAATACAAACAATCACACTTATATGATACTTATGGTACACTTATACTAGATTAAAATCATTCACACTTAAATTAAATTGTCCTTAAATACTTAATTACAACGATCTTACATCTAAATTACACTTATATTACATCTCAACCTAACTTACTGGCACTACAACAGGACAATAGCCAGTCTCTCTCCTCTTTCAAGGTCATAACTGTTTTTCTGTTTTTCGAACTACGTAGATGAAATATATATATATATATATATATATATATATATATATATATATATATATATATATATATATATATATATACATATATATATATATATATATATATATATATATATATATATATATATATATATATATATATATATATATATATATATATATATATATATATATATATATATATATATATATATATATATATATATATATTCTGGGACAAGACGGGATTTTGGATAACGCAGTACTCCGTTATCTACTTATACTTGATTACCCAGAGTGCAATTCATACTCATCAGGATCATTATCAAGAATATTCTCCCCCTTTTGCATGTGCAGAATTTTATCTTTATTTTTACTTAATATTAAACACACAGACAACAACAATATATACAAAAACAATACCTAAAACATAACTAAACAAAACCATGACCATAAGAATAATCCAGACAAAAAGTCTAATAACCATCACCCTTAACATCAATACTTATTATAGTTATTGCTAATACTAACAACAAAGCAAATAATAATAATAATAATAATAATAATAATAATAATAATAATAAACAATAATAATAATAATAATAATAATAATAATTTCCCCTGGCTTTCTTGGCCCTACCTCACCCCACCTTCATTCTCATCTCAAATTCACTCTCATCTTAGATTCACTCTCATCTACAATGTCAGGACCAACTTGGCTAGCCCCGGGTTCCTACGCTCCTTATGGGGCGACATAGGATTGGATGATGGATGGATGGATGGATAATGATAATAATAATAATAATAATAATAATAATAATAATAATAATATCTAAGTTTATAATGAAACTACCATAGGTATGTGTGTGTGTGTGTGTGTGTGTGTGTGTGTGTGTGTGTGTGTGTGAAGACTAATACATCCTGACCTCCCACTTCATCAGGGTTCAGACGAAGTCCAAGATCAAGCAAAAGAATAGAGGAGAGTAAAACATACAAATTAAGGTGGGTGTGGAAGGCTGGGTTGAACTGGGCCCGGTTGGGTTGCTTCGGACTAGGTTGGTTAGAGCAGGATAGGTCATCCCAGGTTAGAGCACAGAAATGTAATTTAGGTTAAAATCTCATAAATATATAAGTTGACCTGTGTTTGGGTTAGGCTGAATCAGGTGAGGTGAGGTGAGATCAGATGACGTTACTTAGGTGAGACTAGGTTATGTTATACTAGATTAGGTTACATTTGGATAGGATAGGCTAGATTAGACCAGCCCTGGCTAGGCGACGTTTAATGGGGTTATAGGACTGCATTACATTAGAAGAGTCACAGTATACTGTATCAACTAACAAAAGGGCAAAGAATCCTGAAGGTGAAAGAATGCATAGCCTACTCAAATACGCATTCCTGACTAAAATTGTTTAAGAAAAGATACCGAAATTTTTTTGTACAGGCATTAGTGATGACTAATATAAGTAGTGAAGGTAGCCTACTACAAACATTAAACTATAATAAGACAAGAGAGCGCGAAGAGGCATGAAGCTGGTGAGGTAGGGTAGGGGAGACAGGACAGAAGAGGTAGTGCAGCACATACAAAGGGCGGGACTTAGGAGGGAGGCTTGGATGAGGAAGTGTGCGATGCAGTGAAGCAGAGTAAAGCAGGGTGAGACATGGCGAGGCAGGGTGATGTTGGGTAAGGCTGGTTGGAGGGCAGGAGGATCAGCTATGATAAGAAAGGCGTGAAATGAGTCAGGATAATTGCAGAGAAAGTTGTTCCGCCTTTAATACCTTTCTTATTCTACTTTATCGTGTAACATTTTCTCTCCTCGCACCTCGACTCATTCATCATTCAAGGTAGAAATAAAAAATAAAAATAAATATTCCCTTAGTCCCATCTCACTACCCTCACATCCTTTACTTGCAGATGAAAGCCTGATGGCGATTTACTACGTCCTCAAAAGCACCTTCCCATGCCCTAAGCCACGCTAAGAGGCAGAGGTCTTATATGCAGAATCTTTGGTGGATAAAATCTTGCAAGTAAACTGGTGCACATTATATTTTAAGTATATTAATAAAAACATTCTTTATTATGCACGTTGTTTGACAGCTGTCGTGTAGTAGTAAACCGGAGGTGTAGCAGTATACCGTATATTGTGACGGTGAGGTATATTAGAAGCAAAAGTATGGGCATGTGCGACGTGTGGTAGTTTGTGGAGGTAGTAGTGTGAGGTGTGTAGTGGGCCAGTGTGTTCTGCATGTGGCAGGGTGATATGGTAACGTCATCTACTATACAATGTCTTTTCCAACGCCCTGTAGATACATTTCTTAGATATTTAGTATTCTTAATTTGATAGTTTCATGCAACTCATTATGTAAATCAGGGTATAATCTTGCTCTGATATAAGCAGCTTCACAGCTGCATCCACACTTCTCTTTCTATTGCATCCTGTAGAAAAAGAGAACCCTGGCAGTGAAGTCCCTCCTCAGTATCGAACCATCTTTGCACGTCAAACCAGTCACCATCACACACTCCCCATTCTCAACTGTGCTTTTACCGGCCTCTTCTTATCCTTCCCTTCTTCCATAACAGCATCCTCCTTCCTATAATCTTAATCTTGTTGCCCAAATCACTCTCGATCGTGTTTTTTTTTTTCTTCTATTTGCTTATAAGTCCTAATATTTATATTTCCTACTTGATAAGAATACAGGTCATTAACTATTGCATATTACCTGAATTATCCCTCCAAGGTAAATTAAACTTACCTAAAAACCGATCTTTGTTCCATCCCAAGTTATCCTCCAACACATTCCTAGACTCTCATCCCCATTCCGCCTCCTCCTCTGGTCCTTCTTATAATCTCTCTCTCTCTCTCTCTCTCTCTCTCTCTCTCTCTCTCTCTCTCTTCATCAGCAGCAACACTTCACCTGGTATCAGTTTCCCAGTGTAGGTCAGTGACATGCTACAATCACTGGCTCATTGTCAGTGGCCACTTTCACTGTCACGCCGGACAAAAGAGCTAATGGAGTTCTGTGACACGACTCTCTGGCGTCTCTCTATCACAAGTTTCTTTCCCTGTCACAGTGTCTGGCTTTTCTCCCTTTCCGTGAAGCTGCCTAACATGGGTCAACTGGCTTAATGCAGTTACCTCATTTCCTTATTTTCCTGTATTTACAATTGGAAGCAACACTCACCAAGCATTGTCACTAGGAAACACAGTGATACATTTTTCCTTCAGTTTATATTTTTCTTTATAATAGATTGTATTTTGTAAGATTTGCAAATTATCAATCATTTTGGTCCAGACCATCCCAACCTTTTCCCTCTTCGTTTTTTTTTTTTTTTTTTTCCCCACAGGGTCGAGGACATGGTTCAAAAGAGAAGGAAATCCCAGTTCCATCATCACCCTCCCTTCCCCGGCTTCCACGACGCTTGAACTAAGAGGCCTCATGTTTGCCACACCCATATGGTAACGTGAATAGGTCCCTGGAGAAATTACGTTAAATTTGGTCACAAGTACAAGTCATTTGTATTATAGTTATAGTTACAATAATTCCAGTCATTGGGAAATCAGAACCCTTTCATGCAGCCTATGATGTTATTTCACTTACCAGTACTGGATAACTTCAGTTATTTTTCATGTGTATGATATGCACACAAAATAAGTACCATTAAAGGTTCAGGTTGGTGGTGGCCAGGGCCCCCATCATCCACTCATTTTATGTAGTGCTGCTTACTTCTTCATTCTTTTTCTGTGTGTAGCCTACCTTGTCTACCCTCCTCTCCTTCTATTTCCCATTCTTCCTGTCACTTCGGGTGGCTCTACAATGAGTGACACGACTAATGGTTTCCTATAATCCAAGAAACCATTTACAACGTCGGGAGGTAACCATATAACCAAATAATGGGGTGATGTGCAATCCTGCTAACTAGGTGGAGAGACGTAAATGCGGCGTTCGTCCAGGAACCAAATCTCCACACACTACCCCGTGCCTCGTGCTGGCTGCCATAATGTGATATCGGTTCACTGCATGGGACGGCCCTGCAGGGGCGGTTGCTTGCCTGTGGTTGACGTGTCTGCTCGGTCAGGCAGAACAGGGTACTCGAAAACATACTCTGGTTAATTTTGTATACTTCACAGGGGCTCTTTCTCCTTTTTTCTTGCCGGTTTCAGTCGAAGTGTTGTGTGTGTCTTCTCCTTCACCATCCTTGACGAAACCAATTTACTCAGCGTGCAGTAACAATATCAGTTCAATATCACGACCCATTTAGCCTAAACATATCAGATAAACAGTTAGGCCGATGTGTTTCTGGGTCTAATTCTAGTGGGTTTACAAAGTTCCTTGCACTTCTTGTTGACCAGTATACCTCTGAAAACGGCACATTAATATTCTATTGCATGATATTGCAAACACTGTCGATAGTACTGTGCTGAAGTATCATTACCTCCTCTAATCCGGTGCTACTTTTAGGTCAATTTATTCTGGTTAGGAGACTCTTCAAACTGTATGGGTTGGATATAACCTTGAACAGCTCCCTGTATTAAAAAATGTTTTCCTTAACTTGAATACAGTCATGTGAAAATAGTAAAAAGAAGCAAGAAAGACGTTCATTAATGCAGATGTTACAGAGATTATGGTGTATAGCAATATACAAAATAAACTGCAAAGGAATAGGTGCCAGGGAGTATCCTAAGCCATAAAAAACAGTGTCTGTATACCACGGCTGAGGGGCAGAGTCAGCGGGCCTGGGTAGGCTACCCATACGTCTTGTCTAAGGAAGGGTGTGGTAAAATTCTTAACCTACGAAAATATAGGTTCCTATTCTAGTTGGATAAGAAAGGTCCTTAACACCTTTTCCTTAGCTATATATTTTTGGATATGGGGGGTTAATATCAATTGTACGTATTTATGCAGAGCACAGACATATTGGAAGGATTTAAGTAGCACAGACGCGGACCGTGCGTTGTAATATACAATATAAATCGTTTAGGAAGTGATGCTAGGAAGTGTCCTCAACCGACGAGAATAGGGGCCATAGTCTCTGTACAACGCCAGGGGGGCAGGGGGACAAAAGACAACGGGTCTTGGTAGCTTTACGCTGTCTCTCGAGAGGTATAGAGAGCCTCCTAAAGCTACGAGAATACAGCTTCTTTGGCCCAAATTCATGTCGCGTAAGGAAGCTCCCTAATACCTTTTCTTAAGTGATTTATTAAGTTTATAAAACCTTACTGTCCTCCCCCTGCGTTACACAAATTCATCTAATACCGCCATACTTCGCGTAAAAACATACAAAAGGACATTAACCAGGCACATCAAAAACTAAATCGCTAAGGAAGAGGTGCCAAGGAGCCTCTTTAACCAATGAAAATACGGGCCATTATCATGGCAGGGGGTCAGGATGAGACAGCGAGCCTGAGTAACCCTCCGCTTCCCCTAATGAGGGTCGGAGGTGAGAGTGGAATTTGTGGACATTAATATGACCCGCTGAGTCATGCCAATTGGTTGGGATAGGTAGGGGTGGGGATAGAGAGAGAGAGAGACAGACAGACAGACAGACAGACAGGAATATACCACCACCACCAGTGTTAAGCTCAACACCACAACACAATAACATCGATGAGTTATGAGGGTTAGGTGGCAGAGGATACAAGGTGAGGGAAGAGAGAGAGGAACTTACCCACCCTCCTCCCTTCCCTTCTCCTTTTCTCTCCTTACTTCCCTTTTCCTTCATTTCCTTATCCTTTCCCTCCCTGTTTCTCCCCTCTCAGCACCTTTCTCGTTCTGCTGCCCACCATTTCCTTCCTTCCCTCTTCCATTCGTTAACCCACTTCTTTACTATTATGCCTTTTAATATTCTGTTCTTGTCATTTCCATATAATTTAATTTCAGGTTAAGAAAGACTTTCCGACCCACCTGTAGAGGGCATCCATTCATCTATCTATCTATCTATCTATTAAGAATCCTTCCACTTCTAAGGGACTCTCCTAAGCTGAGGAATGTCGTCCAGTAATATCAAGAACAGAATTACGGAAGACGGTATCGTTGTAAAGTGCTTGATTCTCTCTCTCTCTCTCTCTCTCTCTCTCTCTCTCTCTCTCTTCTCCACCACACTTCAACCCCCCACTTCCTCCTCTTCCTCCTCCTCCTCCTCCTCCATTAGTTTCCCTTCTTCCCCTCCTCTCACCCTTATCACTCGCCCTTGTTTCCCTCCCTCACTCCTCCCCCATCAACCCCCGGTTACTTCTCTATCTTTTCCAGCCCCATCAATTTTCTTTCTCCCCTTCCTCTAGCCTCACCCCTATCATCCGACCTCTCCCTCCACCACCCCTCCCTCATCAATCCCCACTTCTTCCCCTCCCTCCCCCTACTCGTACAACCTGCCCTTTTCTCCCCCTCACCCCACCCCCTCCCTCTCCTCCACCCCTCTCCTATGGTTGTAACCAGTGGCATCACCAGGGGTCAGATTTTGAGGGGGCTGTAGCCCTGGTGTAGGTAGAAGGGGGGGGGCGAGCGAAGCGAGCCTATGCAGCTGGGGGGTACGGGGGGGGGCGCTGTAAGCCCCCCCGGAAAATTTTTCGGAAATTGAGCAGTTTTAGGGGAATTTTTGAGGCCTATAGATGAAGAAAAAGTAAAATAAGGTCTCACAGGCTATTAATAAGAAACTTATAGGACACATGAATATTGATGGGCCTAATACTAGGTATCAGTAAACCTTATGATATAATGTGTACAAGGTAATTGTATAAAGCTTTTTTGCAGATAAGTTTTTCTTAAACCGCTAGTATTATGTGGTATCATAACGGTTTCTTAGTCTTACCATATTAAATTTGATAATTCAAAGAAGCTCAGTGTATATAGATATATCTGATCTACCAGATGACCCGCCGACATGTCGTAAAAATACCCCCGCTAATACCAATACACCAGTCCTGTATGAGACAGCCCTAGCATGTATTCAGTATGGACGGTGGGTGTTAGCGCCGAAGTGGTGACATGTGGAGGTGTAGGAGGACTACTGGGCCTTGGGATAGGCTACTGCCCCTGAGATATAGGCCCTGAAACCTTTGCCCAGAGTCGGACACATAAAAAAAAAAAAAAAAATGCCAAGATTTATCTTCCATTACCGGTACTGTGATAGGAAAACAAAGCCATTCACTTTCCCACTCTGTACGTTTAGGACAATATATTTGCAACACTGGGAAACAGCCTAGGCCTAGCCAATTTAAAAATAAATCAATTAAAAAAATCCTGGCCTAAGCTTCATAAAATGACTACTAAAAAAGTTTGATATAGGGCTACTTACACGTCTGAATGGGTTCAGCTTTGGGGTTATCTGGGGTTGCTTCTGGCACCCCATTCCCAATAACAGCCACTTCTTGGCACTCATCTGAGTCATCTTTGGAGGTGCGGGTGCGAAAGAATTTCCTTATGTCACCCTGTCCCTGAGGATTTTTAGATGACCTTTTCATCACCTGAGTAGCTGATGGCTGATATCCGCAAATGTATTATTGTAGAATAGCCTATAAAAGGGAAATGACATTCAGTTCTGGCAGTCGAGTGTCGACTCAACCAACTAAGTACTGCTGACTCTTTGTATAAAGTATAGGCTAGATTTCATATCCGTAAAAACAAAAATGAACAGGTAAAGTGAGGTGGCTAGCAATATACCGGAACGTTGTAACGTCTATACAGCCACTGAAACCAATACATTCAAATAAAGCCGAAAACAACACAGGATGTAGCCACAGTTCACAGACACTTCTCAATGTAAACAAACATTCCGAGTTCCAATACCCTGAACATTCGAATTTGTGAAAAATTGCATAGGTCAGATATTTTAGACTGCATAATCCAATTTTAAAGCTCCGTGATTAATATATACCATATTATATATTGTAAATATATAATAAGTTTCATAAATTTAATACAATCTTGCATTCTTTGTGCAATAAATATATTTCAAAGAAAACCAAGCTTGGAAAAAGTATATGGGAAACTAATATATTATAACTATTATGATTTGAGTCATAGGTTTACGTAAATTGTGAATAACTTATCACATTATATAGCTATAAATAATATTGTATTAAACTAATATGAATGCACGAATAAAAGTGGATTGGCGGTAGGGGGTTAGGGGAAAGCTAGGTGGGTCAATGCCGAGCTGCAAGCATACGATGTAAGCTGGTGATTTTTTATTATTATTATTTTGGGGGGCTGCAATTTTTTGGGGGCTGAGTCCTTGATTTGGGGGGGCTAAGCCCCCCTAGCTCCCCCCTGGTGACGCCACTGGTTGTAACTCAGAATATAACTAGAGGAGGCCGTGTGTGTGAGACGGTAACTTTTCAGAATGTTTCGTACCTGTTGGTCTGACCTACTGTTTGGTTTTAGTGAAGGTCACGGGGAACGACTGGGGGCATGTCACGAAATGTGTATGCAATAATAAAAATAACAATAATAATAATGATAATAATAATAACAATAATTATGAACATTAATAATAATAATAATAATAATAATGATGATGATGATAACAATAATAATAGCTAGAAAGCACTCAGAGAACGCATACCTCTGCCAATACCATCGCCATTAAAAGGATCCGGATCCAAATCCGGATCCGCCCCAAAATTTAATCATTTCATTCATGGTCCATGGTCTACCTTTCTAAAGATTTCACTGAAATTCTTTGAGAACCTTCGGATATATTGTGCGTGATACTCCGGATGGTCCACCCTTCCACAAATTTAATCAAAATCCGTTCATAACTTTTTGAGTAATCCTGCTATCAGACAGACAGACAAACACACCAACTCGGGGTAAAACATAACCTTGGCGGAGGTAATAAGTAAATTAATAAACAATTAACGTCGCCTCATTTCCACGGTGCACTGTCAAACTCAAGTTTGAGAAGGTACTGGAAAAAATAAAAGTGAGATCTGCGTAAATCATAACCACTCTCTCTCAGCGGAGGTGATGGGAAAAGAGAAAGGAGACAAGATTGGGAAATGGGAATATTTTCTGTTAGGTAAACATTAAAAGAGAGAGAGAGAGAGAGAGAGAGAGAGAGAGAGAGAGAGAGAACACGCATTCAAAGAAATTATTTACTTTCAATCAATCAATCATTTCCTGTGGCACCCCATGGGATGCATAGGGCCTCGATGAACTCTTACTGTACTAAAACCAATACAGTAAACTACTGTGACCAAAACAAAAACAAAAACAAAAAAAAATAGGTTAACGCACAAATCAGCAATTATTAGTTCAAAACGATTTATTAAGCTAACACAAAAACATTTAATCTTTAAAAAAAAAAAAATGCTATGGTAAGGCTAACATATGTAAAGTATTAGCAATATGATGTAGTAGTAGTAGTAGTAGTAGTAGTGGTGGTGGTGGTGGTGGTGGTAGTAGTAGTAGTAGTGGTGGTAGTAGTAGTAGTAGTAGTAGTAGTAGTAGTAGTAGATTCTGCACTCGTCCGTTCTCCTACCTGCAGAAGAGATGTACGATAATTGATTTTTCATAATTAAAACCTTTATTGCAGGAGGAACAACACATTCGGGAAGACTGCATTTTCCAAATCATGCCTGCGAAGGAGGGAGATTTTTTTTTTTTTTTTTTTAAGGAGGAAAGGAGGCACGCAGAGGAAAAAAGAGAAAGAGAGAGAGAGAGAGAGAGAGAGAGAGAGAGAGAGAGAGAGAGCAAAGTCACAAAGAGAAAGGAGAAAAAGAAATAGGAGAGAAAGGGGACAAGAGAAAGCAGAAAGACAAAAAAAAAAAAAAAGACACCTAGGAAAGGGCGAAATAAGTGAAAAGAGAAAGTAAAGTGAGGAGTGAGATTATAGACGAATGGGAAGAGTCAATCCAGCCCAGGAGTGTGGTGGCGGCTGGCACGGGACGAGAGTGAAGTAGTTAACAGCGCTGTGTTGATGTACCACCTCAAGCCTTACTGGGGGTACTGTGGGAGAGTGACCAGCGCCATACAGTGAACGTATAGTCACCATCATTAATTCTGTCGCCGTTCCTGCTTTTCTATCCATGCACTTTGAAAACCAGTGTGGTGAATCCGCAGCGACCGACACAGATGAGTTCATTTGGCCTCAGATCAGTGTCATAAGCGTCGTTTGTTGCAGGTCCACCACATTGATTTTTTTTTTCCCGGTCGGTGGGCAGTGAGTTAGGAGAGGCGACAGGACTTTTGATATCAGCTGTACATAGTAATTACAATCACGTGGCAGCCTCGGAAATTGTTAAACCCTTGAATCCAGTGAATTGCTGGTCTTATTTTATCACCTCCAGACGATTTACTTAACCCTGAGGATGACCTCTCTTGTAAGAAGTGTTAATGGTGGGCATATCTCCTTCAATTCCTCAAGTCTTCATAAGCAAACTATAATAATCTTGAGACACGGAATAAAGGTGATCGGATTGATGGGGTTCATTGCAAACTCTGACATGCCTCCCCACCAACATCTGACCAACTTGGATGAAGCCCTGAAGCCTACTGTATCATTTCTGAAGAGATGGTGGCTTCACACACATACCTGTATTCACATTCAAATGAGCCAATTAACAACCAAATGAATCACGTAAGAAAAATCCGTAATGTCGCGGTTAAAAAGGTGTTAATGGAGGGAACGGTGCTGCACTTCGTAACCCTCTTTGTAATAACGGCAGCTCCAATATTACATTAGTCTATCACCCCAGCCTGGCCACCTCCTTCCTCATCCCTCCCCTCAAAGCTATCAGCCCCCCGGGGAGTCAAGCAACATAAAACTCTGGAGGCTGAGAAGTAAGGTATACGAGAAAGCGCAGTGTGCTGTGGGCGACAGGGTCGCTGTGAATGGAGACAAAAATGCATCAGATTTCTTTAGGTGGAGAATGTATGTGAGGGAGCGCTGTGTGTTGTAGGAGGAAAGGCTGCTGTGAATAGGGAAAATAATCCCGCGGATACTTTCAAGGTGGATGGGCAAGGTATATAGAATGAGGATACTATTTTATAGAAGAAAGAGGTGCTGGGAAAATGGTCAAAAATGCTGGATAGCGTCAGGCAATAGGCAAACAGATGGTCAGACAAATACTTAGATACGGAAACAGGGTGAAAGTACATGATACCCACAGTGAATAGGGAAATCTGACACAACCCGTACAGAAATGGTGTGAGAGATGAGATAGGAATTATAATGAAGATAATTATAAGCAAAAGAGAAGGAGGAAGAGACGCTTGTGGACAGGACGCTGATGAGAGATTAGAAAGCAGACAAGAAGCAAGAGGGGAGAGGGAGAGTAAGAAAAGAAAGTTGAAGAACGGAGTGAGAGAGGAATAGAATCATAGAGGTCAGATGATCCAAGAGAGTGAAGGGCGTGAATGGAACTGGATAGACTGAAAAGAATGGTATAAGAAGCGACACACTGAGATTGATCTACGAGGTTAGCATAATATTACAAGTCGGTCTTACTCTACCACCTCACTTTGACATTGCACGAAATGTGATATCTAGGCAGTAATTCCCCCCCCCTCTCTCTCTCTCTTTCTCACACACACACACACACACACACACACACACACACACTAAATACCTGTACAATGTTCTCAATCTTAAAAGAAAATAATATAAGAAGCTTAATGTAAACTTCTGTACCTTTAAGACAACTGATTCCTTCTTTAGGATGGAAAGTCATGAGAGATACTCCCGTGGTAGAAGTCTGGTGAAGAATGATGTAGGTTCAAGCTGGTAAAGTAAAAAAACAAACAAACAAACAATGTTGTGTGTTGGGTGCATCATGGTTTTACTTGCGTGAAAACGTGTGAGCAAGCAGGTTGAGAGGTCAGACTCCGCAAAAGTACTGATGCAGGATTATCAGCATTAGTGACTGAGTGGAGAGATGGAGTGGGAGAGTACATGAGGAAGGGAGGCTTACACTGCCCCACATAGCTTCACACTGCAACACTATCTCATACTGCCGCAAACTAAGCCAAACTGCATCATGCAGCCCCACACTGTCTCACACTGCCACACTACCTCACACCGCCACATACTACGCCAAACTGCATCATGCACCCCCACACTGCCTCCCACTGCCATAAACTACGCCAAACTGCGTCACGCGGCCCCACAATCTCGCATTGCTCCACAATTCATCACTGCCTCACACTGCCACAAACTAGATCAAATTGTCTCATATTGCCTTACGAGTACACAGCCTCACACTGGTTCACTCTCACACTACCGCACACAGTCTCAGTGCCCCACACTATCTCTCCTAATGTGACTCACATTTACCCATATTTCCTCACACTATACTTCCCTTACTGACTTAAATTGCCTTAATTTTCCTCACTGTCTCTTACACCAACTCCCTTTTCTTTTCCTCACACTGACTCAGAATTCCTCACACGGTCCCACATTTCATCACACTGTCCCAGCCTTTCTCACACAACGTACCTACTTTTTCTTACAATGCTCTATACTGTATTTTCCTTTACAACGTCACACTCTACCTCGCTAACTATAACTCACACTGCCCCACACTTGGACTCAATAAGCAAGACACTACCTGTGTGGCGGTTCTTGTGCTGTGCTGAAATTACAATACTCCTTAGCTGATTTATATTCAATAAAACACACACACACACACACACACACACACACACACACACACACACACACACACACACACACACACACACACACACACACACATTTAAGACAGCAGACACATAAAACATACAAGTGTGGTCATGAAAATCCTATAAACATTCTCTCTCTCTCTCTCTCTCTCTCTCTCTCTCTCTCGTCATTATCAGGGAGTCATTACTATTAATTAATACCAATCCCCTCATTACGTCCTACCTTACTCCCAATACTGACCTGATAAGCCCGTATAATTACTTTGTAGGGCCTTATTCCGTTCCCAGATTGCCCAATACTCCATCCAACCCCTACAGAAACAAAACTATGATTAAATGACAGGGTGATGGATGGATGGATGGTGTGTGTGTGTGTGTGTGTGTGTGTGTGTGTGTGTGTGTAATTCACCGGGTCGGTCAGGATCACTTGATGGTCGTGATGATCAGCTTTTACCCTCCCGGAAGGGAGCTGAGAGCTCATATAGTCCGATCTAAGGGCAAGGCTGTGACCTTCACACACGCACACACCCGTCCCCTTGCTCAAGGCGGACAGTAACCACCCACTTCGTCAGTGAAACTTTTCGCAACCTGAGCGAGGCGCGAACTCCCGTCCACCAGTTGGCAAGCGGGAGCGTTACCACTGCACCAGCGAGCGGTGTGATGTGTGTGTGTGTGTGTGTGTGTGTGTGTGTGTGTGTGTGTGTGTGTGTGTGTGATTTATTTCTTGGTTTCTTGTATAAATGAACTGGAACTGAGGGAAGAGCTCATGGTATGTGGCATGGCACAGTGGATTGGAAACGAGAGAAATGTCAGTGGACGGAAAATGGTTACAAAAACAGAATAGAAGAGATGTGTGCAGACAAGAGTCGCATAGATACCCTTCTGTTAAGGCCACCACCTGTGGATGAGTTCCCGGAGATGTATCAATGGCTGTCGGCATACAGAAACAAAATTTAATGAAAATTCCATCTATCTACCTATAGCCCGACGCCCTAATCCCGCATAGGGTGGCCGCAGACAAAACGCCTCGAAGGGGCTGTCACCCACCATTTGACTACCCTCCCCCAACTCACCCCCCCCTCCCTCATGTACCTCTCAACTCCATCCCTCCACCTCATCCTCGGTCTACCCCTCCCACTCCCTCCCTCCACCTCATCTACATACACCCTCTTAGTCAGTCTTTCATTCTCCATTCTCTCCACATGTCCAAACCACCTCAGTGTATTTCTCCTAATCTTCTCAACCACATCCACATCCACCCCACAACGTTCCTTCACTTCTTCAATTGTCAACCTGTCCCTCCATGTCACTCCACATGCACCAGGAATGATACTGGGGGTGACTGTATTCACACATCTCATCACTTGCTGCTGTTCTAGGTAACTGTACGTGAGTTCTGGAAATCTCTGGTTTGCATCACAGAGCGTATATGATCTAATGAAGCGAAAACTGTCAACAATACAAAACCACCAGTTAATCTTTGAGACTTGCTTATCGAATGCCACCTCACATGGTCTGGTCTGAGGTATCATGAGTTTGTCAAAAGGCGAGGTGGGAGGGCAAAGTGTGCAGTACGGACACACACTCCCCCATCAGTATTAATTATAAATAGTTACTACGTGATGCAGTACTAGAGAGGGATGCCTTCATGCGGTGGCACAGATATGACCAGGTAGCTCCACTGACCGGGTTATACAAACGTTCCTCAGCTCCCTCCCTATCACCCAAAATGCGGATGAGACTTCAATTACTCTTACCTTTAAATTAAGCACAGCCCAAATGACTTGGTGTTCTCTGTCTCGGTCTCTGTATTTAGCGTGATGTTGGCGTCAGCTCGGGAGTACTCAGAGTAAAAGGGAAAGTGAAGGAAAGGGAGGGAAACAGGTAGGGGGAAAAGTAGGGCGGAAAGAGACAAGAGAAAAAAATGGATGAAGGGAAAGTGAACAGGGATAGAAGGAAAAGTGAAGAGAGAAAAGGGGAAGTGGCGACAGAAATGGAAAAGTGCAAAGGAGGGAGAAAGATGTGAAGAAGGGAAAAGGGGATGAGTGGATATTGGAATGGAGTGGGAGGAGACACAGGAGAATACCACAGGATAGTAAGAGAACAATACAATATAATGAAGGGATTGAAGGAACTGGAATGTGAGGAAAGAAGAAGGGCAAGATGAAGGTACAGGTCGAGGGTATGGAAGAAGAGAGGAAAAGTGGACTGGAGGTGAGAGAGAGTGAAGAGACTGGGTGGAGAAAGTTGGCGTGGGAGGAAGTGATCAAAGGATAAGAACAGGGCAAAAAGAAAAAGGGGAGACGGTAAAGTGGCTGGCAAGAGGGAGAATCAACCAGAGGATGGAGAGGAAGTGAAGATGGGACACTGTCACGGACATTTTGGATTAATTTTTGGACTCTGGCAACGACTATACACACAGACTGAGGGATGGAATGAGAATCAGTATACAAAGACTATGTGTATATAATGTTGTGAGTGATACAGTGAACCAAGAAAATTCACCGTGATGTGTATATTGCTAGCATACTTGGAGTGTTGTGTTTCACGCTGCCTCACCCTACCAACTGAAGCTTTACTGTGTCCTGTGTCCTTCACCTACCCTGCCACCATCTCAAACAAATTGGAAGTCACGTAAAAACTGATACTTGTATATTTTATAACTGTATGTTTGCGGATTGGCTTGCTAGAAAAGATTTTACTTAAGAATAGCTGTGGATGATTAGGTTTAAATGTAACTGTATATCTGTGGATATTTAATATCAATGGAAATGATGTGATAACTTGTTATATAATAAGGTCATGGAACTTTGACGGATGATTTTTATTAATGATACATATTTCCTAAAAAAAAGATGTTACCGACATTTAATGAATAAAAGCAAAATAGAGTGAGATGTACCGGTAGCCTACTGGTGGTCAGGGCAGGATTTATGGGTTCATCCGATACCCACACAACGTAACCACACAACATGTCTTGTTGGCCTGCGACAGA
>NC_136969.1:13295907-13305907 GCF_032717465.1 Coenobita brevimanus
CGCTTTCAAGCACTTCACCCTCCAAACCTCCATCCTTACTCATCACACTACCCAAGTACTTAAATGTACTCACATTTTCCAATTCCTCACCATCCAACCTCGCTGTACATTCATTAACTTCACCTCTCTCAAAGACCATCACTTTACTCTTCCCTACATTCACCTTTAGATTCCGTTTCTTACACACTCTCCCAAACTCATCCACCAAGCCTTGCAGTTCCCCTTCGTCTTCACTCAACAACACAGTATCATCTGCAAACAACAGTACAGGGAGTTTCCAAACACTATCCTCTCTCACCAGGGCCACTCCAACATCCACTACCCTACCTTGTACCTCTTTTATTACCCCATCCATGTACAGATTGAACAACCATGGAGACATGACACATCCCTGTTTCAAACCAACTTTCAAAGGGAAAAATTCACTTAGTTCACCATCCACACGCACTGCAGCCTTCGCACCATCGTACATACTCTTCACAGCATTCAACAACTTCCCATCTACTCCATATATTCTTAACACTTTCCACAATCCTTGTCTATCCACCCTGTCATATGCTTTCTCCAAATCCATGAAAGCCGCATACAACTTATTTCCCTTCTCTAGAAACTTTTCCACTAAAGATCTAAGAATGAATATCTGATCTACACAATCTCTTTCCTTCCTAAAGCCTCCCTGTTCTTCTCCAACTAATTTCTCTGTTCTTTCTCTAACTCTGTCTATAAGTATCCTACCATACACTTTTCCTATTATACTAAGAAGACAAATGCCCCTATGATTACCACACACTTCTTTTTCCCTTTTTCCTTTGTACAAGGGAATAATTACACCTGACTTCCAATCCTCCGGGACTCTACCTTCCTCCCAGGCCAATCTGCACATCTTCCACATCCATTCTACTACTATCTCTCCCCCATGCTTCAGCATTTCACCACACACTCCATCAATTCCTGGGGCTTTCCCCGATTTAACTTTCTTCATTGCTTCCACAACTTCTATTCTACTGATTTCTTCCTGTCTTCTCACCTCCCTCCTTCTCCCAGCCATTCCCCAGCCACTTATACTCGCATTACTTCCCTCCTCTACGTTCAACAATTCCTTAAAGTGTTCTCTCCATCTGCTCACTTTTTCTCCCTTCTCCACTAGTAATCTACCATTTTTATCTTTCACTCCCCTGCTTACTTCACTTCCACCCTGTCTTACTCTTTTCACTTCTCTCCAGAACATTTTCTTACAGTCCCTCCACTTTACACTCAAATTCCTTCCAAATTCCTCATCCACTCTCTTCTTACTCTCTCTTACTAATCTTTTCACCTCTCTCTTTCTTTCTACATATAACTCTCTCTTCCGCCTCTCAACTTCTTCCACGCCCCTATTTCTCATCCATTCATTGTATGCTTTCTTCTTTTGTGCCACAGCCTGTTTCACCTCTTCAGTCCACCACCCTGTTCCTTGCACCCCCCTCCGTCTTCTCTTCCTTCCACACACCACATCACATGCTGCACATATTTCTTCCGTAAATATCTTACACACACCTTCCACGTATCCCGTCTGCTCCAATTCATATTTGCCGAATCGTTCCTCCACTTCTCTCTTATACTCTGCCTTTTTCTCATCCTCTTGTAACCTTTCCACTCTCCTTGCAACTACTCCTTCCTCTCGTCTTTCCCTTCTTCTATTCCTCCATCTTACTTGCATTCTAATTCTGGTCCACCACCAAGTAGTGGTCAGAAAGTCCACTCCCCCAACCTCTATACACTCTTGCATCCTTTACACATCTTCGCATCAATTCATCCACACACACGTAATCAATCATTGCCTTCCTTTCATTCAGTTCACCACCCACCCTTCTCATCACTCGCCATGTATACCTGTGGATCATTTTATGCCTGAAGAGGGTATTGGCTATTACCAACCCCCTCCCAGCACAAATGTCCACTAAAGCACTCCCATTCTCATCTGTTTCAGCAGGCACACCCCACTCACCAACTATTCCATCCACCTTCACATTCCCAACTTTACCATTCATATCACCTATCAAAAACACTCTCTCATTCCTTCCAAACTTTTCCATGCAGATATCCACATTTGTCCAGAACTCTTCTCTCACTCTTCTAGCACGATCTTGCGTTGGCGCATACACACACACACACACAATCGCCCACATTTGTATTCCAACTTTCAACTTTACCCACACAATCCTTGACCCAACTGATCCATACTGTCTTATGCTCCTCTTCCATCATTTACTGACAACTATACATACTCCCTTTGCCCTCTCATTCTCACCTACTCCTGCACATATACCCCATCCATACTCCCATTCTCTCACACTTTCTCCTCTCCATTTTGTGTCAGTTATTCGACATACATCCACTTTCGCACCCTCAAGCACCTGGACAATCTCTCTCTCTTTCACCTCATCATTCGCTCCTCTTACATTCCATGTACTCATTACCAAGTCCTCTGTCCGGTCCTGGGTCTTCATCGTTTGGTCAGTCCTTGTCCGAGGCTTCTTGTTTGTTTTTTTTAGTTAGTTGTTTTCCGGGGAGGAGCACTAACCCTCCGCCAACCCTTTTAGTCGCCTTTTACGACTTGAATTTTCCATGTAATGATTATTGCTTCCATGGCCAGGAGCCACCTGAGTGTGCCTTGCGCATTACGGAGGTTATTCTGTCGGGAATGGAAGCATACATTCCTTTCTCATATCCTTTGAGTAGTGCATGAATGCCTTGGTTTAATCAGCTTAATCTAATGCTGTCCGCAACAATGAGAGGGCCAATAAATGGTACCAGAGCCAACCCACCCCAGAATCACATCTTGCTTATGTTTCTGCCCGGAATCATGCTAAGTCTGTTCTTCGCATTGCTAAAAATAAATTCATCCATACGCAGTATTTCAACTCTCCAACTCGAATTCTTCCCGCTCCTTCTGGCACCTTGCCAAAAACCTTGCTAACAACTTTACCTCATCATCCTTCCCTTCTCTTTTCTATTTTGATGGCTCTGTAGCTATTTCTTCTACTGATAAAGCAGATCTCTTCGTTCAAACTTTCTCCTCCAATTCCACCTTAGAAGATTCCGGTGCTGTTCCTGCATCACTTCCCCCCTCAGACTTCCTCATGGCTGACATTAAAATTTCTTCAGCTGATGTATTTTCTGCCATCACTAGCCTCAATACTATCAAGGCATATGGGCCTGATGGAGTCCCTCCTGTTGTTCTCAAGAACTGTGCTTCAGTGCTTACACCCTGCATAGGCAAACTCTTTCGCCTTTGTCTGTCAACTTTACCTTTCCTTCTTGCTGGAAGTTTGCTCTCATTCAGCCAGTCCCAGTGATGAGTGACCGTTCCCAACCCTCCAACTATCGTCCAATTGCTTTAACATCCTGTGTCTCAAAAGTTTTCGAGTCAATTCTTAATAGAAAAATTTTAAAGCATCTTTCCTATCACAAACTTCTTTCTGATTGTCAGTATGGGTTCCGTCAGGGACGCTCCACTGGCGATCTTCTCACCTACCTTTCAGACTCCTGGTCATCCTCCTTTCGGGCCTTTGGCAAAAGCTTTGCCAATGCACCTGACATCTCAAAGGCTTTCGATCAAGTCTGGCATAAATCTTTAATTTCCAAACTGCCCTCTTACGGTTTCTATCCTTCTATCTATGCCTTCATCTCTAGCTTCCTTTCTAGTCGTTCTATAGACGTTGTTTTAGACGGCAATCGTTCTTCTCCTAGATCTATCAACAGTGGTGTTCCTCAGGGCTCTGTCCTATCACCAACTCTCTTCCTTTTATTCATCAATGACCTTCTAAGCTGTACATCTAACCCTATCCACTCGTACGCTGATGATTCCACCCTTCACCTTTCCATTCGGTTCCCACAACGTCCATCTCAGCAGTTACTTCAAAAAACAAGGGATGAGGCTATGGCACACCTAATGTCTGATTTGGCTCGTATCTTCAACTGGGGTAAAAATAATCTTGTTTTAAATGCATCAAAGACTCAGTTTTACACCTATCAACCTGACACAATCTTCCACAGGAGTACCCTCTAAGGTTTAATAACATTCAACTCAATCCTGCATCATCCTTGAACATGCTTGGGGTTTCATTCACTCGGTACTTATCTTGGAAAAATTATATTGCATCTCTTGTAAAATCTGCTTCTAAGAGATTAGGTGTACTAAGCCGACTCCGTACCTTCTTTACCCCTGCACAGTTGTTGACTTTATACACGGGTTTTATTCGCTCCTGTTTAGAGTACAACCCTCATGAGTGGGAAGGCTCCCAACATACAGCTCTTCTCAATAGGATGGAGTCAAAGGCTTTTAGTTTCATCAACTCTCATCCTCTTACTGACTCCCTTCAACCTCTGTCTCTTCGCCACACTGTTGCATCTTTATCTCTTTTATATCGCTACATCAATGGTCACTGCTCTTCTGAACTGTCTGCTTGCATCCCTCCACGTCAGCGACGGGTGCGCGGCACCCATGTAGCATAAAATTCTCATCCCTTTTCTGTCCAGCT
Source organism: Coenobita brevimanus (assembly GCF_032717465.1). Lineage (NCBI taxonomy): Eukaryota > Metazoa > Arthropoda > Malacostraca > Decapoda > Coenobitidae > Coenobita > Coenobita brevimanus. Next base: position 13,300,431 of record NC_136969.1, read on the forward strand.
CTCTAATGCAAGAGTTAACCGTTACTCTCAGTCCTTCGTTTATGCAACAGGTCAACTCTGGAACTGTCTCCCTCTGTCTGTATTTCCTGCTTCCTATGATCTTCAGTCTTTCAAATGCAGTGTGTCCAGTCATCTCGAACTGAACGGATCTCGAATTTGGCTCGCTTTTGTATTGTTTTTGTTTTTTCTTGGAAGGAATGGCCTTTGGTTCCTTCTTTCTTGCATAAAAAATCTATCCATCTATCTATATCTATCTATCTATCTATCTGATACATTATCTATCTATTTATCAATCTATTTGTCTATTTATCTGAATATATATATATATATATATATATATATATATATATATATATATATATATATATATATATATATATATATTACACATGCTTAGAGCATCTTACCGACTGTAGGGTAAGTTCAGAACATACAAATTTAATTGAGAGGATGCAGGGCACCATCTGGCCCCAGTGAGAATCTTCCCGGTGTAGAATCCACTTCAAAGTCAGTGTTAGTACTGATTATTAATTCTTTCTTCACCGCATAAACATAGGGACTTAAGACGCTAACCACAGCCACTCATAAGGAAGGTCTAAACAGTTATCCCTGTGCTGAAATTTTGCTATAAAGAGTTCAAGTAATGGAAGTTTAACTCGCGCCAATGTTGAAATCTTTAAAGATGTTGGTGTTTGGGGCCACGGGGAGTGAATGAATGAGACTACAGTAAGAGTTTAAGGGAGTGTCGTAATTGGAAGGGGGAGGAGAGAACGGAGAACAAGGTGGAAATATTTAGTAGGGCAAAATATGGGGAAAAATGGACTGTCATTGAAAGACATCGTTACTGAGTAGGGGGATGATACAAGATGACGAAGTTTCGGGAGATATCGAGTGTGGTGTTGCATGCAGCGTCAGCAACATCCACTCTCACTCTCACTTTCCCCAACACACCACACAAGGTCTTCCCTTTGAGTATAACATCGAATAAGTACACATGATGACACAACAATGGACCGGCCGGGCGCTGGGTGTCACCATGTCTGAGTAACAATGCTGGCCCACTGATTTTGGAAACCTCTGCTACTGTTCATCCACTGACAGCCACAGACAATGGTATAGGTCGACGGTAAAGGAGCGAGTTGATGCTTTCATGATTTATCATACTCGTAACGGGAAAGACTGCGACTATAATGAAGAAAATAACGCCGGGGATTATTAAATACAAAAACAAGTATGTGAAAGACAAACGTGTTACGGAGCTCGCTCTCTCTCACACACACACACACACACACACACACACACACACACACACACACACACACACACACACACACACGCAGCATCACGGCAACAATGAATGAGGAATCTAGAGATCTAGTAACGCTTCATGGACGGCGTTCTTCTAGTTACCCTTGCATTCACTGATCCTTTGCTAGTCAACACATATACATAAATACCGGTACTACTGATCAGGAACATATTTGTATACAGTCCAAACACACATGTATGACATATCCACCTATATTAATTCACTCATAGAGGATTTGTTTTCACCCGACATAACTGCACCTCCCACACAAATCTTATTATTAAGTCGTACATGCATGATGTTCGACGGGCCTGAGTTTTGTGGTTGGTATAAGCGTCCATGATGAACAGGCAAATCAAACCTCAATCTGACTACACTTTGTCATCAAGGGAACTGAAAGAGGTCAGGGAATTTTTGTCAGGGTTCTAAAGCGCTGGTGATATCTGAACAGTGGTAAGCCACGGACACAAGGAATAGTACTGTACTTCTCATTTTTTTACTCTCATGTAATACGGAGCCTAACTACACACTTATACGAGGATGGGGGAAGGGGAATACGCTAAGTAGGCTACCCTCCCCACAAACCTCTACTTACAGCAAGACTGGACAATGGAAGGCTAAGAATTACTACAAGACAAAGGTGCCCAACCCTGTCATGGACCACTTAACAATACGTCATTCCAAAACTATAACCATTTTTTCCCCTTATTAACTCCCTCACTCAGTTTTCATTATTTACTCCTTCACACAATCTTGCCACTGAGAGTTAACGCCAGACATTAATTTTTTTTTTTTTTTTTACTAAACAGCCGCAGCGGCATAAATGTAAAGACCATTGCTGCCGAATTGCAAATGTTACTGACGAGAAATAATTAAAAAATCTCATATTGTGCAGACATACAGAAATACAAACAAAAAGAAAACTACGGCAAGGTGAGGAAACCAGGTGGTGGAAAATGAGATCCTCCCTCCCCGTCCCTGGTTGAAAAGCTGCCCACACAAACACCAAGACAGCAAGTGCAGTCTCCTTTCTGATATCGGAAGAAATAACGATGGTGAGAGTCTCCGGGACTGAGAAACAGGCACCCCAAAAGTATCTTACCATGAAGGAAACATAATAGTAGTCGAAGCAGGAAGGGAGCGCTGTCTCTATTTGATCGTCATAAGTAAAGTGCGTGTGAATGATTCAGAGGCAGCTGAGGGCAGCTTCCCAGTGATGGGGCATGAATAAGTTGTGCCATGTACAAATAACTGTTATCGCATCGCGTAGCTAGTTAGGAACAGGAACTTTGTACCGATGGCACTGTCAAGATGGTTGTACGATGAGCTTGATTACAGGGGAAAAACCTGAGTGGTAAGAGGTATGACGAAGGCATGGTGGGATGCTGAATCCCTGCATGGCCACCTTATTAACACGGCACACAGTAAACATTTACCTGGTGACCAATACGATCCTCACCAATTCCTCACTCATCATTACTCCCTCTCACCACACAAAAACTCCCTCCCTTCCCTTACATGTCATACTCGTCCCCTCCATCGTTCAACTTCATGTTACCACTTAATCGTAACTGTGCAAGTATTGTGGTTATAAAATGCAATTAGCTCCAAAGAGCTTCATTAACTTAATTAATTAAAGACCTCAATCAAGGTTTCATCCTCCCTTGATCATCCCGTCCCGCAAGTTCTCAATATGACATCAGTTCAGTTGGACCCTCCCACAGGTTACTGTAGTGACTGTGCATTACCAACATGTACACTGTTCTGACTAACCCGAGTCAGTGTGTTCAGATCTCTCTCTCTCTCTCTCTCTCTCTCTCTCTCTCTCTCTCTCTCTCTCTCTCTATGTATGTGTAGAGAAAGAGAGAGAGAGAGAGAGAGAGAGAGAGATAAGGTCTGGATACGGCACTTTGGAAAAGGGGGGGTGGGCGTGATTTCAAGAGGAATGATCACAAATTTGAAATCATTTTGAACCATTACTAAGATCCTCAAAATTTATAACCATATCCCTCTGTGCACTGACCTGATCGTATGACGACATTTAGGTTAGATATTTACTGTACATATATTAATACCCAACACTGGTCTTTGATTGTATGTAGCCACTGGACTGCCAAAAGTATCGTGGCGGGTTGGTGGGGTGTACACCTCCACGCCCTCACCCCAAAATTCGTGCCTGCATATGGTTACGGAATATCTCCTATAATTCTTTCACTGATATCTATAACGAACTTTTCAATTTTTACTTACTCGACAGGAACGGTCATAACGCAGCCTTTCTCCAGTGAGGTGGAAGCGGAGAAGTTGGTTCATATCGAGTGAGTGAATGTGTGTGTGTGTGTGTGTGTGTGTGTGTGTGAGAGAGAGAGAGAGAGATTAGCAGGTGTTGGCGGAGGAAACAGTAAGGTGGAGACGCTGCAGACGTGACTGACCATCACAGTCTGTTTTGCTTGCTGGGTCACTCAGCCATGCACTCCTCCTGTCCATCTTTCATGTTTGGTCTGGTTCATTGTCATATACTTTTTTTTTTTTTAGTTTTTGTCGCTGTATATTGTTTTCTGTATTGGCAGTTGGCTAATAATACTACAAAACATTTACCCCGCTAAGAGTACTCTAGAACAGCAAATGCATTTATTATCTTCCCTCTCCAGCCTCTTTCTAATTTTCTTGCTCCCTATCAACCTCCTCCTCTTCTACCATAATTCTCTCTACTATCTCTTCCCTCCAACCTTCACATTCATCCCTATCCTGTTTTACCGATCGTCCTCTCTTTTTTCGCCTTCCCATCTATCTCTGCCTCCATTCTCTCTAAACTCCTGCATCCCACCCCCACAGACTCGTCCACCCCTGTGCTAGAGGCGAGAAATGCCCATGTATAGTCAAAAGCAAGCCGAGTCTCACAAGATACTTGTGGCACGTACTTCCCCAGTCTTGGCTCACTGACGGCCACACTACACTGGTCCCTCACCTCATCCCTTCCCTCCCAGTAACACGGAGCTGAGTTTTGTGGGTTAGTGTGGTAGGCTGTGTGTGTTTTGTGAAGCTGTTGGTGTGGATGTTTTGTGAGGCTGTGGGTGTGGATGTTTTATGAGGCTGTGGGCGTGGGTGTTTTCTTAGGTTGTGGGTGTGGGTGTTTTGTGAGGCTGTGGGTGTGGGTGTTTTGTGAGGCTGTGGGTGTGGGTGTTTTGTGAGACTGTGGTGTGGGTGTTTTGTGAGACTGTGCGTGTAGGTGTTTTGTGAGACTGTTTGTATGGGTGTTTTGTGAGGCTGTGGGTGTTTTGTGAGGCTGTGGGTGTTTTGTGAGGTTGTGGGTGTGGGTGTTTTGTGAAGCTGTGAATGTGAGTGTTTTGTGAGACTGTGTGTATGGGTGTTTTGTGAGGGTGTGGGTGTTATGTGAGGCTGTGGGTGTGGGTGTTTTGTGAAGCTGTGAATGTGAGTGTTTTGTGAGACTGTGTGTATGGGTGTTTTGTGAGGGTGTGGGTGTTTTGTGAGGCTGTGGGTGTGGGTGGGTGGTTGTGGAAGGCTGGTCGTTGTCTAAGGTTGTTACAGGTGCTAAAAGTGTGCGGACATGCTTTATGATCTTGTGTGGTTTGGTTAGACTGTAAGTGGATGCCTGCGTGAGTTCCAGTGGGTTAAGAGTCCCTTATATGGCTTCAGGTGTTATATGGGCGAGATAATGTGGTAGTGTGAGGGATGTAAAGCTCAGGGAGAAAGGGACAGGGGAGTAGGTGAGTGAGAGGAACTGGATGGGTAGGTGGGTAGGTAAGTGATGCGGACAGGGGAAAGGTAGGTGGGAGGGGCGGACTGGAAGGGTAAGTGGGTAAGTGAAGGGGAGGGGGGCGGGTAAGTGGGAAGGACTGGGTGGATGGGTGGGTAGGTGAATGAAGGGGACAGAGGACGGGTAGGTGGGAGGTATTGGCTGGGAGGGTAAGGGGATGAGTGAAGGGTGCAAAGGTAGGTGAGAGGGTCGGGATGTATGGGTAAGTGGTGGAGAGGTTAGCTAAGAGGGCATGCAGAGAGGGTCAGTGAGGGGCAGGTAGGGGAGAACATGTGGGAGGGAAGAGCAAGGTGGGGGAGAATTTGAGAGGGAGGAGGAGGGGGAGACAATGTGGAAGGTAGGACGAGGGGGAGAATGTGGGAAGGAGGGAAGAGGAGAGGGAGGGGGAGA